>NC_092713.1:267242916-267552062 GCF_047496885.1 Scyliorhinus torazame | reverse complement strand
GCCGCTTGATCTCCGCCCACCGCCATCTTGTTTTTTCTCCCTTGCACCTATCTCTGTTCCAAAAACGCTTTTTTGACCGCTCCACTCCTGGTCCAATCCATATACTATGGAGGGGGGATCTTGCTCACCTTCCCACACTGGAAGTCGTCGAACAAATTGCCATTGGGGCTCCTCTGGAGAGCCCAAAAGTCTGTTTTAGCGGGAGCCGCCGAATGTGCGGCTTAGCTTCGCATAGCCGCAACCGGAAGTCCTCGTCACATATGATTTTAATCACGTCATGTCAAGTCCGTTGGCAAAGCTGAAAAAGGTGTATATTGTCAAGCAATTGTTGAAGAAGGCAAATGACAGCCAATCTGATCCAGATCTCACACTATTGAGTTACATAGCGTGACCATTGTCACATGGTAGATCGCCAGCAGGGTTACTCATGAATAGAAGGTTGCGTACCACACTTCCACAATTGGAAAAGGAGGAGAAATGCAAAACATTAAAGCAAAACAAAAGTAGTTCCATGATAGAGTGTCTCGAACTTTACCACCGCTGAGTAGTGATGACATTGTGAGAACAGAAGATTCAGGCACTTGGTCGAGAAAAACCATTGTACTTGACGAAGTAGCACCTCGTTCCGACAATGTTCAGACAGAGGACGGATTGGTTTTAAGAAGAAATCGTTGCGCGCTCTTGGAAACCAGAGATGACTTTCACAACAATGTTGTGATGACGAATCTACATCGGAATCAACGTCAGCTGCAGTGTCAGATAGTTCAGCAGTTCCTGAGCATGAGAATGTCATGGAGAACGTTGAGTCTACAAGTTCTGAGCAGCAAGGTCAAACTTTGAGAAGATCAACCAGAGTCAGAAGAAAACCTGATCGACTCAATTTATAGATTTGGACTATTTGTACGTACTATGCTTGCTGTTCTTGTATATATTTGTTAAAACAGTTTTAACAATTTTAAAGAAAAAAATAATACTGTGAGACTCACAGGCTAATGATATTACATGTAAATGTATTGATGATAATGTATTAATTTATTCCTTCAAAGGAACGAGGATGTAGTGATATCATGGTTTTGTTGTAATTCACCGATTGGCCACTAGGAGTCTCATTAATATATAAGTGAATGTTAGAGTCAGGTGACCTCAGACGGACTAGGGAGTTGGAAGAGAGAGGTTGCTTGTGCATGTTCATTCTGTTATTTATCTGTTGTTTTGTATAGCTTTAGCTACAAGTGTTCTTCTAATATAAATCAGGCCATCCAACAAGAACATTACAGAAGGCCCCCCAAAAAAAGTAGAACCTTGTTTACATAAGAACTGTGCAGTGGTAGCAGTCAGACAGTGGCAAAACCAATGCATGGGCCAAGGAAACATTACTGGCAAACCTGTAGCTATTTGATGTTTCATAGATATGCCAGGATGAGAGTGTGGCTGTTCATTTGCTAGCCTGGCGCTGGCAATACCCCATCAACATAGCTATTTCCCACTGCTCGAGCAGCATAGCCGTTCATGAGCTACAGGATCTTTTCCTTGTACAATGTGAGTGGCGCGATTCTCTGACCCCCCACCGGGTCGGAGAATCGCCGAGGGTGGCGTGAATCCCGCCCCCGCCGTGTCCCGAATTCTCCGCTACTAGAGATTCGGTGGGGGCGGGAATCACGCCGCGCCGGTCGGCAGGAATCGCGGCGGTCGGCGGGCCCACCCCCGGTGATTCTCCGACCCGCAATGGGCCAAAGTCCCGCCGCTGCCAACCCTCTCCAGCCGGCGTGGATTAAACCACTTTGTGAATGGCGGGACAAGGCGGCGCGGGCGGGCATCGGGGTCCTGAGGGGGGAGGGGGCAGGGCGATCTGACCCTGAGGGGTGCCCCCACGGTGGCCTGGCCCGCGATCAGGGCCCGCCGATCGGCGGGCGGGCCTGTGCCGTGGGGCACTTTTTTTCTTCCGCCTTCGCCATGGTCTTCACTATGGCGGAGGCGGAAGAGACCCCCTCCCCTGCGCATACGCGGGGATGACGTCAGCAGCCGCTGACGCTCCTGCGCATGCGTCGCCCGGCGAAGTCCTTTCGGCGCCGGCTGGCGTGGCGCCAAAGGTCTTTCCCTCCAGCCGGCGGAGCGTAAACCACTCAGGCGCAGGCCTAGCCCCTCAAGGTGAGTGCTTGGCCCCTAAAGGTGTGGAGAATTCCGCACCTTTGGGGCAGCCCGACGCCGGAGTGATCTGTGCCGTTTTTGGCGCCGGGTAGCTGACATCGCGCCAGTTTGCGGAGAATCCCGCCCGAGGCGTCTTAAGAATTAGATTGAATTGATGTCTCACTCATAATTGTACACCCTCCTGATGAGATAGAGTAAATAAGGAGAAGGCTGACATTTGAGGAGTGTGTGTCAAGTAGCATGGATGAGTATAAGTAAGTGATTTTCAGCCCTGAGGAAGGAATTTTAAAGTTTCACGTAAATATTTACTATTAGTGGAGTTAAGGATTGCAGGGTCCTGAGCTTGAAGATCTCCCTGCACATTGGGGGAGCTCATACTAAGGATTGTGGAGAGAGCACACATGGGCTGTGGAGGCTCTCAATTCCATTGCTGAGAGACTGCTACAGGCATTTGCAAACATGAGAGAGAGAGAGCTTACTCTATGGCAGCCCATCTCTGCTAACGGCAATTGCTTGCATGCACCATCCTGAAACTCCATCCTCCACTTTAGCAGGCTGAAAGCCTGATTATCACTTACTGTAGCTCTCCCACATACTTTTCTCAACTGCTAGCCTTCCCTTTAATTATTAAATCATGTTGCAGGAGAAAATGGCACACCAGGGGTGAAATTCTCCCCCAACGGCGGGATGCCCGCCGACTGGCGCCAAAGCCGGCGCAAATCAGACGGGCATCGCGCCGGCAAAAAGGTGCGGAAGTCTCCGCATCTTTGGCGGCCTAGCCCCAACATTGAGGGGCTAGGCCGACGCCGGAGGGATTTCCGCCCCGCCAGCTGGCGGAAATGGCGTTTGTTGCCCCGCCAGCTGGCGCGGAAATGCGGCGCATGCGCGGGAGCGTTAGCGGCCGCTGTCAGTTTCCCCACGCATGCGCGGGAGCGTCAGCGGCCGCTGACAGTTTCTCGCGCATGCGCAGTGGGGAGAGTCTCTTCCGCCTCCGCCATGGTGGAGGCCGTAGCGGAGGCGGAAGGGAAAGAGTGCCCCCACAGCACAGGCCCGCCCGCGGATCGGTGGGCCCCGATCGCGGGCCAGGCCACCGTGGGGGCACCCCCCGGGGTCAGATCGCCCCGCGCCCCCCCCCCCCCAGGACCCCGGAGCCCGCCCACGCCACCTGGTCCCGCCGGTAAATACCAGGTTTGATTCACGTCGGCGGGACAGGCAATTCCTGGGCGGGACTTCGGCCCATCCGGGCCGGAGAATCCAGCGGGGGGTCCCGCCAACCGGCGCGGCTGGATTCCCGCCCCCGCCCAATCTCCGGGAGCGGAGACTTCGGCGGGGGCGGGGGCGGGATTCACGGCGGCCAACGGCCATTCTCCGACCCGGCGAGGGGTCGGAGAATGACGCCCCAGATCTGCAATTCAGTTTCTATGTTTGGAAGCCATGTGTTGTTCCTACCGCTCCTGCTTTTGTGGCCTGGACCGGGTGCTGGCTGGAGCAGGTGGATGGATATTGGGACTACAGGAGGAGCATGGTGGTGGCTCACCTCAACTGGTCACCTTGGAGGCCGTAATGACATGTCCGTGAAGGCTGTTGGCCACTTCCATGTAATAATGACTGTTTCTAGTTCAAGTCTGGTAGGCCATGTTAATGGCTGGTGTCTTTGTACTGTTGCATATTGTTGTTTAACGTTTGCTCATATGCTTGTCATTGTATTGGTGCTGTTTTTTGTTTACTGTCTGGGTTGGTGACTTCGCTATGTTTCTGCTCGTTTTTTGTGTTTTCTTTTGTTGCACGCTACCGATGCTGGTGGGGATGGGATATTCCCTCTCCTTCTTCTGTTACCCCGTGTCAGCGAGACCGTTTCCGGTGAGTTGGGCTGCTTGGAGCGCCCTTCCACCGATGTGGGTCTCTGCAGTCGGGGGGCGAGGGAGGCACTGCCTCGACAACTGGTGCCTTTGCTCCTTGTCTTTTGATATGCTCTATACGCTTTGGTTATGATGTGCCGGGGTTAGTCCGGGCTGAATTATGCCCCTCCTTGAGAGGGGTGGACTGTTGTTTCTCTCTCTCCTCCACCGTGCTCCGTGTTGGAGTGGCCTATTCAGGTGGGTTGGGCTGGAGTGCCTTTCCGCTGATGTAGGTCGGGGGGAGGAGGTGGTAAGTGTGTTCTGGGGTGCCATGTGTTTGGTGTCGTTGTACTGTTTTCTGTATTTTGATAATGTTATTAAACTAAAATACTAGCCAATAGTCCCCAGCCAATAGTAATCAGGCAGGTTATAACAGTACCCAAGATTGAACATGGTGAGTGACCATTTTGTTATCTTGTGAAGTTATTGATCTTTGTTTGAAATTGATATGCAGTCCTGGTGATGAGAGGATTTACACTCAGTGCTAGTGCCTCTTCCCTTCAAGTGGCACTGGTATCAAACTGGCAGATTTGACACCAAACTATTGACACCAAACAATGTCTCCTAATCTCAATTTCCTTTGTAGGTCAGACAGTATGAAATTGCAGCATATTCTTTGCTCCCTGTGTGTCATGCCCTGCTGCCCGGGTTGGCTGTGTGTACCAGTTAATCCCATCGCAAGCATTTTTGAAAAGTGGTACAAAAAATTCACAAGACATGGAGCCAAGTAAGCTGACAGTCAAGATAGTGAGCCAATTCTGGTTCTGACATCTTCAACCAGAAGTAGCATTTTAAAGCTGTAGTCTGTAGGAGATGACATGCATTTTACATGGAATTTATGCCATTCTAATGTGTATGCAGATGAGCTGATCCAGGAAATTCTCTTGTAAATATGTCTTCAGACCAAGTGAGCACAAATCTTTACCACTGGCGTCAGATGGATATTCTCTCTATTTCTAACACTTAAAAAACAAAAGGCAGAGAAATAGAAAAAAGCACATGTTTTGTTCTGTATTATGGCCGTGGTAATGATGTACACAGAATATCTAGTTCTTTAACTAGTAAGGGGATTTATTAACAAACACGTGGAAAGATAACTAACAAACCAAAATACAGATGATGATTAATGATTGAATTCAATGAATTCTCCTGGAGCTACTTCTTGTGCGACTGTCCGCTAGTATGACTTACTACCAACTGCTTCATCTCTCCAGTCACATGGCAGGTCTCTTTCGCCACTTGCTGGTCAGAGGCTAGCCTTTCATTAACTCCTCCTAGGGGACTGAATGGAGCTGATGGGATGGATAGATTAAGCTGCTGTTCAATATATTCCATAGTTATATAATCCATATAGTCATTGACAGCTCAGGGTTAGTTATAAAAAGCGACTCGATTAGTCCGTTTTCACTGCTTTCCCATTGGTAACTGCTAACAAAAGGCATAGCGATAGACTTTATAATTGCTTGGTACAGCAAAAATGATGCCTTGCTCTGGCGTTGACATTCAGTGACATTCAGTGAGAGTCCAACTCCAACATGAGCTTGCATTCTCATGTCTATAAAAAGTGCAGAGTCTCATGAGGCAAAATGGCAAAGAAAAATAGCTCCTCCCAACAACTAAACTTTGTTTTATGCTCGCCCATGGAACCAGTAGAATAATGGGTTAATGAATATGTTAATAAGACCATGAAGATATTAATGATGTAGCTGTGACACCAATAGTCAGGTGACCGAGAGGCTCCAAGACTGCCAAAAACAGGGCAGTCTGTCTCCTCAATTTCAGGTGTTTACTTTGAGCTCTTTGTGAATAGCTTTTAATAAAAAGGTTTGAAGTTAAACCATACAGAGTATCTCAAATCTGTCCAAAGAGAGGCAAAGCCGCCTCAAGGTTTGGTAAGCAAGAAAAACATGGTATTTCTTAAACCTCATTACAGTGGCAATAGCCATCAAAACAGAATGCAGCCTGTCCGCAGGTGGTGCATGGACATTAGGACCTGTAGGACAGAAAGGTGGCCAACCTTCAACATGAACTTCAATAAGAGAACTCAATTAAACCTTTGACTTGGTACTTTGACGAGTACAACTAGATTACACAGTGGAAAGGTATGAAAAATAAACAAATAGATTCTGAACTTTGTAAGTGTAGCCATCTCCAGTTTTATTCTAGTTTAAACATTCATTTTAACTGACCGCCACCCCCTCAGACCGCTGCAAACAGATAACTGAAAATCTCCTGGAACATTCTCCAGAGTATTAACCTTTAATTACTGAACTCTAGGGCAATCCAGCAGGGTTAGTAAGGCAAAATGAGTGAGAGAAGAGAAAGAGAGTGGAAACAGAAAAGAGAGACAGCAACACATGGCAACATAGACAGGTATGCACACGCTCATATTCTCTGACTTGCAGTGTGTAACATTACAGGAAACTGACTAGTAATACATTCAACTTCATATATCAGTCTGAACTTCCTGCCAACTTTTTCCATCCTAAATTCCTATGTCGACATATATCCTGGAAACTCCCTATCTAAACTTGTCACACTGTAGTTATATCCTCCTGCCAGTGATGGCAACAGCTTATTTTGAACCTTGGAGATCATCATCCTTGTAGGATGAATTATAAATGCTGAAAAAGATGTATTGTGCAGAAACCAGTTGTGGTGTAACCATGCATGCAACAAGCAGAAAGGGTGGAATATGGAATATTGTGATTGGTGGGGACATTGAACTGAAGAATTTATGAGTGCCACAGCTATGTGATAACAAGTTGAAACTTACAACAAACTGGGCTGACCACACCAGTGTTCAGACAAAGGAGGGTGCAGTCAGCAGAGCCTGGCCTGCAATGGACAATAAAATGATTGAAAACCAATTAGGTGAGCTGAAATTGGCTTCTGGCAGAATGTGGTCAGAGCATGCACACTGACATCACAGTAACTGGAATGCAGCAAGAATTTTATAAAAATGGAGCGGGAGGTGGTCAGGTCTGCAGTAGGGAAGCAGTGATCAGATCAGTCACTGGATGACATGTGATGAGATGTCGATGGTGGATCGACCACCCGGGACGAGTTCCAGCATGCTTCTATTAAGCAACGGTAATTATTGCTTTCTATAACCTGTAAATAAGACTTAGTAAAGGCACTGCCACTTGTAAGTGGAAAAAATACTCAATGTCTGTCGTTATTCTAAGATTAAGGGTCCAACCCATAGTGATTGTTCTACAACTTGTATTGCAGTGAAATTCCTATCCTTCAACAAACTCTATGGGTGCAATCTAAAGGTCACGTTGCGCCCGGCGTGGATCCGTGCGAGCAAGTTCGATCGGGGGAGAGGCCGAAATCGGGATCTGTGCCGGGCGCCAATTGGGTTCCGATCTAACCGGCCTGCTCCCGTTGGCGGGTTCCAGATCCCATCTAGACATGGTGAGATTCCAATCAACACCAACTGAAGGCAATCTCCATATCGTTAACAGGACGGACCCCCTAGTTAACTGCATCCCGTGATCTAAGCGGCTACCCAGCAAATGGTCAAGTGGGCGCCCTTTAGCGCATCAATTAAAAAATGTGAAGCTGGCTCAATGGCTGCTGTCGGGATTAGTAGAGGTGATTAGCCACCTTCAAAATCGGGCATGTAGCCCAGGTGGCACCCCAGCGTAAGGGTGGGGAGGCTTGAGGGACTCGAGGGTCCCGGGGTTGGAGCCATAACTGATTGTCAGGCCATCATCCTCTCCAATTCCTTGCAGATATCACATTATGGATGGTATTGTGGACCCCGCAGCAACTGCCCTCATTGTGTTGGTGGCAGTCCAGGTGGCCAGACACCGGAAAAGGCATTGACAGCCCATATCTAGTGGCCTGCCCACAATCGGAGGACCCAGCTGCCCCCCAGGCCAGGGGGGGGATCCAGATGGGTGTGGTGTTCTTTGTGATTCTGTTCTCAGGATGGATGTTGTAGTGTTCACAAAGACCACAGAAGTTAAGTTCATTAACAAAGCTAACTTTTATTTAAATTACTTATTGAAGCTCGACCACTTACTCCTATAGTAAACAATAATCTAGTAATCTGCAATGTACACTCTACTAACACTAGTCTCCACACTGTTATCTACAATTGTACTCTACACTCTCTCACTGCCCTTCAGCTCTCCAGCCTTCTCCCAGAAGTCTGGGAGTCAGTGCTTTATATAATTCTGCATCTAGCTCCATCTAGTGGTTAATTATGATATGACATTAACCCTTTGTGTTCTGAACATTTCCCATAATGTCACATTTCTCTTTCTTTGAGAAAAATCTTTGAAATTCTTTCTAACTTTTTTGTTTACATACATTGTTGAGAATGCGTTCATACAGTTCATGCAGAATGTTATATTACATATCATAATTGCAATTACGGAGTTGCAGTCCTCAGTGTTTTACAAGTTCAGTCGATTTGATGGTTTTCTTTTCCATTTTGACCTTCGCTATGCACTTACAGTGTCATTGGAATTGTCTCTTGTCTGTTCCATATGTCTATTCGATAACAATGCTGTTGGTAAGTCAATGTTACAAAACATGGTGTCTGGGTTTGTTATAGTTGGCTCTGGCGAATTCTTTACTTTTAGCAATGCTCGTTGATTTCTACGAAACATCAGTCCAGCCGCAGTTTGTACCACATGCAATCGTGGTGCAACCTCATTTAACACCTTTGCAATGTTTGACCAACCACCATCTGGATTTTGTATCCTGACGACATCTCCTTCTTTCAGTGGCGGTAATTGTTTTGCATGCCTGTCATAGCCTGCTTTTTGCTTGCATCTTGCATTGCTGTTGCTTCATTTCTTCATGTAGTAACTGCTCATCCATGTTTGGAATTGTTATGGCAGGAAATGTCACACAAATCTTCCTTCCCATGAGCATCTGGGCAGGCGACAATCCTGACAACAAAGGTGTAGCTCTGTAGCTTAACAGCGCTCGCGAAAAATCCTTTTTATCATCAAATGCCTTTTTGAAAAGCTGTTTTAATTTTCCGACTCCTTTCTCGGCTTTCCCATTGGATTGGTGATATAATGGACTTGAGGTAACGTGTTGAAAATGTTATCCTTCTGCAAATTATAACCATTCCCAACTACTGAAACAGGGTCCATTATCTGTCACGACTTTTAATGGAATTCCATGTCGAGCAAATAGACTTTGCCGCTCTTATAACTGAGTGAACAGTCAAATCTGACAAGGTTATGACTTCAGAATAATTGGAATAGTAATCAATGATTATTAAATAATCATTCCTTCTGAAATAGATCAGGTCCATCCCAACCTTTGACCATGGGTTTGTGACGATCACACTTGCTACAAAGGTTTCTTTACACTGGGATGGTTGATGTGTTTGACAGACTCTTGCATGCAGTTGTCAACAGCTCTATTGATGTCTGGTCAATATATTGGCTGCCTGGCATGTCTTCGACACTTCTCTAGTGGGTGCCTGGAACTCGCTGCCGGAGAAGGTGGTGGAAGCAGGGACAATAGTGACATTTAAGAGGCATCTTGACAAATACATGAATAGGATGGGAATAGAGGAATCCGGAGCCCAGAAGTGCAGAAGATTTTAGTTTAGTCGGGCAGCATGGTCTGCACAGGCTTGGAGGGCTGAAGGGCCTGTTCCTGTGCTGTACTTTTCTTTGTTCTTTGTTCTAAGCCTTGATGCCCTTCATGCATTCATGCATCTTTTCCAGAATACTTCTTCGTGGGCTGGACGGAATTACAATTACAATTCAGGAATCCATTTATAACAGTCAGGACATCCTTGATACCTTGAAAACTGTTACAACTGCCATTAGGCCAACTTTTCTTAGGTTTTGATCACCTGTTGAAGTATTGTGTCTTTTTCAGTTTCATCCCGTATTAAAGTTAGCTTAGCATCAGACACAGGTAAAATGTCTGCGACAAATGTGGCATGTGCTTCCACATTGAATACTACTTCCGATGCTTTCTCATCATTGTAGCTTGTATCTCTTGACAATGCTTCTTCTACAACTAGTCCTTTGCCCTCAGCTTCATGCTGAGATGTATTGGCAGTCTGATTTCTTTGCACCAAATTTAATTTAATGCATGCATCTACCCCAATTAGTGATGACTTCGTATCATGCACAATTTCAAATTCCAATGGCATACAGATGTCACAGGGCAGCACGGTAGCACAGTGATGCTCGATCAATAACTCCTGAAGCGAGATTGGAGACAATTGAAGGCTTTGTTGTACTAGATGTTTCCCCCAGCAGCGCAGGTACAGAATGCAGCTGCTGGGGAGACACAGGCTCTTGTACTCCGCCTTACTGGGCGGAACCAGCAGGCAGGCTTCACCAATGAAGTAACAGTCTCAGGTACCTCCCAAACCAATGGTCTTACAGCATTATTCAGGGTGCCGTAATACCCCTAATACCGACTACCACATTCACCCCCTGTTAAAAAAAGTGTCCGACGGGGGTGGTGGTCTCGCGTTATACAGTGGAAGAGGTGTAGGTTATGGTGGTACCCGGTATACATTAGCACAGTGTTTTGCCTCGTTACATGTCGCAACTATTTACAGTAATTATTTACAGTCAGAATGAAGCAATTAGTCGATCGGGGACCCTGGTCGTCCTCTGCGATTGTCGTAGCTTCGGCGGTGATGCAGGTGCCGGCTCGGGCATCTGTGGCTCCGGGAGCATGGCTTCGGCTTCTTCAGCAGCTTCATCACCCCTAGATGGGACCAGTGGAAGGACTGATCCACCTGGGAAGGGGGCGGCTGTGGGGTGTGCCAGTGGGAGGGAGGATGGAGTCGGTGGTGGAGGTGTGGGTGGGGATCCAGCGAGTGCCAGGTCCCGTAGGGAGATCGTATCCTGTCGGCCATCGGGTACGTAGGCGTATTGAGGGTTAGTGTGAAGGAGGTGGACCCTTTCGACCAATGGGTCCGACTTGTGCGCCCGCGCGTATTTGCGGAGCAGGATGGGTCCTGGAGCTGCCAGCCAGGTTGGGAGCGAGGTCCCGGAGGAGGACTTCCACGAGAAGACAAGGAGACGTTCGTGAGGGGTTTGGTTGGTCGTGGTACACAGCAGTGATCGGATGGAGTGGAGAGCATCCAGGAGGACCTCCTGCCAGCGGGAGACTGGGAGATTCCTGGACTGTAGGGCCAGTAGGACGGTCTTCCAGACCATTCCGTTCTCCCTCTCCACATGCCCATTTCCCCGGGGGTTGTAACTGGTCGTCCTGCTCGAGGCAATGCCATTGCTGAGCAGGAATTGACGCAGTTCGTCGCTCATGAAGGAGGACCCCCTATCGCTGTGTATGTAGGCGGGGAAACCAAACAGCATGAAGATACTGTGGAGGGTTTTTATGACGGTAGCTGCGGTCATGTCGGGGCAGGGGATGGCGAATGGGAACCGGGAGTACTCGTCTATCACGTTCAGGAAGTACGTGTTGCAGTCGGTGGAGGGGAGGGGCCCTTTGAAGTCCATACTGAGGCGTTCAAAGGGACGGGAAGCCTTTATCAGGTGCGCTTTCTCTGGCCTGTAAAAGTGCGGCTTGCATTCTGCACAGATTTGGCAATTCCTTGTGGCGGTCCTGACCTCCTCGATGGAGTAGGGCAGGTTGCGGGTCTTAATGAAATGGAAGAATCGAGTGACCCCCGGGTGGCAGAGGACCTCATGGAAGGCCCGGAGGCGGTCCACTTGTGCGTTGGCACATGTGCCACGGGATAGGGCATCAGGAGGCTCGTTTAGCTTCCCGGGACGATACAAGATCTCATAGTTGTAGGTGGAGAGCTCGATCATCCACCGTAAGATCTTATCGTTCTTTATCTTGCCCCGCTGTGCATTATCGAACATGAAAGCAACCGATCGTTGGTCAGTGAGGAGAGTGAATCTCCTGCCAGTCAGGTAGTGCCTCCAGTGCCGCACAGCTTCTACTATGGCCTAGACCTCCTTTTCAACTGAGGAATGGCGGATTTCCGAAACGTGGAGGGTGCGTGAGAAGAAGGCCACGGGTCTGCCCGCTTGGCTGAGGGTGGCCGCCAGAGCTACGTCGGATGCGTCACTCTCGACTTGGAAGGGGATGGATTCGTCGATTGCGTGCATCGTGGCCTTTGCGATGTCCGCTTTGATGCGGCTGAAGGTCTGCCGAGCCTCTGCCGACTGGAAAAACTGTGGATTGAATTAGTGGGCAGGCCTTGTCCGCATAGTTGGGAACCCACTGGGCATAATACAAATAAAATCCCAGGCAGCGTTTCAGGGCCTTGGAGCAGTGGGGGAGGGGAAACTCCATGAGGGGGCGCATGCGTTCGGGATCTGGGCCTATAACTCCATCATGCACTACGTAGCCGAGGATGGCTAGACGGTCAGTGCTGAACACGCATTTGTCCTTGTTATATGTTAGATTAAGGATTTTTGCGGTATGGAGAAATTTTCGGAGGTTGGTGTCGTGGTCCTGCTGGTCATGGCCGCAGATGGTGACGTATTGAGGTACGGAAACGTGGCCCGCAAACCGTACCGGTCAACCATTCGGTCCATCTCCCGTTGGAAAACAGAGACTCCATTTGTGACACCGAAGGGAACCCTTAGGAAGTGGTAGAACTGCCCATCTGCTTCGAATGCAGTGTATTTGCGGTCACTAGGGCGGATGGGGAGCTGGTGGTAGGCGGATTTTAGATCCACCGTGGAAAAGACCTTGTATTGTGCAATCTGATTGGCCAGATCAGATATGCGGGGGAGGGGGTACGCATCGAGCTGCGTATACCTGTTGATGGTCTGACTATAATTGATGACCATCCTATGCTTCTCCCCGATCTTTACAACCACTAGTTGAGCTCTCCAGGGACTGTTGCTAGGGCACTGTACCGTCTGCTCCTGGTGGCAGCGGGTTTGCAATCCGGGGTGAGGTTCGCAAACAGGGAAGGCGGATCGACATTGAGGGTCACGAGGCTGCAGACAGTGAGGGGGGGGGGGGGGGTATAGGGCCGCCAAATTTAAAAGTTAAGCTCTGGAGGTTACATTGGAAGTCTAACCCTAGGAGCGTGGCAGCGCAGAGATGAGGAAGGACGTAGAGCCAATAATTTTTAAACTCCCTTCCCTGGACCGTGAGGTTCGCTATGCAGAACCCTTTGATCTCTACCGAGTGAGATCCGGAGGCCAGGGAGATTTTTTGGTTTACTGGGTGGATGGGAAGAGAACAGTGTCTTACTGTATTGTGATGTATGAAGCTCTCTGTGCTCCCGGAGTCGATCAGGCAGGATGTTTTATGCCCGTTCATGAGCACGGTCGTTGTCACAGTCGAGAGTGTTCGGGGCCGAGACTCGTCCAGGGTAACCGAGGCAAGTCGTGGCAAAATTTGGATGTTTTCCTCAGGCGGTGTGTGGTCATCTGATTCAGGGTCCTGAGAGTCCAGCCAAGATGGCGGCGCCCACTGGTCGCATATGGCTGGAGGTGTACAAGATGGCAGCGGCCATCCGCCGCACGTGGCCCTGGAGAAGGAAGATGGCGGTGCCCGCTGGCCGCACGTGGCTCGTGAAGAGAGTTGTGGTGGTGGTCCCGGTTCGCCCCCGGAGACCGCGGCGACCGCCCGGGCCTGGCGTACTGCCACGAAATGGCCCTTTTTGCCGCACCCTTTGCAGATGGATGAGCGGGCCAGGCAGCGCTGCCGGGGGTGCTTGGCTTGCCCGCAAAAATAGCAGCGGGGCCCCCCGGGGTTGCCTGGCAGTCTTGCAGCACAAGCTTGTGCGGGGATGGTTGATGAAGCGGAGTCGGCCGCGGGGGGGGGGTTCCAAGCTGCCCAAGGGGCTGCCGCGCGGTCAGGGACGTAAGCGCAGGCATTTCGGGAGGCCACATCCAGGCAGCTAGCAAGGGCCCGTGCCTCCTTGAGGCCTAGTGTCTCTTTCTCCAGTAATCGCTGACGGATTTGGGAGGACAGCATACCTGCAAAGAATGCATCCCGGATCAAAAGTTCTGTGTGGTCGCTGGCCGAAACCTGCGGGCAGTCACAGTTCCTCCCTAACACCAGGAGCGCACGGTAGAACTCCTCCAGTGATTCCCCGGGGATTTGTCGCCTCGTCGCTAGCGGATTTCGGGCGTAGACCTGGTTTACAGGGCGAATATAGTGTCCTGTCATTGCGGCCTCGAAATCGTCCGCATCCTCGATGAGGGTGTAGATCTCTGGGCTCACCCTCGAGTGGAGAACATGCAGTTTCTGGTCCTCCATAGGTTAAATCGTGGCCGTCCTCAGGTACCCTTTGAAGCACGTCAGCCAGTGTTTGAAGGTTGCCGCTGAGTTTGCCGTGTGGGGGCTGAGTTGCAGACACTCCGGCTTGATTCGGAGCTCCATTCTTTTAAATCTAGTCCAATAAATTGATACTCGATCAATAACTCCTGAAGCGAGATTGGAGACAATTGAAGGCTTTATTGGACTAGATGTTTTCCCCAGCAGCGCAGGTACAGAATGCAGCTGCTGGGGAGACACAGGGTCTTATACTCCGCCTTACTGGGCGGAACCAGCAGGCAGGCTTCACCAATGAAATAGCAGTCCCAGGTACCTCCCACATCAATGGTCTTCCAGCATTATTCAGGGTACCGTAATACCCCTAATACCGACTACCACACACAGTGAATAGCATTGTAGCTTCACAGTGCCAGGGACCCAGGTTCGATTCCCTGCTGGGTCACTGTCTGTGCGGAGTCTGCACATTCTCCCTGTGTCTGCGTGGGTTTCCTCCGGGTGCTCCGGTTTCCTCCCACAGTCCAAAGACGTGCAGGTTAGGTGGTTTGGCCATCTTAAATTGCCCTTAGTGTCCAAAAGGTTTAGGAGGGGTTATTGGGTGACAGGGATAGGGTGGAAGTGAGGGCTTAAGTGGGTCGGTGCAGACTCGATGGGCCGAATGGCCTCCTTCTGCACTGTATGTTCCATGTTCTATGAGACAGCAGGAACCCTTCATCACTATTGTGTTCCCGTTGTAGTCTGTCAACCTACAGTTTGATTTTTTAATTCTTGGAATCTTGTTCACTTGTTTTAGATCTGCCTCTGTGATCAAATTTGCATGTGCACCCCGATCCAGTTTGAATGGAACCCATTAATATTAAGTGTCACAGTCCAAGCGTTAATTAATTTGGAGAGTTAAAATATTGTTCTATCATCAGTATCCAGCGCATTAACTCTGGTTATCGCTCCTACCATGAAGTTATCCTGCTGAGTAAACTTAGAGGAATCATTACTTGAAGTTAACATTTTTTCTTCATGTCTTTCATTTTGTATACTCTGTATCTTTTTATATGTATGGAACGATTTTTTAGAGTTGTTTGCCGGTATCGCTGAAGTAAAACGGTGTTGTGAGACAAAATGATTGAACATGAGAGTTTGGTGACCGAGGGAGTGCTGAATTTGGTGCTTTGTTGTCATCTCTGGTTTGTTGCCGGTGCCACGTGATAGCGAGGCTAGGAATAGGGAGAGAGTGCAGTTGAACACGTGGCTGCAGGAATGGTGTAGGAGGGAGGGCTTCAGGTATTTGGATAATTGGAGCGCATTCTGGGGAAGGTGGGACCTGTACAAGCAGGACGGGTTGCATCTGAACCAGAGGGGCACCAATATCCTGGGAGGGAGGTTTGCTAGTACTCTTCGGGAGGGTTTAAACTAATTTGGCAGGGGAATGGGAACCGGATTTGTAGTCCAGCAACTAAGGTAGCCGATATTCAGGACGCCAAAGCATGTAATGAGGCAGTGGGGAAGGGAACACTGACAAAGGAGAGTATTTGCAGGCACGGAGATGGGTTGAAGTGTGTATACTTCAACGCAAGAAGCATCAGGAATAAGGTGGGTGAACTTAAGGCATGGATCGGTACTTGGGACTACGATGTGGTGGCCATCACAGAAACTTGGATAGAAGAGGGGCAGAAATGGTTGTTGGAGGTCCCTGATTACATACATAGAACATACAGTGCAGAAGGAGGCCATTCGGCCCATCGAGTCTGCACCGACCCACATTAATCCCTCACTTCCACCTTATCCCCGCAACCCAATAACCCCTCCCAACCCTTATGGACACTATGGGTAATTTAGCATGGCCAATCCACCTAACCTGCACGTCTTTGGACTGTGGGAGGAAACCGGAGCACCCGGAGGAAACCCACGCGGACACGGGGAGAACGTGCAAACTCCGCACAGACAGTGACCCAGCGGGGAATCAAACCTGGGACCCTGGCGCTGTGAAGCCACAGTGCTAATCACTTGTGCTACCGTGCTGCCCCTGGTTATAGATGTTTCAATAAGATTAGGGAGGGTGGTAAAAGAGGTGGGGGGGGGGTGGCATTATTAATTAGAGATAGTATAACAGCTGCAGAAAGGCAGTTCGAGGAGTATCACCCTATTGAGGTAGTATGGGTTGAAGTCAGAAATAGGAAAGGAGCAGTCACCTTGTTAGGAGTTTTCTATAGGCCCCCCAATAGTAGCAGAGATGTGGAGGAACAGATTGGGAAACAGATTTTGGAAAGGTGCAGAAGTCATAGGGTAGTAGTCATGGGCGACTTTAACTTCCCAAATATTGAGTGGAAACTCTTTAGATCAAATAGTTTGGATGGGGTGGTGTTTGTGCAGTGTGTCCAGGAAGCTTTTCTAACACAGTATGTAGATTGTCCGACCAGAGGAGGGGCAATATTTGATTTAGTACTGGGTAATGAACCAGGGCAAGTGATAGATTTGTTAGTGGGGGAGCATTTTGGAGATAGTGACCACAATTCTGTGATTTTCACTTTAGTAATGGAGAGGGATAGGTACGTGCAACAGGGCAAGGTTTACAATTGGGGGAAGGGTAAATACGATGTTGTCAGACAAGAATTGAAGTGCATAAGTTGGGAACATAGGCTGGCAGGGAAGGACACAAGTGAAATGTGGAACTTGTTCAAGGAACAGGTGCTACGTGTCCTTGATATGTATGTCCCTGTCAGGCAGGGAAGAGATGGTCGAGTGAGGGAACCATGGTTGACAAGAGAGGTTGAATGTCTTGTTAAGAGAAAAAAGGTGACATATGTAAGGCTGAAGAAACAAGGTTCAGACAGGGCATTGGAGGGATACAAGATAGCCAGGAGGGAACTGAAGAAAGGGATTAGGAGAGCTAAGAGAGGGCATGAACAATCTTTGGCGGGTAGGATCAAGGAAAACCCCAAGGCCTTTTACACATGTGTGAGAAATATGAGAATGACTAGAGCGAGGGTAGGTCCAATCAAGGATAGTAGCGGGAGATTGTGTATTGAGTCTGAAGAGATAGGAGAGGTCTTGAATGAGTACTTTTCTTCTGTATTTACAAATGAGAGGGGCGATATTGTTGGAGAGGACAGTGTGAAACAGATTGGTAAGCTCGAGGAAATACTTGTTAGGAAGGAAGATGTGTTGGGCATTTTGAAAAACTTGAGGATAGACAAGTCCCCCGGGCCTGACGGGATATATCCAAGGATTCTATGGGAAGCAAGAGATGAAATTGCAGAGCCGTTGGCAATTATCTTTTCGTCCTCACTGTCAACAGGGGTGGTACCAGGGGATTGGAGAGTGGCGAATGTCGTGCCCCTGTTCAAAAAAGGAACCAGGGATAACCCTGGGAATTACAGGCCAGTTAGTCTTACTTCGGTGGTAGGCAAAGTAATGGAAAGGGTACTGAAGGATAGGATTTCTGAGCATCTGGAAAGACACTGCTTGATTAGGGATAGTCAGCACGGATTTGTGAGGGGTAGGTCTTGCCTTACAAATCTTATTGAATTCTTTGAGGAGGTGACCAAGCATGTGGATGAAGGTAAAGCAGTGGATGTAGTGTACATGGATTTTAGTAAGGCATTTGATAAAGTTCCCCATGGTAGGCTTCTGCACAAAGTAAGGAGGCATGGGATAGTGGGAAATTTGGCCAGTTGGATAACGAACTGGCTAACCGATAGAAGTCAGAGAGTGGTGGTGGATGGCAAATATTCAGCCTGGATCCCAGTTACCAGTGGTGTACCGCAGGGATCAGTTCTGGGTCCTCTGCTGTTTGTGATTTTCATTAATGACTTGGATGAGGGAGTTGAAGGGTGGGTCAGTAAATTTGCAGACGATACGAAGATTGGTGGAGTTGTGGATAGTAAGGAGGGCTGTTGTCGGCTGCAAAGAGACATAGATAGGATGCAGAGCTGGGCTGAGAAGTGGCAGATGGAGTTTAACCCTGAAAAGTGTGAGGTTGTCCATTTTGGAAGGACAAATATGAATGCGGAATACAGGGTTAACGGTAGAGTTCTTGGCATTGTGGAGGAGCAGAGAGACCTTGGGGTCTATGTTCATACATCTTTGAAAGTTGCCACTCAAGTGGATAGAGCTGTGAAGAAGGCCTATGGTGTGCTCGCGTTTATTAACAGAGGGATTGAATTTAAGAGCCGTGAGGTGATGATGCAGCTGTACAAAACTTTGGTAAGGCCACATTTGGAGTACTGTGTACAGTTCTGGTCGCCTCATTTTAGGAAGGATGTGGAAGCTCTGGAAAAGGTGCAAAGAAGATTTACCAGGATGTTGCCTGGAATGGAGAGTAGGTCTTACGAGGAAAGGTTGAGGGTGCTAGGCCTTTTCTCATTAGAGCGGAGAAGGATGAGGGGCGACTTGATAGAGGTTTATAAGATGATCAGGGGAATAGATAGAGTAGACAGTCAGAGACTTTTTCCCCAGGTGGAACACACCATTACAAGGGGACATAAATTTAAGGTGAAAGGTGGAAGATATAGGAGGGATATTAGAGGTAGGTTCTTTACCCAGAGAGTAGTGGGGGCATGGAATGCACTGCCTGTGGAAGTAGTTGAGTCGGAAACATTAGGGACCTTCAAGCAGCTGTTGGATAGGTACATGGATTACGGGAAAATGATATAGTGTAGATTTATTTGTTCTTAAGGGCAGCACGGTAGCATTGTGGATAGCACAATTGCTTCACAGATCCATGGTCCCAGGTTCGATTCCGGCTTGGGTCATTGTCTGTGCGGAGTCTGCACGTCCTCCCCGTGTCTGCGTGGGTTTCCTCCGGGTGCTCCGGTTTCCTCCCACAGTCCAAAGATGTGCGGGTTAGGTGAATTGGCCAATGATAAATTGCCCTTAATGTCCAAATTGCCCTTGGTGTTGGGTGGAGGTGTTGAGTTTGGGTAGGGTGCTCTTTCCAAGAGCTGGTGCAGACTCAAAGGGCCGAATGGCCTCCTTCTGCACTGTAAATTCAATGATAATCTATGATTAATCTAGGACAAAGGTTCGGCACAACATCGTGGGCCGAAGGGCCTGTTCTGTGCTGTATTTTCTATGTTCTATGTTCAATGTTCTATGCTGCATTTCAAACATCTTCTTCCGAATGCCGGGCATTTTTTTGTAAGTGGGCGTGGCCACAGCATCTACACGTCATCACGCTCGTGACGTCAAGTGCAAACATTTCATGTGCATGCGCAGAACTGTTGACTTCCCGGTCACATTGTCTTTTCAAGTGCACATGCGCAAACTGGTCATGCGCATGTGCAGAACGGTCAACGTCCAGAACGCGCTTTCTTCTCAAGCGCGACTGTGCAAAATGGCTGCCTTCTGCAGCACGCTGTTTTTCTAGCTGCGCCACAGTGTTAATGGCGTCGCCAACGTTTCCCGAGTTTGCGACTTTTTCTTTATCCCTGAACTCTGCATTTTCATTTGTTGATTGCTCACTGACCTTGCAAAGATTTATGGCTTCTTCTAACGGCAAACTCGGTCTTCTTAGTAATCTTTCTCGCAATCGTTCATCATATATACCAAACATTATTTGATCCCACAACGTCAAATCCGCAACGGAGGAAAAATTAAAGGACTGCGCTCTCAGTCTTGGATCAGTTATAATCTATTGATTCTCCTTTTAGCTGCAGCATTTTTCTGAACATGTAGCGCTCGTATGTTTCATTCACCTGCGCTTTGCATTGTACATCAAATTTGTCCATTGGGGCAGCACGGTAGCATTGTGGATAGCACAAATGCTTCACAGCTCCAGGGTCCCAGGTTCGATTCCGGCTTGGGTCACTGTCTGTGCGGAGTCTGCACATCCTCCCCATGTGTGCGTGGGTTTCCTCCGGGTGCTCCGGTTTCCTCCCACAGTCCAAAGATGTGCGGGTTAGGTGGATTGGCTATGCTAAATTGCCCATAGTGTCCAAAATTGCCCTTAGTGTTGGGTGGGGTTACTGGGTTATGGGGATAGGGTGGAGGTGTGGACCTTGGGTAGGGTGCTCTTTCCAAGAGCCGGTGCAGACTCGATGGGCCGAATGGCCTCCTTCTGCACTGTAAATTCTATGATCCGTTCAAATTTTTTCTTTTCCTCATTCTCTGTGAATTCAAAGGAATTAAAAAATTCTAATGCTCGTGGTCCAGCAAAATTGAGGAGGAGCGTGATTTTCGATGATCAGGAGCTGATTCTAATGTGGAGACAGATCAAAAAACTTCAAATTGCTGTTTGAAATTTTTCCAGTTTAGACTTAGTTTACCGGCCATCCTGAAGTATTCTGGCTTTTTCAGACCTTCCATCTTACGATCAGTAGTTTGCTGCTGCCTTCGAGATCTGTGTAGTGGCGTGATTGTTCTTTTTTCTTAGAAGCTAAACTCACTTTCTAAACTCACTGCTTACTTTTAGGAACACACTCTTGGTACCATGTGGCGTTCTTTGTGATTCTTTTGTCAGGATGGATGTTGTAGTGTTCACAAAGACCACAGAAGCTAAGTTCATTAACAACGCTAAACTTTTATTTACACTACTCATTAAAGCTCGACCACTTACTCCTATAATAAACAGTAATCTTGTCATCTACAATCTACACTCTACTAACATTAGTCTCTACACTCTATTTATAACTGTACGCTCTCTTGCTCTCCTCTCCAGCCTTCTCCCAGAAGTTTGTGAGTCAGTGCTTTATAATAATCTTTATTATTGTCACAAGTAGGTTTACATTAACAGTACAATGAAGTTACTGTGAAAAGCCCCTAGCCCCAAGTGCATTTGTGAAGTTACGGATACCCTGTATGCCCGGGCAGCTGACTATATAAACTTTGACTTGGACCAGGTCAAACAAGATGCCCAGGATACAAATTCTCTGCCATTGCCGGGATGCCCCAGGTCCAGAGGGTATTAGACGGCACTCTTTTCGCCTTGCACGCACCGGCGGGCCAAGAGCACCCTTCATTAACAGGAAGGGACTCCACTCTCTGAACGTTCAACTCGTGTGCGAGCACCAACTCTGGATCATGTATGTGTGTGTATGCTTCCCAGGAAGTGTGCAAGACAGCTACATCCTGGGGCAGTCAGAGATCCCTGATGTCTTCGAGGATCACCCCAGAATTACAGTATTCTACAGTGCAGAAGAGGCCCTTGGGCCCATTGAGTCTGCAGAGTGCATGAAAGTGTGAGGTGAAGGAGTAATTTGACAAGTATACTATGAAAGGTCTGAAACTGGGAAGTTCCGAACAAAGGGATGTGTGTTTGTCTATAGATCTCTGAAGGCAGAATGGCAGGTTATAGGGTGGTGAAAAAGGCATAAGGGACAATCGCTTTATCAATCGGGGCATAGATTACAAAAGGTACTTTTTAAAGGATGTGAGGCATCCCGCCTCTACCACCCTCCCAGGCAGTGCATTCCAGACCGTCACCACTCTCTGGGTAAAAATATTTTCCCTCAAATCCCTAAACCTCCCACCCCTCACATTGAACTTGTGTCCCCTCATAACTGACCCTTCAACTAAGGAGAACAGCTGCTTCCTATCCACCCTGTCCATGCCCCTCATAATCTTGCACACCTCAGTCAGGTCACCCCAGTCTTCTCTGCTCCAGAGAAAATAACCCAAACCTATCCAACCTCTCTTTATAACTTAAATGTTCCATCCCAGGAAACATTCTAGTGAATCTTCTATGCACCCGCTCCAGCACAATTACATCCTTCCTATAATGTGGTGACCAGAATTGCATACAATACTCCAGCTGTGGCCTCACCAAAGTTCTATACAGCTCCATCATGACCTCCTTGCTTTTGTAATTTATGCCTCGAATGATAAAAGCAAGTGTCCCTTTTGCCTTTTTCACCACCCTATGATCTGCCCTTCTGCCTTCAGCGATCTATGGACAAACATACTTATGTCCTTTTGATCTTCGGAACTTCCCAGTGTCAGTTTCATAGTATACTTCCTTGTCAAATTACTCCTTCCAAAGTGTATCACCTCACACTTTAAGGGTTAAATTCTATCTGCCCATTTGACCATCCGGTCTATATCTTGCTGTAACCCAAGACACTCAACCTCACTGTTAACCACCCGGCCAATCTTTGTGTCATCCACAAACTTACTGATCCTACCCCCAAATAGTCATCTATGTCATTTATATAAATTACAAACAATAGGGGACCCAGCACAGATCCCTGTGGTACTGCACTACCTCATCTATACACTTGGTTACATGCTCAAAAAATTAAGTCAAATTTGTTAGGCATGATCTCCCTCTGACAAAGCCAAGCTGACTATCCCTGATCAAACCTTGCCTCTTCAAGTGGAGATAGGTTCTCTCTTTCAGAATCTTCTCCAGTAGTTTCCCAGCCACTGACGTGAGACTCACTGGTCTGTAGTTCCTTGGCTTGTCTCTACAACCTTTCTTAAATAGTGGAAACACATTTGCTGTTCTCCACTCCTCTGGCACCTACCCAGTGGTCAAGGAGGAATTAAACATTTGGGCCAGGGCCCCGGCAATCTCCTCCCTCACCTCCCACAGCAGCCTGGGACAGAATTCATCCGGACTTGGAGATTTGTCCACTTTTAAGCCCACCAATACCTCCAGTACCTTGTCACTCCTTATGACAATTTGCTGAAGACTCTCACAATCTGTCTCCCGAGTTCCATATCGACCTTCTCATTCTCTCACGTGAAGATACCCTACCAACGTCCTCTGGCTCCACCCACATATTTCCCCCTTGGTCCTCAATGGGCCCGATTCTTTCCCTGGTTATCCTCTTCCCATTGATATACTTACAGAATGTCTTGGGTTATCCCTACTTTTACCCACCAGAGCTTTCCCATATCCCCTCTTTGCTCTCCCAATTGA
Source organism: Scyliorhinus torazame (assembly GCF_047496885.1). Taxonomy (NCBI): domain Eukaryota; kingdom Metazoa; phylum Chordata; class Chondrichthyes; order Carcharhiniformes; family Scyliorhinidae; genus Scyliorhinus; species Scyliorhinus torazame. The sequence continues at coordinate 267,528,947 of NC_092713.1, read as the reverse complement.
TTTCTTAAGCTCCACCCTGCACTTTCTGTACTCCACTAATGCCTCTGTAGACTTGCTCCCTTTATATTTGTTAAAATCCTCTCTTTTCCTTCTCATCATATCCTGAATGTCTCCAATCATCCATGGTTCTCTGGGTTTGTTACACCTTCCTATTACCCTGGAGTGAACATATGGGCCTGTATCCTCCCCATTTAATCTTTGAATCCCCCCCCCCCCCACACACACACACTGCTTGTCTGTAGGTTTTCCCATAAGTAACTCTTTCAGTCTACCTTGGCCAGACCCTGCTCAACTTGCTTATCTCTTTGTCCATAACAAATTTAAATTGAACCATGCTGCGGTCGCTATCACTAAAATGCTCCCCCACCAACACATAAAGCACATGTCTGGCTTCATTTCCCAGAATTAGGTCCAGCACTGCACCTCTACATATTGAGCTAAAATGTTCTGGTGCATACATTTTAAGAACTCTACTCCATCTAAACCCTTAACATGATGGATATCACAATTAATTTTGGGAAAGTTGAAATCTCCTTATATAATTTCCCTCTTGTTATTGTTACACCCCTCCACGAATTGCGCACATATTTGTTCTGCAATTTCCCGCTGACTATCTGGGGGTCTACAATAAACACCTAGCAATGTAGTTGTCCCTTTTTTATTTCTGAGATCTACCCACAAAGCTTCATTTGCTGCCCCCTCCAAGATATCATCTCTCCTTACTGCAGTAACTGCCTCCTTAACTAACAATGCAATGCCTCCTCCTCTTTTACCCCCTCCTCTGTAAGGCAAGGCTGGATGGCCTCTACTTTAATGCCAGAGTATTAAAGGTAAAATGGATAAGTCAAGGGTGATGATTGACACATGTAATTATGATATAATAGCTATCACAGAGACATGGTTGAGTGAGGGGTAGGATTGCAGCTCAACATCCTGGGATATAAGAATCTGCATTAGTGTCACAAGTAGTCTTACATTAACACTGTGTGGTAGTCACCACTGTTGTATATAGTGCACGTATGAGATATAATACGGTAAGGCTCCTTCCTGTACTACAGGTACGAGGGTAGATCCCTGCCTGCTGGCTCCGCCCAGTAGGCGGAGTATAAATGTGTGTGCTCACTGAGCTGCAGCCATTTTGGCAGCAGCTGTAGGAGGCCACACATCACTGCGTAATAAAGCCTCGATTACTCTCTACTCTTGTCTCGTCGTACTTGATAGTGCATCAATTTATTATGCGGAGATTTTACAGCGATGGACCTTCGCATGAAGCCAGATCGCCTGCAGCTGCACCCTCAAGCAGACAACGCCACGTCAGTCTTCAATCACTGGCTAGAACCACCCTCAGAGGCACAGAAACTACAGATCCTGTACACACGGTTGAGCTCCGATATTTTTCCGCTTATCCGGGACGCGCCCAACTACACTGAGGCCATGGTGCTTCTGAAAGAGAACTACACACGGCCGATCAACAAACTCTACGCCAGGCACCTCCTGTCCACGCGGCACCCACTCCCCGGTGAGTAATTTGAAGATTTCTGGCGTCCCTGCACGCCCTGGCGAGGAACTGCGATTGCCAGGCAGTTTCAGCCGTTCAGCATTCCGAACTCTTAATCAGGGACGCTTTCGTTATGGGCCTAGGGTCGGCCTACATCCGCCAGCGCCTCTTAGAAGGGGTAACGCTCGACTTTGCGGTGATCAAGAAACTCGTGACCTCGCTAACAGTCGCCTCCCGCAATGTGCAAGCGTACGCCCCCGACCGCACGGCGACCCCCACCTGGGCCCCACCAGCGATCGCCCCCAGCCAACCCCAAGCCTGCGCCGCGCGGCAGCCAGCCAACCCCGGGGGGCCCAAGTGCTCCTTCTGCGGGCAGACAAAACACCCCCACCAGCGCTGCCCGGCGCGGAGGGCACTCTGCAAGGCCTGCGGGAAGAAAGGACATTTCGCTGCGGTGTGCCAGGCCCGGTCGATCGGCACTGTAACCAGCCCCATTGTTCCTGCACCTCCCACGTGCGACCCGGGGGCGCCGCCATTTTTGCCGCCGCAACCCACGTGCGGCCCGTGGGCGCCGTCATCTTCCCCTCATCATACCTTGTGCGGCCCGTGGGCGCCGCCATCTTCCCCCCATCAGACCTCGTGCGGCCCGTGGGCGCCGCCATCTTCCCCCATCAGACCTCGTGCGGCCCGTGGGCGCCGCCATCTTTAACGTCACCATCTGCGGCCATGACCAGCAGGACCACGACGCTAACCTTTTCAAATTTCTCCACGCCGCCAAACTCCTGACCAAACGTATAATAAGGAGAAGTGCATGTTCAGCACTAATTGCTTAGCCATCCTTGGCTATGTGGTGCAAAATGGAGTCCTCGGGTCCGACCCCGATCGCATGCTCCCCCTCATGGAACTCCCCCTCCCCCACTGCCCCAAGGTCCTCAAACGATGCCTGGGGTTCTTTTCATACTATGCCCATCGGGTCCCTAATTATGCGGACAAGGCCCGCCCACTCATTCACTCCACAGTTTTCCCCCTGACGGCTGAGGCTCACCAGGCCTTCAACCGTATCAAGGCCGACATTGCCAAGGCCGCGATGCACGTGGTCGATGAGACCCTCCCCTTTCAAGTTGAGAGCGATGCATCAGACGTCGCTCTCGCCGCCACTCTCAACCAGGCATTACCGTATGAGATGTAATACAGTAAGACTCCTGTATTACAGGTACGGGGGTAGATCCCTGCCTGCTGGCTCCACCCAGGAAGCGGAGTATAAATGTGTGTGCTCACCGAGCTGCAGCCATTTTGGCAGCAGCTGTAGGAGGCCACACATATCTGCGTAATAAAGCCTCGATTACTCTCTACTCTCGTCTCGTCGTAATTGATAGTGCACCACACTGCAATGAAATTACTGTGAAAATCCCCTAGTTGGCACACCCTGGTGCCTGCTCGGGTACACTGAGTGAGAATTAAGAATGTCCAATTCACCTAACAGAATGGGAGGAAACTGGCACGCCCGGAGGAAACACACGCAGACACGGGGAGAACATGCAAACTCCGCCCAGCCAATGACCCAAGTCCGGAATTGAACCTGGGTCCCTGGAGCTGTGAAGCAACAGTGCTAACCACTGTGCTACCGTGCCACCCATATATAGAATCCTCAGACAAGACAGAGGTGGTTGGAGGACAGGTGGCCTGCTCAAGGACCAGGGAGGCCTTCATTCTCGCCCACTTCAGGGGCCCCCAGATCTAGGGCCACTGCGCCTCGGGGGCTGGGGCCGGGGGAGAGCGGTTTCACATGTCTTGGGTGTAATGTGTTTTAATGGTGTACAATCAAAACCCTAACTGTTCCTAGCTACCAATGGTGCCGCCCTGCCTCCCCCCTCCCAGTGCGCTCTCAGTGATCCAGTATCTTCTTAGCCCTGCATACTCTACTGCTATGTCTAGGTGTGTCCCCAGGATGCACATCAGAAGGGAGGCAGCTTGCCCTGTGACTTCTGATGCCCCTCGTATGTGTCCTCTGGAGGGCCTGGGGCCAGAGGGCCCTGGCCGACTTGCTGGTGCCACCCTGTTCCGCCCTCTGACCTCAAGATGCGCCGTTGTCAGGAGGGGGGAATACGGGAGAGCTGGAGATCACCATTGTCTCCTGTTGGAAAGCGCAAAGTCGTCCTCTGGTGCTCCGGACGGTGCCTGAAGGTCCCTGGGAGTCACTGTGGGATGGAGTTCCAGAGGCCCTTGCATCATCTGGCACTGCCAGCCCTGGCGGCTCCCCATTGTCTGCACCATCTGCCGACGTCCTCAGCAATGCTCCTCTGTGACTGGGCCATGCACTGGAGTGCCTCGGCAATTTCCATTTGACACATTCCTCAGTGACTTGGACACGCTCTAAAGTGCCTCAGCATTGTTCACCTGCAATAGGAACATGCTCTGCTGTGCCTCGGCAAGGTCCACATTCGCCTGGGCCTCGTCCCCCAGTGACTGAGACATGCTCTTGATGCGCTCAGCCATGGCGGTCTCTGACTGAACAATGCCTTGGACACTGCCACTCATGGTGCTGATGTCTTGCTGCAGACTTTTCTCTGCGGTCGTCCCTCTAGCAGTGTTGACTTTGGTGCCACGCATTGCCGGCACCATTGGCTATGCCCATAGCATTTCGGACTCCTCCAATCAGCTACGAACCTGCTGGAGTGTTGCTGTCATCCCCCCTTGAATCTCATGGCTGCACCCTAGCATCTGTATCAGCTCTGGGGTAACCTGGTCCAGAGGCTCGGCATCTGACTGGGCCCCAGACCTCCGACTGCTGTCTCCCCTGGACATTCCTGCCTCCACCTGAAGTGCATTGGCAACTGTATGGTGCTCACCAGATCATGCCCCAGAACCCTGCCCACTAATTTCGCCCATCGAGGTGTGTGTCTCTGTGCCGGTGGAAGATGGGGACGGTAGGTGTGATGCATCGATGGCGAGAATTGCTGGGGGGGGCCGCTACCAACGGCCCCCGACTGGCGTGACTTGAACCTTGTCCTCGCCTGAAAACCGGCGGCGGAGAATACGGCAGAGGGCGTCGGGGTGGCGGGGTGGGATTCGCGCCGCCCCCCGAGGATTCTCCGACCCGGCAGGGGGTTGGAGAATCCTGCTGGGTCAGTGAGAGGGAGGGATCATTTTGTCTGACATGCAAAACTCACTTTAAACAGGTCTTCTAGGTGGGGACCGGTGGGTCCTCACCTCTACGGCACAGGTCAAGCTCGATGTCGGTGACCACTCTCTCCTCGGTCACCACCGTGACTTCCAGGGCTCGTTCCTCATAGAGGGTGAGGACTCTGATGTCCGGCACCCCGCCGTGTGTCTGGGCCCTTTCCCACTTATTGTGTGCCAACTGCTCCTGCAGGGACAAAGAGAGGGCATTGTGAGCCACATGTTCCTACATCACATGGGGCTCGGAGTGCTATGGTGGGAGACATGTGTTTGCACCACTACTGGGCATGGGTGGTTGTACTGTTGGGTGCCAGGGTGTGCTGGGGCACAGGCATGGCATTGTGCTGGGGGTGGGGGGGTGCGCGGTGCCAACCGCCTGCTCATTGCGGCGGGGCAGGTCTCGGGGTGGTAGGTGGGACCGATGCCAGGGGGCTGCCAACTCACCCGTGCACCCCAGTGGAGGTTGTTGAGCTTCTTACGGCACTGGATGGTGGTCCTCCTGGTTACGCTCCCAAGCTGACGACCGCTACCACTGCGGCTGCCTCCCAGGCGGCACCAGCTGACCATGGCTGACCCTGTGACCCCCTCAGGGAACAGGGGGCTGGATTCCCCGATTTGGAGACTTTGTCCCCACGTGGGAACGGCCAGGAAAACTAGCGCAAAATGGCCACTGATTCCCTGTTTTGCTGGGGTCTAGCAGGGAGGCAGCGTAGAGCACCCGGCTATAGCTGCCGATATGGCCTGGAGAATTGCCGGGTCCGTGGCCATGCATGCGGGTGCCCTGCAGTGGCGGCGCCTTGCTTCATGGCACGGACCCAGCCCACGAAATAGTGCCCCCCCCCCCACTCGGCCAGCTCGCGTGCCCTGGACCGTCCCACCACAGTGCCCCCAGCCCCGAATATGTCCACCCCTGTCCGCGGATCGCCCTCTACTGACTGTGGCGGCGCTGGACTAAGTCTGCAGCCACCACGCTGAGTTTCTGGTGGGTGAGACCACACGCGACCCATGCCATCGGGAAGTCGACCGGTCAGGGTCGGAGCATCAGGGGGCGGGACTCAGCCAATGTACGGAGGCCGTGGATAAATACGCCGCTTTTCAGGGGGCGGAGCATCGCGAAAGCGGCGCCGCCCTGATTTCGGCATCATCGGGGATTCTCGACCCCGTTGCCGAACGCGATTTCGGCATAGGGAATCGGAGAATCCAGCCCCGGGTGTCCCGTCACAACTCCACCGTGTCCAGCAGTCCGGCCAAGTCGGCATCACCGAAACACCTATCAAGGAGACATTATGCGATGTGCATTTAGCGCTGTCGACATGCACTTTGTAAATTCTAATATTTGATACATTCTGCTGTTTCCATTAAAATTAACTAATAAGGTTGACATATGATATGAAACATCAGTCGTTTTTCACAATGATCTCCGAGCACAATGTTGAATTTAGCCTCTATTGTTTTGAGCTCTCAGATGACCATAATGATATGTAATTTATCTGCAGCTCTAACCTCTTACCAGAAAGAAACGTTGTAAGAACGTGGGGCAGCATGGTAGCATTGTGGATAGCACAATTGCTTCACAGCTCCAGGGTCCCAGGTTCGATTCCGGCTTGGGTCACTGTCTGTGCGGAGTCTGCACATCCTCCCCGTGTGTGCGTGGGTTTCCTCCGGGTGCTCCGGTTTCCTCCCACAGTCCAAAGATGTGCAGGTTAGGTGGATTGGCCATGCTAAAATTGCCCTTAGTGTCCAAAATTGCCCTTAGTGTTGGGTGGGGTTACTGGGTTATGGGGATAGGGTGGAGGTGTTGACCTTGGGTAGGGTGCTCTTTCCAAGAGCTGGTGCAGACTCGATGGGCCGAATGGCCTCCTTCTGCACTGTAAATTCTATGATTCTATGAAGAACTGTGTGGGTTGTAATGCTGAGTAATTGCAGCTTAGTATTCAATTCTGGAATACTGTACATAATGAATATACTTTTCTTTGTTTTCAAGATTACGATTTACTAAGTCAAGAAATAGGCACTGTGGTACTAGGGACATGCTGACATATAGGCCTAAAACAGGAACTACCAAATAGGGCCCTGGCTGGAATCGATATTGGCTATCAACCAGACCACTCAAGTCAGCACAGAAACCCATTGTCACTAAACAGAATTTTACGTTTACCCAGTTGCAGTAGTTATCACGTTAACACAAAAGGACAAAAGACCATGCTATGAATATATAATTAACTTTGAGGCAGTAAAGATCAACTTTGCAACAGAAAGAGTGATAAACAAAGAGGCCATCAGACTCCATAATGGGCTAATAACTGGTCAGACACGAGCGTTTCAGAGAAGAATGGATCTTGATTAAATCATCCTGCCCAAACAGGAGAATCCTGTTTATTTCTATTCATTAATTTAAGTCTCGATGAGACAATAGGACTCCGGTCACGTGCTTGTGCCTATCATGTCTCAGCCCGAGCAGAACCTGGATCAAAGAAGGAACATATCATCAGCGACAACCTAGGAGCAACCACCTCAGAGAAGGAACTCTGTGAGTTCAGAGCTCAGCGAGAAGGAGACATCCACACCGAGTGATCCTAGCCTGGTCAGACACCTTCACTAGTGTGGTTAATATCTAAAATGCAGCTGTAGTTCTGAGTCATATTCCATGTAATTGATTTTGATAATTGTAATATCCAAGTAAAATAGAGTTACAATAAACAGTGTGTGTTTTCTTGTGTCTGTCTAAGTCAATTGAGCAGGTTCTCAGTCAAAAACACATTTTGCGCAATTCAGAAACGTTGGCCCTGATTTTAAATGCCCAAAATGGCAGGTATTTGTTGGGTGGGCACTGAAGTCACTTACCCACTTCAGTCTCACTTTGCTCCCGGCATGTTCCTGTATTATCTGTACATGCAAACAGGTGAACAGGACACCTGCAGGAAGGATGCAGGCTCTTGCTTTAGATATGCAATTTGGATCAGATTGTCACCAGGACCCGATCTGTAATTTTGAGATGAGGCCGACTCAGAGATGCGGATGTGGGGCAAAATGTATCCTTGCCCTGGCGAGACCTGGAAGATACGTGGATAAGGACGGCATGAGTGCTCCTCTGGACTTCACAAGGATGCCTTGGGCATGTTTACACCGGGCTCGCCACTCGTGCCAATCATGGCAAGCCATATCCACCCCTGCGTCAGATCGTGCCAAGACCCCCAGTAACTGCCGCGGGACGACCCCTGCAGGTCCCCGGTTCTGGTCTCCTGCTGCTTGTGTGTGCTCCCAGCCATTGGGTGCGCTGTCAATTTGATCAGCTACCAGGTGGAATTTGGCAGCAGGATATATAAAAGTGGCTCTGCCGTTAAGATTGACAGAACCTCCATGTCACCAGCCTGATCATGCTAACCTGCACCCTCCCCACCTCCCCATTAATATGAGGCAGCTGTTTCTGTGTCCCTTCAGTGGCTTGTTTAGCAACCTTAATATTAAAAAGGATAAGTATTTGACTTTTTAGTTGCAGCGACGCTGAACTTACTTTATTTTTCTAGGTGTATCCTACACTCCAGTCCAGGAATTGCTCAGGCCATCGGGGAATGCTGCCCACTAGCCAGTTACAGAATGTAGCTTGAAAGGTAACCAGTTTCTGTGTCCGCAATAGCTGAAATCACCACATTCTGCAATTCCACCCATTTTTCTCTCAGAATCAAAACTCTTCTCATTTGAACAAAAGGAGTTACACTGGAAATGCAATATGGCATTGGATGGAATTTTGCAGCACGGTAGCATAATGGTTAGCACTATGACTTCACAGCGCCAGGCTCCCAGGTTCGATTCCTGCTTGGGTCACTGTCTGTGCGGAGTCTGCACGTTCTTCCCGCGTCTGCGTGGGTTTCCTCCGGGTGCTCCGGTTTCCTCCCACAGTCCAAAGATGTGCATGTCAGGTGGATTGGCCATGCTAAATTGCCCTTAGGTTAGATGGGGTTGCTGGGTTACGGGGATAGGGTGGAGTTGTGGGCTTAAGTAGGGTGCTCTTTCTAAGAGCCGGTGCAGACTCGATGGACTGAATGGCCTCCTTCTGCACTGTAAATTCTATAATTCTATGAAATCAATAGAATTTTGAAAGGTTTATGGTCCCAATTCGGCCGTAATAAAGCCGTACATTCCACCTGTAGATTTGTTCTGTCTTCAGCTGCAGGCGTACCTAAATAGTCACGCAGGGAAAAGCTGAAGTGTACTAATGTGCATTTTCCGCAATGCTGAATTTGGAAATATCTGGGTGAGTAATGTGAGACCAAAGGCACAAGATTCATTTATTAAGATGGTCGGTCCCCTTTTGCAAATTGTGGTTTTTGCCTCTGTATGGCACGTTTTTCAATATACAGAATCAACGAGATTCTACCTGTTATGGGCCAGGGTTTAGGAAATTCCAAAGTATATCATAGAGTTCACCTGACCTACAACTGTTTATTGATTTTGGTTACGAGCAGTGCAAGGGCCTGCCTTTCAGGTGTTATTCAACAGAGGCCTTAAGAACTTTTAATCAAAAACAAGCTTCATTCTCTGAATTTAGTTAACATTTTTATAAACACACACAGTAGGCATTTTTATCAACTACAACCATAAATACCCCACACAGCTACAGTGATCTATGTATCACCCTTAAAAAAATCCCCCCTTTAACTGTTCCAATTTAATAACAAGATCCCATAAACCATAAACCCCTTTTCAAAGGTGTGGCCCAGCACACAGCACTCAAGACCTGGTTTGGATGCTCTTGTTTCCTTTCCAAAACAGCAGGTTTGAATTCCTTCTAGAAAGCAATTATTTATTTTAAGTTATCAAGTAATCTGGAAACAGCTTTTAAACTGAAGATAGAAAGACAGGCCAAGATACTTCTCTTTCTGAGTACAGCAGCCAAATGTGAAAACGAAAGCAAAAACTCACAACTCCCAGAGCCACAGACCAGCTCCACCCACACAATGACATCACTGAAGCCCTGTGATAAGACAAAAACATTTCTTAAAGGGACACTCCCATGACATACCTTTGAGGCAGCAGTTATTTATGCTGACACGGCCACAGAAATGCTGACTGTTTCTGTGAAACCTTGATAGTTTGCATATATATTTATTATTGAAAGCAAAAGCTGTTGTCTGGCTCAAAATTACAATGAGCACAAAAAATCTATTTAATTACAGACATTATTTTAATTTAAGAAAGGCTACTTTGCTAAAATGAATTATGCAACTTTTTTTGATCTGTATTCATGACTTTTCTCACTGTTATTTGCATTTCCTGACAGACTGGTGTGGTGTCGGTGTGGGTAAACAGAGGAAATCCTTGTTCCCTTGTGGCCTGGGCATCTCGTGCTATTCTCGCCTGCGAGCCCTCCTTCTCTATGACCTAGAATGTACCCCACTCTGCCAGGGACTTAGTAATTGATATTGAGTGCACGGTGAATAGAAATCCATTGTCGGTATTGACAGTTATATAAATATCTCCTCACATGCTCTTTGGCATCTCACTAGAATGCGGCTTCAGCTTAAAGTTGCTAAGCTGGTTTATTAAAACTGGAACTGGAGCCATGAGCAGGAGTGAGGGAACGCTGTCACTATCCCTCCTGAGAAGATTTAAAAACAGCATGTTTTCATAGAATCATAGAATTATAGAACCCTTACAATGCAGAAGGAGGCCATTTGGCCCATCAAGTCTGCACCAGCCCTTGGAAAGACTTAACTCTACACCTTCACCCTATCCCTATAACCCACTAACCCCATCTCACATTTTTTGGACACTAAGGGGCAATTTAGCACGCTCAATCCACCTAACCTGAACATCTTTGGACTGTGGGAGGAAACCGGAGCACCCGGAGGAAACCCACTCAGGCACGGTGGGAAAGTGCAAACTCCACACAGTTAGTCACCCGAGGCTGGTATTGAATCCATGTCTCTGGAGCTGTGAGGCAGCAGTGCTAACCATCATGCCGCCCACATATTTTAATATGCTAAATTGCAACGTTGCTGAATTTTAATATTTACATAAAATCTTAGATGCTGATCATCCAGAGTTCCTCTGGCCTATATATAAATGCATAACTCCAATGGTTTCAGGGGAATTATCACATCTTAACAAGACAAATGTGTGATTTGCCACTGGTTTCTGATGACCTGTGATGATTGGCTGAGACTTCTCCTTACTGAATGAACTGAATAGGATTACAAACTATTCTTACTTTACTTATATGCCGCCAGGTACCTGAGGATGAGCAGGCACAGGATTTATCTGAGCGTGAGTGTAGGTTCCATGCATGTGTACAGCATTTGAGGAAAACCCCTGAAGTTGAAAAATGAAATGGAATGAAAATCGCTTATTGTTACAAGTAAGCTTCAAATGAAGTTACTGTGACAAGCCCCTAGTCGCCACATTCCGGCGCCTGTTTGGAGGCTGGTACGGGAATTGAACCGTGCTGCTGGCCTGCCTTGGTCTGCTTTAAAAGCCAGCTCTTTAGCCCTGTGCTAAACCAGCCCCTGAAGTATAAGTCCCAGGCTGACATTTATCAAACCCCAACAAGTGGACAGAAAGACGGTGAACCCAGCACATCAGTACAAAAGACAAAAGCACAATAAAAGCAAAACATAGATACATAGAATATACAGTGCAGAAGGAGGTCATTCGGCCCATCGAGTCTGCACCGACCCACTTAAGCCCTCACTTTCACCCTATTCCCGTAACCAATAACCCCTCCTAACCTTTTTTTTGGACACTAAGGGCAATTTAGCATGGCCAATCCACCTAACCTGCACGTCTTTGGACTGTGGGAGGAAACTGGAGCACCCAGAGGAAACCCACGCAGACACGGGGAGAACGTGCAGACTCCGCACAGACAGTGACCCAGCGGGGAATCGAAGCTGGGACCCTGGCGCTGTGAAGCCACAGTGCTAGCCACGTGTGCTACCGTGCTGCCCTCGACAGTGCTTATGCTGGAAATCTGAAATAGAAACAGATAGTACTGGAAATACCTGCAGACACTTTCCAACTCTTTCTGTTTCAGTGCAAAAGGCAACCAACCTCAGCCAAGTGGATGATGAATCTCGGCCTCCTCCTGAATACCCCAGCATTACAGTCTTTAGCTAATTTTATTCACTCCACGTGATATCAAGATAATTTTGCTGGACGGCACAGGATACAGCAAAGGTTCTAGACCCTGACAACATCATAACAGTGGTAGTGGAGACTTGAGCTCCTGAACTAGCCGTGCACTTACTAAAGCTATTCCAGTTCAGCTGCAACACAGCATCCACCCTATAATGTGGAACGTTGCTCAAATATGTCCTGCACACAAAAAGCAGGACAAATCTAATCTGGCCAATTATCACCCCGTCATCAGCAAAGTGATGGAAGGGGTCTTCAAGCAGCACTTATACAACAAAAACCTGCTCACTGATGCTATGTTTGGGTTCTGTCAGCGTCATTTTGCTACAGACCTTATTATAGTCTTTGTGCAAATATGAACGTGTTGAATTCAGCAGGTGACGTGAGACCCCCCCTGACATAATGGTTGCATTTGACTGAGTGTGATATCAAGGACCCCTGGCAAAATTTAAGTCAATAGTAATCAGCGGAAACTCTCCGCTGGTTGGAGTCATATCTAGCACAAAGAAAGATTACTGTGGTTGATGGAGGCCAAACATCTCAGTCCCAAGAAATCACTGCAGTAGTTCCTGAGGATAGTGTCCTTGACCCAACCATCTTCAGTTGTTTCATCAATGACCCCCTTTCCAACAAAAGATCAGAAGTGGAAATGTTTGCTGATGATTGCATTGTGTTCAGTGCCATTTGTGACTCTTCATAGCTGTCCGTGTCCTCATGCAGCTAGACCTGCACAACATTCACACTTGGGGTGATAAGTGGCAAGTAATATTAGCATCACTCAAATGCTAGGCAATGACCATCTATAAAAAGAGAGAATCAAATCTCCCCCCCCCATGATATTCAATGGCGTTGTTATTGCTAAATTAATTAACCATTAACATCCTGGAGAGTTATCATTGACCAGAAACATAACTGGACCAGCCACATAAATACTATGGCTACAAGAGTAGGTCAGAGGCTGGAAATTCTGCAGAAGCAGCCTGTTTGATCAGCATCCCATTCCACCACCTTAAACGTTCACTCCCTCCACCACAAGCACATAGCACGTACAATATACAAGATGCACTGCAGCAACGCGGCACGTTTCCTTAGACAGTACCTTCTAAACTCTCCTTTATCACCTCGAAGGGCAGCAGTACATGGCAACACCACCACCAAGCCACACAATATCCTGAATTGGAAATATATCGCTGTGCCTTCACTGTTGCAAAGTCAAAATCCTGGAACTCTCAACAGAACTGTGGGAGTACCTGCACCACATGGACTGCAGGGTTGCGGTTCAAGAAGGACATTTGCCACCAAGAACAATTATGGAGAGCACCAAATACTGGCCTTGCCATTGACACTTGCATCCATGCAAGATTTAAAACATTTAAAAAGAAACACCATGGTGAGGTCAATATGGAACACGGATGATTTGCATGTATTTTATTCAGAAATTCTACATTTTTTCTTCAACCAACGCAACCTTAAATAAAATGAAAAATCGATCTGAAATGCGTGAAACTTGACTCTAGTGTTGTTGGTGCAGGAAGAGGAAGGAGGAAGGGAGGGAAAGACTGGGATCCCTTTTCTCCGGACGAGCTGTTCATGAGTGGATATCAGACTTCAATTCCTCTGAGCTGTGGGACTCTCTGTTCCTGCCTGAAACGCACCCTACCCGAGGGTCGTCCGATGGCATGGGGTGGATTCAGTGGGAAATCCTAGTGACAAGCGACGGGAGTAGAGAACCCTGCCACCACCAAGAAACACGTGGCTAGGGGAACCAGAGAATCCAACCCAATGAGGCATTTGGTGGCTTCTGCCTGTGCCACAGAGAAAGTAAAGTAAGTAAAGTCACCATAATCCCAGGTGACCAGAGGCTGCTTTCCCCTTTGCGGGGGAGAGCTGACTGGTGTTGATTTAACCCGAGGATCACCACACCTCAGGCAAGGGGCAAGGTTGAGAAGGCTACTAGCCTACTTCATGACCTGAGAGAAAACTGAGATATTGACTACTAGATGCTGCATCATGGCATAGGTCCACAGTGGTATCTTGGAGTTAGCCACCACTTTCTTGCTACAAAGGAGGGCTTCATGTCTGTCCAAAGCCCTGTGTCAAGCTGGAGCTGGACTCCTCCACGCACTTTATCAATGGCAAGAGACTCTGTGGCAGACCTACCAGTGACCAAACATATTTGTGTGTTTTCTCATCAGAGTTCTTCTGTAAACTGCCTCATCAAAGTCTTCATCTGAGTCCCCTGTTGCAGAAGCCATCTGTAACCTCAACCTCTGATGAGTTGGCAAAAGAACTGTCCTTATCTCCCACCTGGCTCATGCCCGGTAACTCACCATATGCTGATCTCAACTCCACATTACCGTCTAAAGCTCACACAGTGCCTGTATCTGAACTAGTGATTACAATTGTCAGGTCAAGTGATGGCGCTTCTTCATCAAATGTATGCTTTATTGCACCCTTCATGGTGGCGCTACATTGTCTGGCCAAGTGGCACGGTTCTTCGGTATCTCAAAGCAGAAGTGCAGATGAATTAAGTGAAGTGAGGGTGGAGTGGAAAGCAAGAGGTCCATGGTCACATCATCTGCAGCTTGCACTTCCTACCAGGTAGCAGGATGAGGGTGAAGTGATATTTGGAGAGGGGCCGAAGGCAGGTTCATATCATCATCCTGAACATTCTTGGCAATGTTGGATGCAACAATCTCAGTCACAACCAGCCCTGTGATGTGGAGCACTGTCTCCTCCCAAAGGGTTCAGTCAGTACAGGTGAAGCAGTCCTCTGCCTGGTACATGTGGTTTTTGTCCACCTTGTCCTGAAAAAAGGTAGGATGTCAGTGAGTAGTGTTGTAATGTTTTTAGGTGAGGTGCCTTCTGTAGCGCAATATGCTTTTTTGACCACCTTATCAACTAGTCGTGCCACCTTTGTGGATTTGTGCATATGGACATCAATGTCTCTCTGTTCATCCACACTTTTCAAAATCTTGCCAGTTGCCATTCATCCTGAATGTTTCTCCACATTGAACTTCATCTGCTTTGCTTCTGCTCATTTTACTTGCCCACCCAGGTCACTCTGAAGACATGTAACTATCTCCTTGGCAACACCTCAGCCAATCAGAGTCGACTTGCCAACCAATCGGCACCCTTTACTCCTGTAGTATAAACTGATATGATTGTTTGGTATTTGGCATTTTTGCATTTGTCATGATGAGTGCAAGACGAAAAGCTTTGGCAATATATCTCTCTTTTCAGCCAAAACAAAATGCCCATATATAGGCTCTTCTGGAATATTTCCTCTTTCCAATGTTCTCACCTGGTGAGAAGGCTGATGCAGCTTCCCCAGCCAGACCAGAGTCAGAATTACTGCAGGGCCAATGACCATATCTCAATCTACTCATTAGAAGGCCAAAGTGTACCTGCTCAGAAGCAGCAGAATCGAATCATAGAATTATAGAATTTACAGTGCAGAAGGAGGCCATTAGGCCCATTGAGTCTGCACCAGCCCTTGGAAAGAGCACCTTACCTAATGTACTACGTCGGCAAGTTTCATATCATCTACAAACTGATGCTCCTTTCTCCCCCAGAAATTTGGTCATTTGTAGAAAGTGAAAAGGACTCCACCCAAAACTGATCCTTGGGGCCATTATACTTTTCATTCGGAGGCTGTCATCTTCCTTGTGGGCTGCACGGTGGCACAGTGGTTAGCACTGCTGCCTCACAGCTCCAGGAAACCGGGTACAATTCCAGCCGTGGATGACTGTCTGTGTGGAGTCTGCACGTTCTCCCCGTGTGTGCGTGGGTTTCCTCCGGATGCTCCGGTTTCCTCCCACAGTCCAAAAATGTGTGGGTTAGGTGGATTGGCCACGATCAATTCGCTGGGTTGCAGGGGAGTGGCCTTTAGTGTTCAAAAGGTTATGTGGGGTACTGGGTTACGGGTATAAGGTGAAGGCATGGGCTTAGGTAAGGTGCTCTTTCCAAGGGCTGGTGCAGACTCAATGGGCCGAATGGCCTCCTTCTGCACTGTAAATTCTATAATTCTATGATATGATATATCAAACAATCGTATCAGTTTATACTACAGGAGTAAAGGGTGCTGATTGGTTGGAAAGTCGACTCTGATTGGCTGAGGTATAGCAAAAGAGAGAGCAACAGGAAACTACAGGCTCCCTAAACTCCCGAGTGATTCAAAAAAGGCACAAGGGTTGAACAAATTCCTTTTGTTTGCAGAGAACGGATCATTGGCTATGAATGTATGTCACTTTTACCAGGTGTAAATGAGCCACGGTATGAGTTTCACTGATTATCTAAACTTAGTTGTTAGGGTAGCCATTAATGCATTCAGGATTATTCAGCAAGTGCTGCCCAATCACAACATCCAGTTTAACAATCAACATATTGCTTTAGTTTTGGACGCGCGGGCTAAAACTAAATCCTCCAGAGTTGCATCAACATACTTTAGATCTTTCTATTTACCATGTAGTACTATTCTTAAACATTTCCCATGTCAAAGTCACTTGTGAAATGAATTTCAGCACATGGTTCAGCCAAATGACAGCTCCCCTTTGAGAGGAACAGTCTGGCTTTAAGTAAGAGAGGCTACCTTGAACTCAAACTGGCCACTCATGATTTTGTACCCCCTACTTAGGCAACTAGCCTATCAACAGTACATTTAGTACTGGCTGGATGCTCCAATCATTATAATGCGTATGCAGTAAAAAGTTTGCACGCTGCCTGTCATGAGAATGTCACCTTAAGAAATGTTTGAATGCTCATGTTACTGCAGTGCTTTCAGAGTGTGGGTGGAGCTGAGCTCTGGCTCTGCTTTTTAGTTTCACTTTGAGAAAAGCTTGGGTGTATCTGTGTTGTTTTGGTTTCGTTTTCAGTGTTGGAGCTGAAGCCAGACAAAGCAGGTGTACTGCTATTCTCTCTGCCATGAAAAGACTATCTCTTGATCATTTGGTGAATTCAGAATTATAAATGTTCTCAGTAGTGAATGTAAACCTGATGTGCTTCTGTTAAAAGGTGTTTCTTCTGTCTTCTGGATGTTGCTTGGGAAGGTATTAAGGATTACTTAGTGTTGTATTCTTTGGGGGTTGTATTTGAATTGATGGTTGCTAAGATGTTCACTGTATGTTTTAAAAAGGTTAACTTGAGTTCATAAAATAAACATTGTTTTGTTTAAAAAAATACTTTTCCCTTTCTGCCGTACCACACCTGTAGAGTGGGCCGTGTGCTCCCCATACCACAATCTATTAAAGGTTGTGGGTCAGGTGAGCTCCGTGATACTCTTTGGGGTTCTCATAACATGCCTGTCATGTTCTGTAGTCTGGCCGGTGTAAATGATGCACTACAGAACATCTAGTTCTTGGCTAGTTTAAAATAATTTATTATGAAACAACTGCATGGTAAAGATAACTGGAATAAATATATAACAAACGAGTAACACTAACTAACTATACTCGAGCTACTGCAAAATACGTCTATCCATCATCACGGCTTACTCCCAACTCCCATAGGCTCAGAGTCACATGGAAGGTTTACACTGCCACCTGGTTGTTGGAGGTCGTGTACATTATTGTATACAAGATTGCTTATGCACATCATCACACTGCCTGTAACGGAACAAACAGGCACAAATTAATAGTGCGCCATAACTTCCCAAACCCGTGACTTCTACCACCTAGAAGGGAGAAGGGCAGCAGATGCATGGAAACACCAGCTGCAACTACCCACCCAAGTCATGCACCATCCTGACTTGCTATTATGTCACTGTACCTTCACTGTTGCCGGATCAAAATCCTGGAATTCCCCCCGCTAACATCACTGTGAGTGTTCCTACAGTAAATTGGCTACTATGGTTCAAGAAGGCAGCTCACCCCCCCACCTTCTCAAGGGCAATTAGGGATGGGAAATAAATGCTGGCTTAGCTGGTGATTCCTTAAGCAAATTTTTATAAAACCATTATGCACGGTTGTTGGACCCTATCCAGCATTTTCCCTCTTTCTTTTTAGATGTTAAATCCTAAAGAGCTGGTTGATGCAAAGGGGGACATTTTAATCTTTTTTTGATAAATTTAGAGTACCCATTTCTTTTTTTTCCAATTAAGGGGCAATTTTGCATGGCCAATTCACCTACCGTGCACATCTTTTTGGGTTGTGGGAGTGAGACCCACACACACGGGGAGAATGTGCAAACGTCACACGGACAGTGACCCAGGGCCGGGATCGAACTTGGGTCATAGATCATAGAATTTTTACAGTGCAGAGGGAGGCCATTTGGCCCATTGAGTCTGCACCGGCTCTTGGAAAGAGCACCCTACCCAAGATCAACACCTCCACCCTATCCCCACAACCCAGCAACCCCACCCAACACTAAGGCCAATTTTGGACACCAAGGGCAATTTATCATGGCCAATCCACCTAACCTGCACATCTTTGGACTGTGGGAGGAAACCGGAGCACCCGGAGGAAACCCACGCACACGCGGGGAGGATATGCAGACTCCGCACAGACAGTGACCCAAGCCGGAATCGAACCTGGGACCCTGGATCTGTGAAGCAATTGTGCTATCCACAATGCTACCGTGCTGCCCAGGTCCTCGGCGTCGTGAAGCAGCAGTGCTAACCACTGTGCCATCGTGCTGCCCGGGTGACATTTTAACCTTGCATGCTGAACAGACAACCCACAGGATTGGGTGGAATACCAATGTTAAAGTCAGCTCAATGCTACTCTCCATTGGCATGGTACAAATCCGGCAGCACACCGAAGCCTGTTTAGTGTTAGACGTTTTAGTTGCTGCGATATGAAGAGTCTAAAGTTCTGTTCCATTTTCACAAACACACATTTACTTCCTTTCAACAGCCTTTGCACAAAACTCTCACTATACATCACCAAACAGAGGCCACCTGAAGCCCCTTTACATATCAGTGTCCATTAATGGATACTTAACATAAATGAGACAACTAATTGCAATGTCTCTTAACACATTACTTAACAGTCTCCCCTTCCTTGGAGAAAAAAAAAATTAGTGAAAACAAAATTTCAACAAACTAAAAAGCACACACATGATTTCCCCCCTTTTCTTTTGTTTGGACGAGAAAGAAAAAAAAAACAGTCACAGAAACAAGCGCCCTTCATTAACAATATCCATACGTTTCTGTGAACTCGCCCCTCTTTTCGTAAAACAGTCTGACAGTTGATAGATCCTGTCGACCCATTTAATTTTTGTTATTGCCCCTCTGTCCAACATCTGCTTCAAACTTGCGATGTCTATCCGTAACCTCTTTTCATTGACACTTTTTGTAGAGTGCACATTTTCCCACAGGGATTTATTGTCAATGTGACAGTCAATAGGTATATTACCCAAATCTCCTAATCCCAAAATTTCTGTCAATATCATACTCATAGAAAAGGCCATATCCACCGCCTCTACAAAGCTTCACGTCTCAGCAGTCAAAGTGCTTTTTACCACTCTCCTTATTTTCTTTGTTTCCCACACAAGCGGGCAACATTTACCATTGTTCCCCAAAAGGAAAATTATAAAACCTCCTGCGCTTGAAACCCCATCACATAAATTTGCGTAGGACGCATCACGATAAACTATGAGTTTCAAGTGCCTAAGGTCACCTAAAACCAGGAACTTCAAAACACACTCCTGCATTTTTAGTTTGGCCAACGCTTTATTTGCTCTTATTATGTCTTCCACTTTGGGATCATTCATTTTTGTACTCAATTCTAAGACATCAAAACTCACGTCCGGTCTAGTCTGCCTACCTAACCAGTTCAGTTGCCCAATTAAACTTCGCAGTTGCACTTTTTCTATCTTTGAAACCATTGCGTCTTTTTGTGAAACTCGGCCACGACTAATTGCTATTGGGCTGATGCTTTCCAAATAAGATTGCTGACGTAAAGTTGCCCCTAACTTAGTCTGTCCAATTTCCAGTCCAATATATTTAAATGCACCGGAAGCCTGACTTCCAACCCTGAATTCTTTCCTCAAACCAGAGATTACAATAGCTTCAAAATCACTAGTACCACCCCACAAAAAATCATCGACATGCATCATAAAAATGCCAGAAAGATTTCCTTTACAGTGCCAATAAAACATTGCAGGATCTGCTTTCAACTGGCAACAGCCTAACATTATCAAAACTGATCTTACCGAAAAATACCAGACTCTAGATGCATCATTTAATCCATATACACATTTGTTCAACTTCCAGAGTACCCCTTCTGTGTTAGCTGCTTCTTTAGGAGGACAGAGAAAAATGCCTCTCTGGAGCTGATGCCCCTGCAAAAAGGCAGCTTTTATATCTATAGATTTGCATTCCCATGCCTTTGTGGCTAATAGAGCCAAGAAGCTCTTTAAAATAACCTTTCCTGCTGTAGGTGAATCTACCCTTAAATCCTGATCTTCTAATTTTTCTTCACATCCCCTTGCCACAAGCTTGGCCTTTGCCTTATAAGTTCCATCCGGAAGAATCTTTTCCGTGCAAATCCATCTGTGGGATAGAGCTCTTTGTCCCCTATCCGGTACTTCTGTGTTTACCTCAAATTCACTCCAACTATGCAATTCTTGCTCTTTAGCTTCTTTGATAACTTTTTCATCTAATTTATTTGAAGCCACCAAAATCTCACGTGCATGTGGGCTTCTACTCCTATTAGTATTCGTAGTCTTACTCATGTTCTGAGATCTTGATAAACTATGTCCCCTCTCCCGCTTGGTATCTCGTTCTGTACTGCTACTGCATGATCTTTCCCTTCTGCTGTGGGATGTCCTTTCAATAGTTCTCGACCTTTTCCTGCGGACCTGTTCACTATCTGATGTACTATCTGAACTGGCACTGCGTTTCTGTGCCCTCCATTTTTGAACTTCGTTTTCCCAATCCATTGTCTTGACTCCTTCCCCTGAATGCTGTACATTCAACCAATGTTTATACTTTCCAGTGGCCTTCCCTGCTCTACTAATAACAGTTGCATCCTTCCATTGACTAGACCCTTCAGGCAAGTATGTCACTTTTGTACCAACTTGTGGTAGTTGCCCTTTCGGAAAAATGGCCTGTTCTAATTCATCAGAAGTGTTGTGTTCCTCCACAGAAACCCTGTCTATATCAGTTAATTGGTCCTCATAGTTCTGTAACACATGCGCACCAGATGACTCTGGTTCCTCGTCATGTCTGTCTGCTCTGTCTAAGTTTGAAAATTTGTAATCTGTACCCATTATCCTTGATGAATGGACCCTAACAGTTTGATTACCATGTTGCAAAATAATTGTTTTGTCATCTATGCCTATGATCTTCCCTGGTCCTTTCCATTCATTGGAATTGTCTCTCTTATAGTATACCATGCCTCCTTGCTGAAAAATGGTATCTGATGGCCGTACGTTATGTCTTAAAGTTCTGCGAATTCTTTCAGAGACTTCTGCTTCCAAAAAAACTTTTCTACTGCGATGTAATGCATTTAAATGTTCAGCAAAACCAGAGCTAATTGTAGTCCCCTCCCAAGCTGGAGGTTGGTCATCCAAAATGGACGGAATTTTACGATTTCTACAAAACACTAATTGAGAAGGACTATAGCCCCCAACCATCTGCAATGAATTCTTTGCATGTACTGCCCATGCTAAAGCTGAATTTAGGCTGCAATTTGGTCGATCTGCCAACATTTTCCGAAGCATGTCATCGATGACAGCATGATTTCTTTCACAGACACCATTACGAAATGGGCTTTCTGCAACCGTATTCATAACTCTGATATTCATGTTTTCACACATATCCATAAACTCATCATTAGCAAATTCTCCCCCATTGTCCGTAAGGAATTTTGCCAGTGGACCCATTCCTGTCCCTATCCATTTTTCCACGATTTGATCCAGAATTACTCTCTTTTCTTTACTTCGCTGATTCGTTGATTGACTAAATCTGGTTGCTAAATCTACAAAATGCAAAATAAATATATTATTTGCTTTATCCCAGATCTAAAGGTCCATGGCCACAATGTCATTAAAATCCCTGGCCAAAGGTAGGGTTACTATCGGTCGTGCTGGTGTCCTTCTGTACTTCCTACAAACTTCACAGCAGTCACTAACCTGTTCTATCAGTTTAGTATAGTCGTTATCCCTTACCCCTGCATCCTTTAATGCATTTTTCAGCCTCCGAGGAGACGGATGTGCAAATTGCCTATGCAGTTTTAATACCACAAGCTTTTTATCAGCTAAAGTCCCATTTTCACCTGCCATTAACACATCCTTAACCACTCTACTTGAAATATTATTTGTCAGTAATGGAATACAATAGTGTCCCGACTGTGTAAATTGTAAGTCCACCGTCTTTCCAAAAACTGTTGCCTTATCCTGTTCCATATCCAGTTTCATGTGTGCTTTCTTCATCGACGGTCTGCTCAGAAGCAAAGGTATCTCACTTGATACAACATCCGTGCTAATGAAATGATTCACTCCGGCAATATTGCAAGGGATCACCACTCTTTTCAGCGACTTCAGAGTATTATCATCCCCAAACCTGAAACTTGTGGAACTTTTAAATTCCTTAACCTTGTTACGATTTTCAGCATTCAAAGAGTCCAGGTAACATTTTAACCAGTCAATTCCACACACAGTAGATGTGCAGCCACTGTCCAATACAGCACAGTTGAAGGATTCTGCAACCAACATCCTCATTACCGGCGTAAAACCGCTTGTCAATAGGACAATGCCTTATTTCTGGTCACTATCTTTTTCCTCTTCTGACTCTTCCGTGTCATGTGTCGCTTCAAACACTCTATCATAACGAGTTGGACAGTTAAAAGCATAATGGTATTGAGAGTCACATCGAAAACATTGATTTATCATGCCCCATGCATTTCTGGGGTTCATCTTCCTCTTGTAGGTTCTAACTGGGTTTCTGTCTTCATAATTTCCTTGTCTCGGTCTCCTTCTATAGTCTTGAGCCCTGTTCGTAGCCATACGATTTTGCCATCCTGTTGGTAGTGTATCTTCCATATTCTGCCTTATTGCAGGCTGACCTATTTGGGTCATCAGAGCCATCGGAATCGAATGTTTCCCCAGAAACTTTTGTAAAGCTTTTGTCATCTGTTCGAATAAGGTATCCTTATCAGTAAACTGAACTCCTGTCAAAACCAGGAGCCTATCCATGTTGCTCACTCTAGCACAGTCAAGTAATTTAAAGGCCAACACAGACTGTGGAAATTCCAGGTTGTGTTTCTGCAGCCTTTTATATAGTCTGCCAAATTCCATTACATAGTCTTCCATGGAGATATCCTCCATTTTCCAGAACCTATCAAAATCCGACCATACTTCATACGCACTTAACAAGTCATCTTTCTTATAAATCTTATCCATATAATGTAATAAAGTCTCCAGACCTCCTTCTGAGTCTAACTCTTCCAATTCCAGCTCAGAAAGCACTTTGTTTCGGATTTTACTGCCATATGGTAGAGAAAGAGCCAATGCCATACCTTGTTTTCTCTTTCCCAAAGCAGTTACCTTAGTCCACATAACTACTGCATTTCTCTATTGGTCGTACGATTCCCTTTCAGAAAATAAGGGAGGATAGTCATATCCAGCCATCTTTAACCTCGGTTCAGCCATATATCCCTTTTTTTTTCTCACTCACTCCTTGGTTTGATCTGGAAAGTTGCATCTTTCAGCCCTTCACATTTACACAACCATCCTCTGTTACCAATTGTTAGACATTTTAGTTGCTGTGATATGAAGAGTCTAAAGTTCTGTTCCTTTTTCACAAACACACATTTATGTCCTTCCAACAGCCTTTGCACAAAACTCTCACTATACATCACCTGACAGAGGCCACCTGAAGCCCCTTTACATATCAGTGTCAAATAATGGATACTTAACATAAATGAGACAACTAATTGCAATGTCTCTTAACCCATTACATAACATTTAGTTCCTAAAGAGTGGGTTAGATTAAGATTTCCCGTAAGTGGTCTGAATGATGCAGTGAATTAATTCCCTTCATCTTAACCCGCTGGACCTGGGGCTGGATTCTCTGTTTTTGGGACCATGTCCCCACGCCATCGTAAAAACTGTGGACTTTCAGGCCAGTAAAACAGGTGTGAAAGGGCCACATATTCCGAGCACTGCAGGGGGCTAGCAGGGACCCGGTGTAAAACTAGCAGTTTTTGCAGCAGATACGGGCCCCCACACTTCCGGGTCGAGGCCACGCATGCGCACGCCGGCAGCCTCCAGTGGTCGAGCCGTGTTCTATGGTGGACTCAGACCGCGGAGCTGGACATTAAAAATAGACCCCCCCACCCCCCCGATCGGCCGTGAGCTCGACCCTGACCGCCCGCCCAAACATTGCCCGGCGGCGTATAAGGACCCCCCTGCCCTCCGATCGGCCCGCCCCCAACCAGGGCGGCCGCAGACTGAGTCCGCAGCGGCCACGCTAGTTTCCCGCCCGGCAGGACCATGAGTGGTCCACGCCATCGAGACTTCGGCCGGTCGGGGGCAGAGATAGCCGGAGCGGGCCTCCAGCAATGGCCGCAGCTAGGTGATATGCGGCGCGGTGTAGTCTCTGAGTACACTGCTTTTCGGAGCACGCAA
Organism: Scyliorhinus torazame; assembly: GCF_047496885.1. Classification (NCBI taxonomy): domain Eukaryota; kingdom Metazoa; phylum Chordata; class Chondrichthyes; order Carcharhiniformes; family Scyliorhinidae; genus Scyliorhinus; species Scyliorhinus torazame. The sequence goes on along the minus strand of NC_092713.1, from coordinate 267,504,568 downwards.
AATCGGGGACGGCAGAATTGGGGAACTGGCAGCAGTCCCGATTCCGTGCGGGGAAATGGATTCTCCGCCCCGGTGCCAGCCGCGATTTCGGCGTTGGGGTGCGGAGAATCCAGCCCCAGGTTTCCAGTGTAATGCAAATCTCCTCTCTTTCTTTTTGCAAGGATCTTGTTTATCAGAATGTTAGAAAAGTAGGTAAAGGGGTTCTAGTAGGATTTGTCAAAGGTGGTATCTGCTGCCTCCTGCTACCCTCCCAGGCACAACGTTCAGCACAGTCAGCTTATGTGGTATGACCAGTTAGTTCTGAGGTCAAGTCGTTATATTCTATTACATAAGGGAATCTGTACCTTCGAGCCCCTTCACTTCCAGTTGGTGGCCAGTTGATGTGAGCTCTGGAAAATGGAGATCTCCCTTTCCCGTCTTAATCATCTTTGGCTTTTTTTTGCTTCCATTTGTTTCTTGTTCTACCTGCACAGGTTGCTCGCCAAGGCCAGTGTCCTCATTTTGAGCCTGAAGCAAAGAAAAAACAAATCTGCATCGCTAGTGGTGAGATCTGCCACAAATTCCAAATACCAGATTAGCCAGTTTAGATCACTGTGATTCAATAATACATTTGGTTGTAACCGGATATGCCAGACTTTTGAACTCCATAAACACAAAATTTTTTAAAGCTTCAAAATTGTTTTTTAAATGGTGACCATCCCACAATTTCATTTATTTTTCTGTTTTTTCTTTCCCAATTATGTTTTCTGATCCCATGTTACATTCAAGGCAGAATGCTGGCAACCTGCTCCCAGACCTTTACTAATGCTGCTCAGAACACTTTCCCTGTGGGAAAACAACAGGCTTTGGCTTAGGCCATTCATGTACTGATGCGGCTGAGCATAGGAACTCACCAATGTTGGGGATTATTGGCATGAATTTATATCCCAGTACTTTGCCACCTTCTAGCACCGCACTGTTCTCCATCTTGATCACAAAGTTCTGCATTCCTCAGTTAGTGGATCACAGGAGTGGAAGGAAAAATTGAATTCCACCCAACATTTCAGTGGATAAATGCAACATGTGATATGACAATGATCCCTAATCTTTGCTGAGTTAGCTGATTGCTTCAACCAGATCACAACAATTGAGCTCAAAACACTGGGGGTAGAAAAGAAACACAGACATGGTTCCCTCTCCTGTTTGCTGTCTGATGACTCATGCTGGAATGTGCATGTTGACATCAGACAAGGACAGGGTGATCTCAGAGTTGGATAACATGCAAGAATTTCCATCGTTCTCACAAATGAAGAACAACATGATGTCAGGGGTGTCTGACATTTGTGGAAGTGACTGCAGTGCACGTAATTGGCTTTAGAATGGAATAAGGGAAAAAAAAGAAGAAAAAAAAGTGATGATCATTGAAAGAAAAAATATATAACTCCTTTAAGGTTGCTGTAGTGAGGTAACTGGTATTTACTTCATCTATTTCAAGTTCTAGGTAATTCTGGACCAACTCCCACCATGGCAAAATAAACGTTCTACAAACCTCTTTGTGTGAGACAGCATGTAGAAACCTGACACATTGCTCTTCGAAAAACGTGGTGCTATTTCAATTCTGTGTCCAGTAATCGTTCTATTCCTGGATAAGGGTTTGTTTGCGATATTGTTATGCAACAGCATAGTATAATAGGATAGTTATATAAAGTAACGCTAATCTATGGATCTAAGAATGGTTGAAGATCATCCAATAAAGAACACTGATGTTGAATTTTAGGTACAATTCAAATACCAATTTATGGCTGTTGAGGCTGGAGTCCATTGCTTTCATAGGCCCATAACACTGCCCTGTCTGAGTGTAGCTGTTTTTAAAAAATTACTGAATGTTTTTATATTCTTGACCTAGGATTAATCATAGATCATTATTCAATGAAACATTATGGTCACTTCTAAAATGCAACTTGTCAGGGATCACTCTTCTTCTCCATGTCGCACCCTTGATTATTCAAGGGTCGCTGAACCACAATTTTTGCTGCAGTTTTACTCTGGACAGGGTGAGGAGGCTGGCCTTAAGCCTAACTCAGCTGGAACAAGGATCAAACCCTGTGCTGTTGGTGTTATCCAGAACCATACACTAGCCACCCAACCAATTGCGCTAAACTGCCTTCCAGGGATAATTAATGTCGATTATATATTAGGTGGAGAAGTTGAAGTTTTTATTCAATTATCTTTGTAGGTCAGGGAAATAATTTAGAACTGGTTGTTCTTCATCTTGCTTTGGTTCACAAATAAGTTACGGAATAACTATCTTCCACATGACCTACTTTCTCATTTCCTTTGGTTCTTAAAGAAATACTTGCATCAGGAATATGCCAAAATAAATGCATCAACAGCGAGCTAATAATTATATTCAAAATTAATTTCAATATATCAGGATTAAAGCATTGACTTTATTTAAGCAATAAGAATTGAAATGAAATGAAATGAAATGAAAATGCTCATTGTCACAAGTAGGCTTCAAAAGAAGTTACTGTGAAAAGCCCCTAGTCACCATATTCCGGCGCCTGTTCGGGGAGGCTGGTACGGGAATTGAACCGTGCTGCTGGCCTGCCTTGGTCTGCTTTAAAAGCCAGCTATTTAGCCCTGTGCTAAACCAGCCCCGAATTGATTATGTTCATATAGTATTCAATTCTAAAACATATCTATACTTGCTAGGCATTAGTTATCCTTTCCCAAATACATCGAAGAATGTGCATATCGGCTCGAACTTACCAGAGGAGAGGTGACAATCGCTGCCATTGACTGCACCAAGGAACCCTAGCAAAACTGAGGTTAATGGGGGTCAAAGGAATTGAAAGTCCTCCAGTGGTTGAAGTCATACCTCACACTAAGGAAGAGGCTTGTGGTTGGTGGAGGCTAATGGTCATTGTCCTAGGGAATTACCAGAGGAGTTCTTTGGGAGAGCATCCTTGGCTCAATTATCTTCAGCTGCTTCATCAATGACCTTCCCTCCATTATAAAATCAGGATTGCAGTGTATTGTTGACTTCAAGGTGTCCAACTGTACTCACAACTCCTTCAGTAAGAAACTGGATGAATATCATGGAATTCCCTGTCTAGCATCATTGGTGATAGCACCACCAAGAAAAGGATTTCAGCTGTTTAAGGAGAAGGTTGACCACCATATTTGTAGGGTAACTTTGGACGAATAGTAAATACAATATTGCTAGCTGCCTAAGTCATAGAATTTACTGTGCAGAAGGAGGCCATTCAGCCAATCGAGTCTGCACCGGCTCTTTGAAGAGCACCCTACCCAAGATCAACACCTCCACCCTATCCCCATAACCCAGTAACCCCACCCAACACTAAGGGCAATGTTGGACACTAAGGGCAATTTATCATGGCCAATCCACCTAACCTGCACATCTTTGGACTGTGGGAGGAAACCGGAGCACCCGGAGGAAACCCACGCACACATGGGGCGAATGTGCAGACTCCGCACTGACAGTGACCCAAGCAGGAATCGAACCTGGGACTCTGGAGCTGTGAAGCAATTGTGCTAACCACCATGCTACCGTGCTGCCCAAATCCTATGAACATTTTTTAAAAGAAAAAGAATGTTTCCCAATGCCCATCCAGCCTTCTAATCTGGTTTAGGACCAGCCATTGGACTATTTAAAGCCAGCCTACACCCCATTAAGGCGGGGGGAGGGGGGTGCATTATGGTTGAAGCAGCTGCGGAAAGTCAATCCACAACTGATTTTGACATAGGAAGGATACAAGGGCGCCATGCCAAGGAAGGCAATGCACTCCAAAATTTTCCAATGTGCACTGGAGGCCATGGTCAAGGAAATTCAGAGGAGAAGAATGTTCTGTACCTAATGGGGGCAAATAAGTCCTCCAGAAAAGCTCTGCAAAAGCAATGGGAGCTGATGACTGTGGTCACCAATGCCAGGCGTCAAGGCTGAAGACTTGGATGCATTGACACAAAAAGTTTGAAAAAGATAATCGCCAAATGCCATATTCCACTAATTTCAGACTAGCCTCAAACACTGCTCAATCTGCCAAACTCCTATCACTCAACTACCTCCCAACAATCTCTATCAATCAGGACTGATACCTAACATTCATAGCTTCACCTCATCATCACACACTTAGCACTGCTGCAAGCCTCACATAAGCATCTCATAACTTGCACAGACTGCCAGCTATTCAAACATGGCAGCCAAAATATCCATACAGATTGCACACCAATCACTGAAACATTTCCTTTTCTTGACGGAAAAGGTGATGCACAACCAGAGGCAGTAGGTGCTAACGAGCAGGAGACAGGAGCGACTTCCTGTCCTGACCTTCACGGAGGAGGTGGTACGTGATGTCATTGCTTTCAGTTTCAGCAATTGCTGAAACTGTAGCCTATAGTGGGTCTGAAACTATAAATGTTTTTGCTACCCACTTATGTTCCTTCTGTTCACAACCTACTTCCTCCTCAGCCCACAATCTCTACAGATTTAGAAGTTGCAGCTGCTGTAGCTATGCAGCTTTTACTTCCCTCTATTCACCACAACCATACCTTTCTCCAGATACCAAGGAACTACAACCTGACCAGACATTAGTGGAAGAACAAAAGGTAGAGGAGCTAAAAGACAGTAATGATGAAGAAGCAGAGTGACTCGATTTCAGACTTTCAGCCAACAGTTTGTGTGTACTTTAGCGTCTACGTTAGAGGTGGCATATGCAAATGTTAAGTCACTAGGTGTAGCGCACAAAGACTCCGTGAGACGAATAGAGTGAAGTCGATGAGGCTTTATTAAGCGTGTCTGTTCCCCCACAGCTCAATAGTAGACTGGCCTGCGGGGAAGGACACCGGCTTCTGATACTCCGCCTTCAGGGCGGAGCTAGAGGTCAACGGCCAACCAGGACCCGGGATCTGTCAGCCAATGACATTAGGGCTTCCAGTCCCACATGACCCCCAATACATACTACCACATTCACCCCTTGTCAAAAATGAACCCGGCGGGGTGATGCTTCGTATGGTGGTAAGGGTTTACAGGGCTGGTCCTGGGAGGAAAAATAAACATTCACATGGCAATACAGTATTGTACAATTTTGTCCTGTTTCAACTATTTACAGAGGGTATAGAGAGAAAAGCAAAATGTTCTTGTGAAAAGTCCATATTTTGGTTTAGATCGACGCCACGAGTCGGTCGGGCGGTCTGGTCGTCCGTGTCGATCGCCTCGGTCCCGGTGGTGGTGGTGGTGCTTGTATCGGTGTTGTCGTCTCCGGGAGCCTTACGGTTTCAGCTTGGGCTTTATTCTTGGTCGGGCCTGAGGGGAGGGGAACCGATCCTCCTGGGAAGGGGGTGGTCGCGGGGTGCGGCGGTGGCAGGAAGGGGGGGGGGGGGTGAATGGTGTCGGGGGTGTGTGTGTGTTGCCGGCGGGCGCCAGATCCTGCAGGGAGACCGTGTCCTGTCGGCCGTCGGGGTACGCCACGTAAGCATACTGCGGGTTCGCGTGGAGGAGGCGAACCCTTTCGACCAACGGGTCCGCCTTATGTGCCCGCACATGCTTTCGGTGCAAGATGGGTCCTGGGGCCGCCAGCCAGGTCGGCAGCGACGTTCCAGAGGAGGACCTCCTAGGGAAGACAAGGAGACGCTCATGAGGCGTTTGATTAGTGCTCGTACATAATAACGACCGGATGGAGTGGAGAGCGTCCGGGAGGACCTCCTGCCACCGTGAAACTGGGAGGTCCCTGGACCGTAGGGCCAGTAGGACGGCCTTCCAGACCGTGCCGTTCTCCCTCTCTACTTGCCCGTTCCCCCGGGGGTTGTAGCTGGTCGTCCTGCTTGAGGCTATGCCCTTACTGAGCAGGAACTGGCGCAGCTCGTCACTCATGAAAGAGGACCCCCTGTCGCTGTGGAGGTATGCGGGGTAACCGAACAGTGTGAAGATGCTGTTCAGGGCTTTAATGACTGTGGCCGCGGTCATGTCAGAGCAGGGAATGGCAAAAGGGAAGCGGGAGTATTCGTCCACCACATTAAGAAAATATGCGTTGCGGTCGGTGGAGGGGAGGGGCCCTTTGAAATCGAGACTGAGGCGTTCAAAGGGGCGGGAAGCCTTAATCAGGTGCGCTCCATCTGGCCTGAAAAAATGCGGTTTGCATTCCGCGCAGATGTGGCAGTCCCTTGTGACTGTACGGACCTCCTCTAAAGAGTATGGGAGATTGCGGGACTTGATGAAGTGGAAAAACCGAGTGACCCCCGGGTGGCAGAGGTCCTCGTGGAGGGTTTGGAGGCGGTTAATTTGTGCGTTGGCACATGTGCCGTGGGATAGGGCATCGGACGGCTCGTTCAGCTTTCCGGGACGATACAAAATCTCATAGTTGAAGGTGGAGTGCTCGATCCTCCACCTTAAGATCTTGTCGTTTTTGATTTTGCCCCGCAGTGCATTATCGAACATGAATGCTACCGACCGTTGGTCCGTGAGGAGAGTGAATCTCCTGCCGGCCAGGTAATGCCTCCAATGTCGCACAGCTTCCACTATGGCTTGGGCTTCCTTTTCCACTGAGGAGTGGCGGATTTCTGAGGCGTGGAGAGTCCGGGAGAAAAAGGCCACGGGTCTGCCCGCTTGGTTAAGGGTGGCCGCTAGAGCTACGTCGGAGGCGTCACTCTCGACCTGGAAGGGGAGGGACTCGTCGATGGCGCGCATCGTGGCCTTTGCGATATCCGCTTTGATACGGCTGAAGGCCTGACAAGCCTCTGTCGACAGAGGGAAGGTCGTGGTCTGTATTAGGGGGCGGGCCTTGTCTGCGTACTGGGGGACCCACTGGGCGTAGTATGAAAAGAACCCCAGGCAGCGTTTCAGGGCTTTTGAGCAGTGCGGAAGGGGAAATTCCATGAGGGCGCGCATACGTTCGGGGTCGGGGCCTATTATCCCATTGCGCACTACGTAGCCCAGAATGGCTAGCCGATTGGTGCTAAAAACGCACTTGTCCTCGTTGTACGTGAGGTTCAAGGCTTTGGCGGTCTGGAGGAATTTTTGGAGGTTGGCGTCGTGGTCCTGCTGGTCGTGGCCGCAGATGGTTACATTGTCGAGATACGGGAACGTGGCCCGCAACCCATGTTGATCAACCATTCGGTCCATCTCCCGTTGGAAGACCGAGATCCTGTTTGTGACGCCAAAAGGGACCCTTAGGAAATGGTATAATCGCCCGTCTGTCTCGAAGGCTGTGTACTTGCGGTCACTTGGGCGGATGGGGAGCTGATGGTAGGCGGACTTGAGGTCCACGGTGGAGAAGACTTTATATTGGGCAATCCGATTGACCATGTCGGATATGCGGGGGAGAGGGTACGCGTCTAGTTGTGTGTACCTGTTGATGGTCTGGCTATAGTCTATGACCATCCTTTGTTTCTCCCCTGTCTTCACTACTACCACCTGCGCTCTCCAGGGACTATTGCTGGCCTGGATTATGCCCTCCTTTAGTAGCCGCTGGACTTCGGACTGAATGAAGGTCCGGTCCTGGGCGCTGTACCGTCTGCTCCTAGTGGCGACGGGTTTGCAATCCGGGGTGAGGTTCGCAAACAAGGACGGGGTGGGGGTTAGGGGGGGGTTAGGGACGCGCAAAACTCCCTCTTCTCCGTGGAGAGTGGTGGCCGGGACCCAAAGCGGTAGCGCTGGCGGGTCATACATGGGGTACGGGGAGGGGGGTTGGGGAGCGTAAGCGGCGTGCAGGGCTCCCTGTTCTCCCGGGACAGCGGCGACCTCGCGGGACCGGCACACAACCGCGTAATGGCCCTTTTTCCCGCAGCTCTTGCAGATAGCTGCGCGGGCCGGGCAGTGCTGCCGGGGGTGTTTCGCCTGGCCGCAGAAATAACAGCGGGCGCCCCCGGTGCGACTCGGCGTTTGGACCGCGCAAGCCTGTGGGGTGTCCGGGGGGGTGGTGGGTTTGTCGCGACGGGTACGTACGGAGCCCAATGGGCTGCCGCGCGGTCGGGGCCGTAGGCGCGGGTATTACGCGCGGCCACGTCTAGGGAGGCTGCTAGGGCCCGGGCCTCTGAGAATCCTAGCGACTCTCTTTCTAGAAGTCTTTGGCGGATTTGGGAGGAATTCATACCTGCCACAAAAGCATCGCGCATTAACATGTCCGTGTGTTCATTTGCGTTCATCGAAGGGCAGCTGCAGACTCGTCCCAAAATCAGCAGCGCGGCGTAGAATTCGTCCATCGATTCTCCGGGACCTTGCCGTCTCGTCGCGAACTGGTAGCGAGCGTAGATTTGGTTAACTGGGCGGACATAGAGACTTTTCAGTGCTGCGAACGCCGTCTGGAAATCCTCCGAGTCTTCGATGAGGGAGAAGATCTCCGTGCTCACCCTCGAGTGCAGGACCTGTAGTTTTTGGTCTTCTGTGACCCGGCCGGTGGCCGTTCTGAGGTAGGCCTCGAAACAAGTCTGCCAGTGCTTGAAGGCTGCTGCCGCGTTCACTGCATGGGGGCTGATCCTCAGGCATTCCGGAATGATCCTGAGCTCCATAGTCCTTTTTAGGCACGCTTAATAAATTGTAGCGCACAAAGACTCCATGAGACGAATAGAGTGAAGTCGATGAGGCTTTATTAAGCGTGTCTGTTCCCCCACAGCTCAATAGTAGACTGGCCTGCGGGGGAGGACACCGGCTTCTTATACTCCGCCTTCAGGGCGGAGCTAGAGGTCAACAGCCAACCAGGACCCGGGATCTGTCAGCCAATGACATTAGGGCTTCCAGTCCCACATGACCCCCAATACATACTACCACACTAGGTACCAGTGATCTATAGGCATGAGGATTGGCAAGCACCTGCCGGCTGCCTGGGAATGAGATTGTACACACATTCTGCCGCAGCGGACTCTCTCTGATGAGTAATTCAATGTAGTGGCCTACAGATGAAAGCTGATGGAAATGCACATTGAAATCCCTGGTGCATTAGCAATTTTGCCAGAAAGTCTGTGTGCACTGTCAAGGAGTTTGGAGTTATCCTGCACCAACTTTGCATAGGCTTTGTGCAGAGTTTGGAGCCCATCCTCTTCAGCATGGAAATGGTGGCCAATTCTATTAGCACACTTGTGGAACCAACCATGATGCAACATCTGGTGGCTAATGTCTCAACTTCCATTGTAGCACAAGTTGAAGCCAACTAATGTTTGGACGCTACCGTGGAGGCCCAGACTTCCCAAAAGCAAGCTCCAATAGTTTTCATGCAAGGGCAGGTTATTGTCATGGAAGCTCAGACTGCAGATATTATGGTGTGAATATTAGTGTCAAAGGGGCTTGGCAGGCTCTCACAGCAGTCCAGCAACCTGTCCTCTAACAGAATACGAGGACTGGTGAGGTAGCACCCCGCAAGGGTGGGGGAGGTGGGTAAGGCAGGGCATGACATTAATGACTCATGGATAACAAATTTGCTGCCCTCTCTCAGAGAGACTGCATTTGTATTCCCACCACCGCCACACACCAATACCCTTACTGTTACCTGTCAACCAGCCAGCCCAGACTGCTGCTGCCCATGCCAAGTTACTGCAGTCTGCAGCTGGGCTTTCTACGCCCAAATCTGCTTGAGGGCATCGTGCAAAGCCATCTGCAGAATCCTGCGCTAAAAGTCAACAACCTTCTGCCAGCCATGTTGCACTGTGTAAGAACACTGGAACAGCAAAGGCAGACAAAAGATAGGGGCAATTATTTGATTTTTGTATGCCATATGAAATGTTTAATTCATACCACAAAGCCTCATTCTTGCTCCACTATCTGACAAGAGAGAATGAAATATAAGGTGCGATTTAACCAAATGGGAATTATGTCCTATAGCGAGCGCAGTTAGCCACAGGTTTCCTGGCACTCGCAGCGCCGAGAAACACAACACTATCTAACTTGACTCCGGCTAGATAGGGGGCCTCAGCGGGGAATGCATGGTCGAGGCTGCACTTAGTCCCGTTTCCTGCACTGAGGAGCTCCGCTCGCCGAGACTCCTCAATGCAGGGAGAAATCGGGACACCATTTTTAAATGCGCCCCAATCCTTCGAGCCCCCGATGCGATCCCCGAACCCCTCCCAAGCCCCAACTCACTGTACGGGGTTCCCCACACTCCCCACACATGCGAGTGTGGGCTAAGGAGCCCACACTCGCATGGGACACCTCCCGCCTGATCACTACCACGCAAAAAGTGCCAGCTTGGCACCTTGGCTGTGCCAGGCTGGCACCCAGGTCACACTGCCAGGGCTCCAGGCTGGGGCTGCCAAGGTGCCCAGGTGGCACCAGCAGTGCCAGGGTACCACTGTGCTCAGAGGGCATGCACCTGGAAGACCGCCTTGCATGACATTTCGTCTGGTCCTCATTTATGGAAACCAGTACTGAGCAGTGCTTGCCCGCGGTCTCCAAATCGAAGGGGATAGATCCAAATGCCTTGGTTACCTCAGGGAACTGCATATTAGATTGAAACTCGGACTTTCACTGTGTACTGATCCAGACTCTGACTGAGTAGTTCCTTGGGAGACAAAAAAAACCGTCATGACATGTTGTGTTCCTCATATTGCATTATGTGTATTTTGGATCAGATTTCTAAACTGCTAGATTATCTTTATGTGTTTAGACTTAGCATTGTGATAGATTATACTCTATTTTAAAAAGTAATTAAAAATAACTACTGCTGGCAAATTGTTAGTGTTCAATAACATATTAAAATAGACTTTAGTTACTCCCTAAACAAAACTATTTGGATAACTAAACTTAAATTAATTATAGTTGTATCCTTCTGACTCTTTCTTTCAATGAACATGTTTCGAGTCTTCCTGTTTGTGTCACACAAACTTGCAGTTTTCCAGTTCAGTGGTCATGTTATTTCCATGAGACCTCGCTGTTCGTGGCAATTTTAAACCATGTTTCAAGCTGTAGAATCCAATGAAAGGGATGCAGAACGTATGGTAGGATAAAATGAACTCAGGTTTATTTAAGTCTACACAATTAACACGACTAATCAACTCCTCTCCCGAAGGGCCACCCTCCTCGACCTGCACCCAGCTTGGGTTTTTATACAGAGAGGTTCCCCCTTGTTAAGGGGAATCCCCGCCCCTTTTTTGCTGGGGAAGTTCATACTTAGAGGTAATTACAGGGAACCGGATGGAGCATAGTCCGTGGCCCCCAAGCGGGTCATAACACAAAGCATAGAATCATACTTATCAATATAGTACCAATCACTCCTCTGGAACCTCTGCATAGCTTCATAGCACCATCTACTTTATTGTGTTTCCGTGATTCTATCCAGGTCCCACTGCATCAGATCGAGCCTACACCCGATCCTTCCTCTGTTGGCCTCTGGAGCTTTCTCCCACTGACTATTTGCTGCCATGATGGTCCAGCCCAAGTGAATAAAAGGCGGACTGCCTCCCGCCATGGAGAAACACGCCACGGGGAGGCCAGAGATTCTCGCCCGTTGCTTTTTACCTGTATTAACAGACTTGCACGTGACAAACATGTCTTGAGGCATCACACCTATTTCCTGTGACATTTCCATCGTCCTTAATTTATCAGAATTTATCGAACTGCTCAAAGCAAAACACCAACGAGAAAAGTGGCTCAAGAAACAAAAAGTTTTGGTAGGGTAATGCGCATTGTATGACATACTATCCCCATTATCATAAAATTAGTATCTTCTCACCGACCATCAGCAAAGGGACAGGAAGTACATGAAATAAAACATCTTGGCACTTATCAGGATTGCTCCTCCTGATCCATTCCAATGCTTATTCCACTGGAATTTCCAAGGTCAGTGCTGGAGGGCAAGTCACTTCCATTGGGCTGGCACTTATACTTTGTCACGTCTTCAGCATCTGGGTAGGATGCGGTTCTTTAGGCCTCAGCTATTTTCCCTTGGCTCTGTGTAAAGGGGGCCAACCTGGAAGTTTCACAATACATTCATTGTAGTAAGCTAATGGGGGCTAGCTGGCATTTTGTGCTAACACTGGGTTAAAGAAGCCATTTTGTATTCTGTTTTATAAACGTTCACATGTAATAATCATGAATTACTGCATAATTAATGACCACCGGAAGCAGATGAATAAATAAGTACCGCCCTCAGTGTATACTTGAAGAATAAAGCTGGATAATATTCTTATCCTTGAAGTTTAAAATATCTATCTGCTGTTGTAAGCATTGTCCATGGGAACAGACAACAGACACCGAAGCGAACATAGGCCTCATTGGTCCCTGTCTGTCCAGGGAAGGTGACTGGAGAATGAATGAATACTTGTACAAAAGATCATGAACCAATTCATTGCTCTACTTCAGACATGTACAATGTATGTAAATGGCCAAATCCATTAACAGCAAATAACAAATTGACTAATTCCAATAGACCTGATTAGAGATGAGGTGATGCTAATTCAAGGGTTAAAGTGGGTATCGGGAGCCACCTTGTTGCTTGAAAGCTCAACCATAGCTATGGGGGTACTGAATGCTCCTTGGGGCAGGATTATGGGAAATCGCTGCTGGTTCGGGAACCTGAGGAAAATTCACACTTCTACCTGGCTTGATCATCCACTTGAAGTTGTGAAAATCGGCTCTGTATTTGGTAAGTGAGCCTTTTCCATCTTAAAAATAAACCTTCTTCAAAATGTAATATCCAGAATCTTGCTTTTGCTCTAGTTGTTTAAAGTTTCAACAGAACCAAAGTGAACCAAAGTGAATCTATTAAGTTACAGAGGGAAAGGTCAGATAACATAAATCTCTAAAATAAATGACTATGTGAAGGCCATTATGTTAGAGCTCAATTGGCCAACCTTCATGTATAAACTGGGACCCACAAGTGAATCAGGGGAGGGTAACTCCATTGTGGGAAGTCCCAATTCCTGGCGGCACTTCTTTCTGTCATTTGACATATAAGGCAGACAATGCTTCTATCCGTTACAAAGCAGAAATAATAGAGACCCAGCACTACTGATTCTCTACCATCCATTTTCCGCACTGTTCTGCTGGCTTCTCTCTGGAACTATGGCAAGAGACACAATGATCCCTTGAGGAATCTCAGCCACAAAATCTATACACTATGTAGAACTATGTACATCTACGTGGCACTGTGTAGTTTGTTCAGTCTTGACTCATGTATTGAACAACTGAAGTAATGATACTTTGCATGTTCCTATCTATCGCCACCTTGTATGTCCATGAAAAAGTGCTATACATCCTAAATTATTACAGTCAGTAGATATTGTACGTAATGAGATAAATGAGGAAGTAGAAGGGGCATTTTTGAAAACACACTGTCAGTGATTGTAATGGGAATCCATAAAAAACTCACTTCACACGTTAGATTTCTTTTTAAGTTCAGTTGTGATGCAGTGGGAACAATCCATGCTACAGATTATATAGCAAACTATGGGGCGTGATCGAACGGAAACGGTTCTAAGTGTGGTAGCGAGTGGGAATTGCCGGGTGCTTCCCAACGGCCGACGTGGCGTGACTGCCACCAGTATCTAATGCAAAATTAGGGCAGGTAATGATGCCCCCACCCCCCGGCTTCACTTCGGAAAATGCTGTCCAGACAGCTGATTCACCTGGACCGGAAGCTCCCCGCTAACGAGGGGGAGTAGCTCTTAAACCGATCCCAGAGAGCACGCGGCCAGGTCGCCGCGCAGACCGGCTCTACGATTCAGAGATGCCGACCTGGCCAAACTGCTGGATGCAATGGAGTCCAGACAGAACCACAATGTTCCTCTGAGGGGGTCGAAATTTCAACCACAGGTCAGCCAGCGCCGCCTGGGAGGCAGTGGCAGCAGCCATCAGCTTGGGGAGTGTAACCAGGAGGACCACCATCCAGTGCTCCAAGAAGCTAAACGACCTCCACCGGATCACATGGGTGAGTAGGCATCGGCCCCCTGGCATTGGGCCCGCCTGCCACACCCACCCCCTCCCCCACCAACGACCCAGTGGTGGCACCACCCCACCCCCTAACACAATACCGTGCCTGTGCCGCAGCACAATCTGGCACCCACCTGCACACCCCACCCATGCCAGGCGTGATACCCACGCTTGTCGCCTGCCATACCCTCGAACCCCCTCTGCCCCCCCTCCCCACTCAATGCATGAAGCGTGCAGCCCACAGTGCCCTTTTTCTGCCCCTGCAGAAGACATTGGCCCATAACAGATGGGAAAGAACCCAGACGGGTGGCGGGTTGCCAAACATCAGAGTCCTCACCCCCTACGAGGAATGGGGCCTGGAGGTCGCGGGGCTGGCTGAGGACAGGGTGGTCACCAATGTTGAGCTTGGTCTGTGCCACAGAGGTGAGGATCCACTGTGTCTCCACCCAGATCACCTATCACATGTGAGTTGCTCATGCCAAACGTAATGCTTCCCTCACACTGACCACATTGTCTTGCAGGATCTCCATCCGATGGTGCCAGCCCATCTGGGATGTCACCCCCCCCCCTTGCCTTCCAAGAGACCATCTTGGAGGAGCGCTCCAAGGATGCCACCATCGAGGCAGCACAGCTGTCATCCCCACCCTCCACCAGCGCAGAGACACACACCTTGGTGGGCGAGAGTAGTGGGCAGGCTTCTGGGGCACAATCTGGTGAGCACCACACAGTTGCCGATGCACATCAGGTGGAGGCAGGAACATCCAAGGCTGTCAGCAGTCGGAGGTCTGCTGGATCCCAGGACCCAGCTGGGGCTCAGTCCAATGCCGAGCCTCAGGACAAGGTTATCCTGGAGCTGATGCGCATGCTAGGGCGCGGCTGTGAGATTCAGAGGGGGATGTCAGTGACAGTCCAGCGGGTTTATAGCCGGAGTGGTGCTGGCAATGCATGGCACTGAGGCCAACATTGCTAGGGTGGCGGTCACTGTAGAAAGCCTGGAGCACAATTTCAGCACGACTAGTGGCGGTTGCTCAGTCAGTGACAGCCATGGTTGAGTGCGTCAACAGCATGTCGCAGTCACAGGGAGACGTGTGCCTGACACAGGTAGACCTTGTTGAGCTGCTGCGGAGCATATCTCATTCTCAGGTGAGCATTGCCGAGGCGCTCGGGTGCATCTCCCAGTGGCTGAGGACTGTGTCTCAGATGCAGGTGGACCTTGCCGAGGCGCTGCAGAGCATGTCCTAGTCGCCGAGTGCCGTGACCCAGGCGTGGTCCGATCACAGGGGGGCATCACTGAGGGTGTCAACACCATGGTGCAGACAATGGGGAGCTGCCAGGGCTGGCAGAGCCTGATGATGCAGAGGCCCCTGGAGCTCACTCCAGCTGCGCCTCCATCCCAAGATGACCCCCAAGGCCCCATGGGCACCGACCGGGAGGAGGGAGCGCCAGAGGTCAATCCGAAGCCTCCTTACAGAGAGACAACAGTGGTCTCCAGCACTTCCGTGCCACCCCCCCCCCCCCGCCCCTCCTGGCAATGGCGCACTTCAGGGTCAAAGAGTGGAGTAGGGTGGCACGGTGAGGCATGTGCCACTGGCAAGATGGCCGGGATAGTCCGGCCCTGGGGTCCCAGAAGACACCCGCCAGGGGCATCAAAGGTCACGGGGCGTGGTAAGCAGTCGGCTGCCTCCACCTCCGATGTGCATCCTGTGGATACACCTAGATGTAGCGGCAGAGCACGGAGGGCTAATTAGTATCAGGATCACTGAGAGGGCACTGGAGAGGAGGGGATGTCACAATCGGTAACTAGGGACAGTTAGGGTCACGATTGTACACTATTAAAACACATTACACTGGAGACATGTGAAGCCGTTGTCATGTTATTGCCCACTCCGGGCCAGCCTGCTCCCCCGGTTGCCCCCGGCCCCAGTCCTTCCCCCACAGACATGGTGGTCCTAGATCCTCCGAGGCATCCACATGCTGGTGATGGGTGTGAGCGCCCTGTCAGCAGACAGACAGGAGCCAGACTATGGCATAGACTGAGGAGCACCAGATCTCAGCTCACAGCGGGTTATCATCACCCTGCTGCCTTGTACATTGACCTGCTCACATTGTCGACACAATCCCATCACCCTGGAGTGATGCAACACAGACCCGGTGAGAGTGGAAGAGGGCAACTGGTTCAGGGGGGAGTGGGTGGATGGGGGAATGATTGGGGGGGGGGGGGGGTGAAGGAGAGCTGGATCGGGAGGGGGGAGGGGGAGTGGGTGGAGGTGGGACGGTGGGTGAGAAGGGGGAGAGGGGAGATAATGGACGAAGCCATGTCTTCTGAGAAAGAAGTAAGGATGAGGGCTTCCCTGGTCCTCCGGGTGTGCCGGACCCTCACTGCCACTGCCTGTCCTCCATCCTCTGGCTGCTCCCATGGGTCCTCCCCAGGCTAGTACTCCAATCACTCCTAGTCCGGCACCTCCTCGCCCTCCTCCACCTCCTCAGATGAGGCTGCATGCTCCTCCTCCTCCACCTCCAGCACATCACCCTGCTGCCGTGCCAGGTTGTGGAGAGCACAGCAGACCACCACAAAGCGTGCACCCCTCAGAGGGTGTACTGTAGTGCACCACCAGAGCGGTCGAGGCATCCGAACCACATTTTAAGCAGTCCGATGCACCGCTCAATGTAAGCACGGATGGTCACATGGACCTTGTCATATTGGATCTCCATGTCGGTCTCCGGCCTCCTGGCACCATTAGACAGGACCTCAGCGGGTACTCCTTATCCCCAAAGAGTCAACTGGTCATACTGTGGTGTCCATTGAAGACACCAGGGATCTCCGACTGTTCCAAGATGTAACTGACATGCACACTCCTTGGGAAGTGTGCTCACACGTGCATGATTCAGAGGTGGTGGTCATACAAAAGTTGAAGGTTCAGGGAGTGGAACCCCTTCCTGTTAATGAAGGGCATTCCTGGACAGCCCGTTGCATGCAAGACAATATGCGGGCAATCTATTACCCCCTGGATCTGGGGCATTCCGGCGATGGCGGAAAATCCGGCTGCCCAGGCATCTTGATGGGCTTGGTCCAGGTCAAAGTTTATATAGTTCGCTGCCCGGGAAAACAGGACATCCATGGCTTCACGGATGGAGTTGTGGGCTGTAGCTTGTGAAAGTCACACAACTCCCCTTGGAAAAAACCTGAGACATAAAAGTTCAGGGCTGCGATGACCTTGACAGCCACCAGGAGCAGGTATCCTCCTCCTCCTCCGCAAGGACATGGCACAGGTATCGCACTGTTCACTTGTGCAGCACATGCTGTCCGATATCTCCTCGAACGACCAGTGATGCCTGTGCACCTTGGGCCATTGCTGCCCTTCCCCTCTGGGTCCCTCCCCGGCCTGATGGGCTGCCGGGTCCTCAGGGTGTGGACCAGGCCCCTGCACATGGGCTTCCGCCTCGAGCATACGTCGACTCTGCTGCCGCTGCCTTACCCGATGGCTGGTTGCCTGGACTGCCACCACCACCACGAGGACAGCTGCTGTGGGGTCCACAATATCATCCATACTGTGATATCTGTAAGGAATTGGAGAGAATTAGAGACTTGTCATGGGAGTGTCCCTTTAAGAAAGGTTTTTGTCTTATCACATGGCTTCAGTGGTGTCATTTTTGTGGGTGGAGCTGAGCTGTGGCTGTGAGTTTTACTTTCGCTTTCACATTTGGCTGCTGTGGATTCAGAGAACAGAAGAATTTTGGCCTGTCTCCTCTATTTTCATTTTAAAAAGTTGTTCCAAGGAAGAAACCCATTGATTATAGCTTCCTGCTGTTTTGGTAAAAAGGGGTTTCTAGTTTAATTGGATTTTGTTATTGAATTGGAACTGTTAAAGGGGAATTCATTAAGGATTATGCATAGATTACTGAAGCTGTGTGGGGTCTTTGTGTTTGTAATTGATAAAAATTCTTGCTGTGTGTGTTTATACAAATGTTAACTAGATTCTTAGAATAAAGCTTGTTTTTTTAAATTAAAAGCGTCTAAGATGTCCGCTGAATAACACCTGAAAGAAAGGCTCTTGTGCTCATCCTAGCCAAATTCAACAAAAGATTATAGGTCAGGAGGACTCCATAATACACTTTGGAGTTTTTAAACCCTGACCCATAATAGACCGACTATTACTTATGGCTTCTACCCCGATACCCTTGAGTCCACCGATCCTACACCACCCTTACATTCCCTGCCATCTCTCAGGATGTCATCCAACAAGCTGGTTGTGCTGGGGGAACCCGCCCATTCGCAAATGCGGCCTCTGGCCACCGGACCCTGGACTTCATACCCCTGCCAGGAACATTACGGACCGGTGCAAGTTCCCTCCCTGATCCACACTCCCACCCTCTGGTCATGGGGGAATCCGGAGTGCTGTGGCCCAGCTCTTGGGTGTTTGATTGTTGCCTACTACCTCTGAGGTGTTGTTACCTCCAATGTTCAGGCAAAGTGTCCAGGCCTCTCATCGTGAAGCCTGTCAGTAACACTTGCCTGCGACATGGTATGTCTACCCATGGAAATCCTCTTGGGAGCCGTGAAGCGCTCATGTAACTAGCCCCTCACCACCCCCCAGCATGGGGGCGGGCAGCCCCCTCCCACTGACGATGGCCAAACCCCCCTGACCCCACCCCTCCCATCCCACACCCCTCCATGGGGCTCCTTCACCTGCCCCAGATAGCAGCCCAGGTGCCCCCGGGCTGATTGCCTGGTTTCGAGGTTGGCTACCCACCTCCTTCAATCCCCACAGCAACCATTGCGCTAGCGTCACAATTTTAAATAAAATCATAAAATCTCTACAGTGCAGGTGTGCTAAAGGGCGCTTGCTGGGGAGCCGGTTAGATCATGGGAGGCCATTCAATAGGGGGTCCTTCCTGTTAATGGGATGGGGATTGGCCTTAACTGGTGATTATTGGTTTCTCGCCACTACTCGGCAGGGTCCGGATCTCGCCAATGGGAGTGGGCCGGTTAGATCAGAAACCAATCAGTGTCTGGCGCGGGTTCAGATTTCCTCCTCTCCAGCGATGTAACCGGCTCGCCCGGATCCGTGCGGGTGCAATGCGGCCGTTCGATCGCACCCATGGTATCAGTGAGCTGTCCAAAAGTATGTTGATAATTTTGGTGTTCGAATTTTTGAAATGCCAGTGGTACAAGGTTGCAATACTGAACCTGCTCACTGAATCAGTATTGGTTGTGCATTGTGTACCCATCATATTGTATCAGTAATAAATCTTTCAAAATGGCTGCCCTCAAAGGACAGAAGACTCAGAAGGTAAGGAAAGGAAAACTGGTATCACACAAGACCGTTCACACTCTCAGCTTCCCTTTTGAAATTAGTCACTCTTGTATTAAAGGGAAATATAAAAGCTAATTTGCACAGAAGATTAATCCCAAAAACAGTAATGCGGTAAATGACGAGTTAATCCAGATTTCTGGTGCTGGTTAAGGGATGGATTTAGAACAGAACACTGGGGAAACTCTATTATTCTTTAATTGGTGCCATAAGAGTTTTTGAACAGGCTTCACTTTAATATCCCAAGTAAAAGATGGCACATCCAATAACATAGAACTCACTCAGTGGGGCACTGATGTGCCAGCCTAGATTATGTGCTTCAGTTATAGAGTGGATCTTGCATCCACAACCCTCTGACTCAAAGACAAGTTTACGTGACTGTGGCTAGGTTAACGTACCTTTGAATTGTTTCAGTACAATTTTGATGATAAGTCACACAAATTCATTTTACGTCAAACAAATTCATGTTACAGGCAGACTAAATTATGACACAAATAGGCCAAATTTCTCCCCAAAATGAAACTATGGCACTTCCATGCCAATTCACCCTCAATACACTGTAGAAAGCCAATGACCCCTTATAGTGACAGTAGGATGTGTAAAAGAAGCTTTTAAAAGAAGTAATTCATTGATAACTTCCCAGTTTCTGGAAAAACTTATTTTTACCACAGGCCAACAAAAGTGTCGCTCATGGGCGCTTGGTCAAGAATGCTTGATTAGGCTTGGCTGAGAGTCCAGAAATCCAATAGACTGTTGAAATGGCTGAGCCCAGGGAAAACATTGTTTGATTTAAGACTCTGGCTCTCTGGGGAGGGATTCTCTGGTTCCCCGGTCACATGTTTCTCGGCCGCGCACCGTTCGCTGATGGCAGGATTCTCTACTCCTGACCGTTTGTCAATGTCATTTGCCATTGAAGCTGCCCCACACCACTGGGAAACCTGCAGGCAGGGGTGGGCTGTCAGCAGGAACAGAGAATACCAATGGCCAGAGAATTCTGGCCCTGAACTCTTCTGTTAATTATAAAATGTTATTGACACAAAATAAAGAAATTTTAAGTTTTGCAGTTTCCATTACTGATACTTTAAAGGATCTGGACGATTGGCACTATTATTGGCCTGTAGTAAAAAGGTTTTTTTCAAAGTGGAAAATTACCCATGAATGACAGATGAATGAGCATGCAAGTGCCATGGAATGCTTGGAAAGATAGGGGGAGGGGAGGTGCTGGTAAGATGAGGGGCTTTAGGGGTTGTTTGGAGCATACCTTGGGGGCATGCGGAGGATCTTTTAAATTTCACTTTCAAAAGGTTACCTCATGCAGACTATGGTTCATGACCCCTCTGTGGTGCCATGAACCACGACTCTGAGAAAGGCTGGCCTAACTGCATGAAAATTGCGGAGAACTAGGACATGCCTCTGCACACAATGGAGCCAGCCAGGTTGAGAATGCTGGGTGCTGGATCGCAACCCAAACCAGCCCACACCTTTAAAAGATTCGACTGAAAATCAAAAGCTCCAGGAATTCTGGAATTGGGTCCCGGCCACCATTTCCACCTCTTCACGGAGTCTCCCTGACTCCATGAAAATCCAGTCCGTCAAGTCAGTACGCTGCCAAGTACATTTGTCTTATTGCATTTCCTGGCTCCCTTCATGATTTTCCAGCCGTTAGTGATTTTTGTGGAGTCCATTAAAGGAAGGAAAGCAGCCAGGAGTCAATACTAATAAGCTGCTTTATTAATATAGATTTTTTACAAACTGAACAGAACAGTGCAGTGTTTTGTAAATTGTAATTTGTATTTTACATTGGACAAACATAATATAGAAAAAATATCTCAGTTTTCCCATGCCTCCTGGAATGAGTTTGACCAAATGGAGAAAATCTTTCATCCACCCCACTCAACTAGTTCCTGCAGTACATTATATCAGGTTCAATATTGCTTGTAATTGTGACCGATCCAGGCAGATTCAGTACATTACCATCAAATGGCATGGGGCTTATTTTCAGAGGGTGTTTGTGGTGGGAAACATAAATGTCACAGTGATGCAACAAGCGGTATTCTTCTAAGGTTGTCATTAAAGGCAAGATAACTCAATTTATTCTTGACCTTGTGGTACTGATAGGTTAACTGGGGCTGTTTTACTCTTCATCAAACCTATTCTGGTGACCTTGATGGGTCAATGTACAGAAAGAGTTAACATTGTTTACAATATGTTTTACTACGCCAGGGAGCATTATATGCTCACTTTAAATGACAAAAACTGAGAAAGTTTTGATAATGGCACCATAAACAAATCACCAAATCGATTGCGGCTTCCAGACCCCCTAATTAATTCATAATTTAATTTAACCAGGCAAAAATGTAAGAAGTGCAATTATAACTAAATAGTTAAGGGGGAGTGGGACAATAGAACTAGGATTTTTCAAGCCATTTAGATTTTAGAAGTATTCGCTATTTTTCTTGTCATCAATTCCTCTGGCTATTTTCAATATGACACTTGGAATATTCCTCATTAAATCGTGCCCTAGGTTTTCCCGGGACGAGCATATCAGACACAGTTGGAGTAAATATTTTGTGAAAGAGGCTGAATATAGGGTGAGTTTTCCCACCATCGGCACCGGAAGGATTCTCCCCGGTGCTCCCACCGGAACCAACACTTTGAAAAAATACGGTAAGATTCCACCCTAAGAATCTATCATCTTAAATGTATACAGTGATGGGCAGCACGGTGGCACAGTGGGTTTGCACTGAAGCCTCACGGCGCTGAGGTCCCAGGTTCGATCCTGGCTCTGGGTCACTGTCCGTGTGGAGTTTGCACATTATCTCTGTGTTTGCGTGGGTTTCGCCCCCACTACCCAAAGATGTGCAGGCTAGGGATTGGCCACGCTAAATTGCCCCTTAATTGGAAAAAATGAATTGGGTACTCTAAATTTTTTTTTTAAATGTATTCAGTGACTTGGCCTCCAGAGCTTTCTGTGGTAGAGAACGCCACAGGTTCACATCCCCCTGAGTGAAGAGGTTTCTCCTCATCTCAGTCCTAAATAGTCTACCTCTTATCCTGAGACTGTGACCCTTTGTTCTAGATTCCCCCACTAGCCAGAAGAACCATTATCCCTGCACCCAGCCTGCCCAACCCTGTCAGAACTTTATACCTTTCAATTAGATCCCCTCTCATTCTTCTAAATTCCAGTGAATACTGGCTCTGTTGACGCGATCTCTCCTCATACGACAATCCTGCCATCCCAGGAATCAGTCTGGAGAACTAGTCTGGTGAACCTTTGCTACACTCCCTCTATGGCATATGTATCCTTTCTTACAATTGGATACCAAAACCGAACACAATAATCCAGGTGTGGTCTCACCAAGTCCTGTACACCTGCAATGAGACATCCTTGTTCCTGTACTCAAGTCCTTTTGCAATGAAGGCCAACACACCATTTGCTTTCCTAACTGCTTGCTGTACCTACATATTTGCTTTCAGTGACTAGTCCCAGATCACCTTGTATGTCAATATTTTCCAATCTAACAACATTTAATAACACTCTGCCATTCTGTTTCTCCATCCAAAGTGGATAACCTCACATTGATCCATGTTATACTGCATCTGCCTTGTATTTGCTCACTCATTCAATTTGTCACTTTAAAGCCTCATAACATCATCCTCATCTCTCACAATCCCACCAAGTTTTATGTCGTCCACAAACTTGGAAATATTAGTTTTGGTTCCCTCATCCAAATAATTGATGTATATATATATTGTGAATAGCAGGGGCCCAAACACCAATCCCTGTGAGGTCCCACTAGTAACTGCCTGCCACTTCAAAAAAGACTCATTTATTCATACTCTCTGTTTCCTGTCGGACAAACAATTCTCAATCCATTCTAATATATTACCCCCAATCCCATGTGCTTTAATTGTGCACAATAACCTCATATGTGGGACTTTTATCAAAAGGTTTCTGAAAATCTAAACATACCATACCCATTGGATTTATCACCCTGCATTCCCATCAATTTCTCCAGCATTATTTTATTATTAATACTAATTTCCTTCAATTCCTCCTCATCACTAGACCCTTGGTTCCTTAGCATTTTTGGGACGTTTTTGTGTCTTCCTCCATGAAGGCAGAACTGAAGTGGTTGTTTAATTTCTCTACCATTTCCTTCGTCTCTATTATAAATTCTCCTGTTTCAGTATGGGACCTACATTTGTCTTCACTAGTCTTTTTCTTTTTCGTTTTTAAATTTAAAAAAAATAATTTTTATTAAAGGTTTTCATAAAATATCAATAACAAAATGAGAAAGAAAAAAGAACCCAACAGGGTTAAGTACAAAACACAATCTAAAAAAGCAACCCCCCAAACCCCTCCCCCCTGTACATAAATAATAAATTAACATTAACACCCCGACTTAAGACAACAGGTGTATACACCCCCTCAGACCCTCCAGTGTAAATATCATAAACAAAAATAAAGTAAACCCCCCCCCCCCACCCCCCCCGAGCTGCTGCTGCCATTGACCAATGTCTATCGTTCTGCCAGAAAGTCTAAGAACGGTTGCCACCGCCTAAAGAACCCTTGTACCGACCCTCTCAAGGCGAATTTCACCCTCTCCAATTTAATGAACCCTGCCATATCGCTGATCCAGGATTCCACGCTTGGGGGCCTCGCATCTTTCCACTGAAGAAGAATCCTTCGCCGGGCTACCAGGGACGCAAAGGCCAGAATTCCGGCCTCTTTCGCCTCCTGCACTCCCGGCTCCTCTGCCACCCCAAATATTGTGAGCCCCCAGCCCGGTCTGACCCTGGATCCTACCACCCTCGACACCGTCCTCGCTACGCCCTTCCAAAATTCCTCCAGCGCTGGGCATGCCCAGAACATATGGGTGTGATTTGCTGGGCTCCCTGAGCACCGAACACACCTGTCCTCACGCCCAAAGAACCGGCTCATCCTTGTCCCGGTCATGTGTGCCCTGTGCAGCACCTTAAACTGTATGAGGCTGAGCCTCGTGCATTAAGAGGAAGAATTCACCTTCCCTAGAGCATCTGCCCACGTCCCCTCTTCGATCTCCTCTCCCAACACCTCCTCCCACTTACCTTTCAACTCCACCACCGAGGCCTCCTCCTCCTTCTGCATCACCTGGTAAGTTTTCGAGATCTTCCCCACTCCCACCCACCCCCCCGAGAGCACCCTGTCCTGTACTGTGTGTGGCAGTAGGCGCGGGAATTCCACCACCTGCCGTCTGGCAAACACCCTTACCTGTAAGTACCTGAAGATGTTCCCCCGCCTGCATGCTTCCTATCCCTTTGTTCAGCTCCTCCAGCCCAATCGGGGCCCCCAGTCCCGCCACCAGTCCCTCTTCCCCCTTTGGAAACCTCAGTTGGTCCAGGAAACGGCCCATCCCTCCCTCCTCCCGTGGGGGCACGGATCGGTACAATTCCTCGTAGAAGTCCCTGAAGACCCCATTGATGCGAACCCCACTCCGCACCACGCTCCCTCCCCTGTCCTTAACTCCCCCGATCTCCCTAGCTGCGTCCCGCTTCCGAAGCTGATGCGCCAATATCCGGCTTGCCTTTTCCCCATACTCATAGACCGCCCCCTGGGCCTTCCTCCACTGCACCTCCGCCTTCCTGGTGGTCACCAAGTCGAATTCGGCCTGGAGGCTGCACCTCTTCCTCAACAATCCTTCCTCAGGCTCTTCCGCATACCTCCTGTCTACCCTCACCATCTCCCCCACCAGCCTCTCCCTCTCCCCCCGCTCCCTCCGCTCCTTGTGGGCCCTAATGGAGATCAGCTCTCCCCTCACCACCACCTTCAGTGCCTCCCATACCATCCCCACTCGGACCTCCCCGTTGTCGTTGGTCTCCAAGTACCTCTCTATACTTCCTCGGACCCGCTCGCTCACCTCCCCGTCCGCCAACAGCCCCACATCCAAGCGCCACAGCGGGCGCTGGTCCCTCTCCTCCCCCATCTCCAAGTCCACCCAATGCGAGGCGCGGTCCGAAATGGCTATTGCCGAATACTCAGTATCCTCTACTCTCGCTATCAGCGCCCTGCTCAAAATGAAAAAGTCGATTCGAGAATAAGCCTGATGGACATGTGAGAAGAATGAAAATTCCCTCGCCCCCGGCCTTGCAAATCTCCAAGGGTCCACCCCTCCCATTTGGTCCATAAATCCCCTCAACACTCTAGCCGCCACCAGCTTCCTACCCGTCCTAGACCTGGAGCGATCCAGTGCCGGATCTAACACCGTGTTAAAGTCTCCCCCCATTATCAGGCCCCCCACTTCCAAGTCTGGGATCCGACCCAACATACGCCGCATAAAACCCGCATCGTCCCAGTTCGGAGCATACACATTGACCAGTACCACCCTCTCTCCCTGCAACTTACCACTTACCATTATGTACCTCCCGCCATTATCTGCCACAATGCTCGACGCCTCGAATGACACCTTCTTTCCCACCAAGATCGCCACCCCTCGATTTTCGGCATCTAGCCCCGAGTGAAACACCTGACCTAACCACCCTTTCCTCAGTCTTACCTGGTCTGCCACCTTCAGGTGTGTCTCCTGGAGCATAACCACATCCGCCTTGAGCCCCTTCAGGTGCACGAACATGCGGGCCCGCTTAACCGCCCATTCAGTCCCCTTACATTCCAGGTTATCGGTCGGATCAGGGGGCTACCCGCCCCCCTCCCCCGCCGACTAACCATGACCCCTCCTCGGCCAGCGACGCACCCGCACCCCACACCCGGCCCGTTCCCCACAGCGGCATACCCCCGTCTCGACCCCCCACTCGCTCCAGCTCCTCCTTGACCTCAGCAGCAGCAACTCGATCCCCCCCCCCCCCAACCCCCCCCCCCCCCCCCCCCGGCTAGGACCCATCCTAGCTGGTTTACTCCCCCCATTGCACTTCCGCAAGTCAGCTGACTCCTGCTGACCCCGGCAACTCCCGCCTCCCCTTCGACTCCTCCCATTGTGTGGCACACCCTCCTCTCCCGCTCCCCATCCACAGGCTCTCCCCTTCCCTCCTCCGTTCTAAGCGCGGGAAACAATCCTCGCTTCCCCGCCCTGCTCCCCCCCCCACCCCCAGTCTTTGGCGCGCGAAAAAAGCCCGTGCTCTCCACCTACCAGGCCCCGCCACCAACCAAAACAGTGCCCAACCTGCCCCATCCACCCTCCCCAACCCGAAAGAGAAAAGCACAGAGAAAAAGAAACCCAAAACAATGCAAAGGCCCCCCCCCCCCCACCCCGCCACACCCCCCCCCCCAAACTAAAAATAGGCATAACATATTCACCGCAGTCCCCAATCGCCCATCCCGACCCTCAATCTGTGTCCAGCTTCTCGGCCTGAACAAAGGCCCACGCCTCCTCCGGAGACTCAAAATAATGGTGCCGGTCCTTGTAGCTAACCCACAGTCGCGCCGGCTGCAACATGCCAAACTTCACCCCCTTCCTGTGCAGCACCGCCTTCGCTTGATTGTACCCGGCCCTCCTCTTTGCCACCTCCGCACTCCAGTCCTGATATATCCGAACCTCCGCGTTCTCCCACCTGCTGCTCCTCTCCTTCTTGGCCCACCTGATCACACACTCCCGATCGATGAACCGATGGAACCGCACCAGCACCGCCCGCGGAGGCTCATTAGCCTTGGGCCTCCTCGCCAACACTCTATGGGCCCCTTCCAGCTGCAGGGGCCCCTGGAAGGACCCCGCTCCCATCAGCGAGTTCAACATGGTGACCACATAGTCCCCCACGTCCGGCCCCTCCAGTTTCCTTTGTTTGGGCTCTGGACCCTAGTTTCAGATCAGACTTCTTCACTTCCTATCCTAATGAAGATCTCTACCACGTTGTCTATAGTTTATGAGGAATTCCCATGACAGTTTATGAGGAATGAAAAAACAAAGAAAGACTTGCATTTATATTGTGCTTTTCACAACCAATGGATGTCTCAGAGCACTTAACACCCAATCAAGTATGACAAATTTAATAGCGCTCTTTGACGGTGATAAGCAGGGTGATCAAGGGAAATGAGTAGATGTAGTGTATTTGGTTTTTAAAATGTTGCTTGAGGGATGAATATTAGCCAGGACATCAGGGATTGCAGAATAGTACCGTTGGATATTTTACATCTCTCTGAGCAGACAGATGGGACCTTGGTCTAACGTTGTATTTGAAAGATGTTACTTCCAATTGCACTGCACTCCCTCAGTACTGAACTGGAGCGTCAGCCTTGATTTATGTTCACATTGTCAATGTAGACTTTCAGAAAGTTTAAGATAAGTTAATGTATAAGAAGCTTCTCTACAAGTTTGAATCTTGTGGAATCAGTGGTGATGGAGTATACTGGATTGGGAATTGGCTGAAAGCTGGTCAGCAGAAAGTGGATATAAATGGATTTGGATCTGCATCAAGATCAGTCACAAGTGGTATCCCACTGGAGCTGGTGTGCAGACGATTGTCATTTACAGTTTCCATTAATAATCTGGATGCAAACAGTGTGAGAATTATCTGCAAATTTGCAGAAGCTATCAAGATGTGTGCAAGCAGGGCAGCACGGTGGCACAGTGGTTAGCAATGCTGCCTCATGGAGCCGAGGTCCCAGGTTCGATCCTGGCTCTGGGTCACTGTCCGTGTGGAGTTTGCACATTCTCCCCGTGTTTGTGTGGGTTTCAGCCCCACAACCCAAAGATGTGCAGGGTA
Organism: Scyliorhinus torazame; assembly: GCF_047496885.1. Taxonomy (NCBI): domain Eukaryota; kingdom Metazoa; phylum Chordata; class Chondrichthyes; order Carcharhiniformes; family Scyliorhinidae; genus Scyliorhinus; species Scyliorhinus torazame. The sequence continues at coordinate 267,476,707 of NC_092713.1, read as the reverse complement.
GGTGGATTGGCCATGCTAAATTGCCCCTTAATTGGAAAAAATGAATTGGACACACTAAATTTATAAAACAAATTTTAAAAACAGATGTGTGCAAGAACCAGCAGCATAGAGGTTTCTTAACCACTATACACAGGTCTACGTGAACACTCGGGATTAGGTCTGTGATTGACGAATACTGTTTTACTTAAATAAATCTACTGTAATGCACGTGAGCATGCTAAATTCCTGAACATCCATACACCCTTCAAGCAAAAGAATGGAAGCCATTGTTTAAATAAATTCTGCTGTGCAGATCTCTAAAAGCTCGTGTCCAGCGCCGTGAAGGTGTTGCTGAAGCAAAGGGTTCCAAGGGTCAACTATGTTTGAAACAAAGCATACTATGTTGGGGAGGGTTCTGACTAGTACCACCCTCTATCATCTGAAACAGACAGCTGGTTTGAACACATAGTGCAAAATGTCAGTTCCTTAAAAATAAATTTATTGTACCCAATTAGTTTTTATCTAATTAAGGGGAAATTTAGCGTGGCCAATCCACCTACCCTGTACATCTTTTAGTTGTGGAAGTGAGACCCATGCAGACACGGGGAGAATGCACAAGCTCCACACGGACAGTGACCCGGGGCCGGGATCGAACCCGGGTCCTCAGCGCTGTGAGGTAGCAGTGCTAACCCCTGCACCAATGTGCCGCCCCTTCAAAATGTCAATTTTAACGGCAAGGTGAGTCCACCAGTTTGAGATCATTACCATGCCATTAAAACAGATTTTGGAAAGTTAAAATCAAACCAGTAACTATCCACAATTGCAGAAGGATGTATATAATTGGGATGAAGACTTGGAAGGAAATGTAAAGGGTTAACATCAGAGGTACGAGATGCTGATGTAATGGCGATGTGACACCACTTAGAATCATAGGATCGCGACAGTGCAGAAGGAGGCCATTTGGCCCATCGAGTCTGCACCGACCCTCTGAAAGGGCACCCCACCTAGGGTCAGGCACCAACCCTATCTCTGTTACCAGTAATCCCACCTAACCTAACCTTTTGGACACTAAGGGACAATTGATCATGACCGATCCACCTAACCTGCACATCTTGGACTATGGGAGGAAACCGGAACACCTGGAAAAAACCCAGGCAGAAACACCAAACTCTACACAGACAGTCACCCGAGGCCAGAATTGAACCCGGGTCCCTGGCACTGTGAGGCAGCAGTGCTAACCACGTGCCCACACAGAAACACCAAACTCTACACAGACAGTCACCCGAGGCCAGAATTGAACCCGGGTCCCTGGCACTGTGAGGCAGCAGTGCTAACCATGTGCCACCATGCCCCAATTGAATAGCTGAAATCTGGAAAGCAGAAGTTCCAAACTTGTGCAAAGATCCTAATCGGTGTATAGTAGCTGTAATTAAAGAGTAATGTTTTTAACAAACTACAGTCTTAAGCAGCTTACTTTGGGAGAATAGACAAACCCCAGAGAACCCCTTCTAGACCTGAAAGCATGACAAAACATGGTGGGCAGTGGGCGGCGAGTAAAAGTGCCGGAAAACCCCCCAAGAAGAAGCAGTTACAGACCTGGCAAGTCAAGAGATCCTCAGGACAAAAAGGATCAGATTCAAAACTCACCAGGAAGTCAGACCTATGCAGGTGTAATGGATGTAAGCTGAGACATAGATGGAGTCTGGACAGCAGGGAGCACAGGCCAGAATCAATAAGCAACACGAGTGAAGCAGCAACTATTCCAGGGCTTGATGTAAGCATGGAATCCACACTCCAAACCATTCACAGCACTGGGCCGGGATTCTCCCCTACCCGGCGGGGCGGGGGGTCCCGGTGGGATGGAGTGGCGGGAACCACTCTGGCGTCAGGCTGCCCCAAGGGTGCGGGTTTCTCCGCACCTTTAGGGGCCAAGCCCTCACCTTGAGGGGCTAGGCCCGCGCCGGAGTGGTTGGCGCGCTGCCGGTCGGCGGGAAAGGCCTTTGGCACCACGCCAGCCGGGGCCGAAGGGACTTCGCCAGCCGGCGGAAGTCCGCGCATGCACGGGAGCGTCAGTGGCTGCTGATGTCATCCCCGCGCATGCGCAGGGGGGGTCACTACCGCGTCGGCCATCGCGGAGGCTGATGGCCGAGGGGGAAGGAAAAGAGTGCCCCCACGGCACAGGCCCGCCTGCGGATCAGTGGGTCCCGACCGCGGGCCAGGCCACCGTGGGGGCACCCCCCCGGGGCCAGATCGCCCTGCGCAGCCCCCCAGGACCTCAGAGCCCGCCTGCGCCGCCAGTTCCGCCAGTAAGGTAGGTGGTTTGATTCACGCCGGCGGGACCGGCATTACAGCAGCGGGTCTTCGGCCCATCGCGGGCCGGAGAATCACTGGGGGCGGGGGTCCCGCTGACCAGCACGGCGCGATTCCCGCCCCCGCCGAATTTTCGGTGCTGGAAAATTCGGCAGCCGGCGGGGGCGGGATTCATGCCGCCCCCCCCGGCGATTCTCCGACCCGGTGGGGGGTTGGAGAATCCCGCCCCTGATGTCTCACAATAGGTTCAGCACTGGAAGAACTGAAGAAAGAGGCTTTCCAAATATTGAACCACTTCTGATATTTACAGAAATGAACAAAAGGATTAGGTCAGTACATCACTCTATGCAATTGGAGCTAATGTAAACAAGATAATAGTGAGGCAGCGAGTTGATGAGATTTCAACTTCTTAAGAAATCCTGCAAACATTTGATTCCTCTGCCTGTGTTTGCAAAAATGTAATTCCAGAAAATTTAACAAATGAAAACAAAGATTAGGCAAGAGCGTATATTCATCACTGATCTGTACAGGGGCGCAGAAAATTGTGACTGAAAGTTTGAGGTAAGAACTGATTTGTGATCATAATATCAAGATGAAGCTCGATCAGGTCTTTTGCGGACAAGGAAACATTTAACTCTAATCCAGGCAAATTGCAAGACAAACTGAATTCAGAAAGCAAAATAGAAAGTTTGTTAGTGGGGAAGATGAGGTACTGGGGAAACGAATGAGTAAGGCCATTCAGGATGTCGGCCAGAAGATGGTAAGCACACCAAAGTAGAACACTGTGAAAACAGGAAAAGGCTCACCTGCTGCCATCTTGAAATGTGGAGAGAAAAACCTGCACAAGCAGGAAGAATGCCCACCAGGGAAAGCAAAGTGCCACAACTCTGGAAAAGTAGGACATTTTAAAATTATCTGCCAATCTAAAACACATACAGCTTGCAAAAAGAAGGAAAATAATATTAATGTCAAACTACATCCATGAAGTGGAAGAGGCACAGGAAAAGGAAATAACTTTCCTCAGGTAGGTAAATGAGACAATATAAATACTGCAGGATTAAACTTGAAGTAGATGAACACCCCACAGAGTTTAAAATTAGACACAGGGGCAGGAGTTTCTGAATTATGCGGAAAAGTAAAAAGGCTTAAGCACACTACACATAAGCCTTCACTATCAGGTTTTGGGGTCCTGGTGGTACTACACTGAAAGTCCGAGGCCAATACATGGCAAAACTGAAGTACAAAGATAGAGAAACCATTGAACCTCTGTATGTCATCCAGAATCAAGAACCTCCTTTACCAAGCAGGAAGGCATGTATAAACTGAAGTTAATCTATAAAGGTGATGAAGTTGCTGATGAGCATCATAGCAAAACACGAAAGAATGAATTTCCAAGATTATTTATAGGCTTGGAAAGACTGATGACTGGATACTATATGACCCAAAGAGCTGGTGCTAAACTAATTTGCCTCTTTACAACGAGGAAAATCCTTCACCCACTCTTCGACATAGTTCAAGGTGAAATTGAGAACATGCTACAGCAAGAGGTTATCTTGCCAATAATCATGCCAACAAAATGGTGTGTTCAGGAATGGTCATGGTCTCAAAGCCAAATAGCTTAATTAGAAACTGCACGGATGTAACTCAACTAAACAAATCAGTGAAACTTGAGATCTGTCCGATGGCCTCAAGGGTATTCTCTTTGACAAAGAGTCATCGGACTCAAAACGTTAGCTCTTTTCTCTCCCTACAGATGCTGCCAAACCTGCTGAGATTTTCCAGCATTTTCCCTTTTGTTTCAGATTCCAGCATCCACAGTAATTTGCTTTTACTCCCTTCACCAAAATAGATGTAAACAGCGGATTTTGGCAGTTGCTTCTGGACAAAGAATCCAGATTGCTGAGCACTATTATAACACCATTCAGTTGTTATTGCTTTAATAGATTACCATTTGGAATTGTGTCCACTCCTGAAATTTTTAAGGCAAAATTTCTGAAGCTTTAGATGACATGGAAAGCATAACATGCTATCAGGACATATATTCATACATGACTCCATGAAAAAAGAGCATGACTGCAGAGTTAAGGCAGTCCTGAGAGTTTTCCAGGATGCAGGCTTAACCTTGAATAAAAGAATGTGACTTTGCCAAACCTATGATTACATTTCTAGGTCACTTTGTGCAAACCTCTGGAATTTCCACAACCCAGATCTTTCTGGCCAGGCATTACTCATTCTGTAGGAAAAATGATTTCCAATTGTCTTTTGTGTGCAGTACACAGTCGTGATCACCAGTGAAGTGGCGGTGCAGTGGTATTTGGTATTTGTTTATTGTCACGTGTACCGAGATACAGTGAAAAGTATTGTTCTGTGTACAGTCCACACAGATCATTCCGTACATGAATAAAAACATAGGGCAAACATCAATACAAAATGCACATACATAGACACAGGCATTGGGTGAAGCATACAGGAGATTGGTACTACTCAGTAGAGAGGATGTGTGAAGAGATCTGGGGCGAGATTCTCCGACCCCCCGCCGGGTCGGAGAATCGCCGGGGGCTGGCGTGAATCCCGCCCCCACCGGTTGCCGAATTCTCCACCACCGGATATTTGGCGGGGGCGGGAATCGCGCTACGCCGGTTGGCGGCCCCCCCCCCCGCAATTCTCCGGCCCGGATGGGCCGAAGTCCCGCCGCTAAAATGCCTGTCCCGCCGGCGTAGATTAAACCACCTACCTTACCGGTGGGACAAGGCGGCGCGGGCGGGCTCCGGGGTCCTGGGAGGGGGCGCGGGGCGATCTGGCCCCGGGGGGTGCCCCCATGGTGGCCTGGCCCGCGATCGGGGCCCACCGATCCGCGGGTGGGCCTGTGCCGTGGGGGCACTCTTTTCCTTCCGCCTTCGCCACGGTCTCCACCATGGCGGAGGCGGAAGAGACTCCCTCCACTGCGCATGCGCGGGAATGCCGTCAGCGGCCGCTGACGCTCCCGCGCATGCGCCGCCCGGAGATGTCATTTCCGCGCCAGCTGGCGGGGCACCAAAGGCCTTTTCCGCCAGCTGGCAGGGCGCAAATTCGTCCGGCGCCGGCCTAGCCCCTTAAGGTTGGGGCTCGGCCCCCAAAGATGCGGAGCATTCCGCACCTTTGGGGCGGCGCGATGCCCGACTGATTTGCGCCCCGTTTTGGGCGCCAGTCGGCGGACATTGCGCCGTTTCCGAAGAATTTCGCCCCAGGTCAGTACATAAGAGGGTCATTCAGGAGTCTGGTAGCAGTGGGGAAGAAGCTATTTTTGAATCTCTTAGTGCGTATTCTCAGACTTTTGTATTTCCTGTCTGATGGAAGAAGTTGGAAGAGTGATTAAACTGGGTGGGAGGGGTCTTTGATTGTGCTGTCCACTTTCCCAAGGCAGCGGGAGGTGTAGATAGAGTCAATGGGTGGGAGGTGGGTTTGTGTGATGGACTGGGCTGTGTTCACGACTCTCTGTAGTTTCTTACGGTCTTGGGCTGAGCAGTTGCCATACCAAGCTGTGATGCAGCCAAATAGGATGCTTTCTATCGTGCATCTGTAAAAGTTGGCAAGAGTCAATATGGACATGCCGAGTTTCCTTAGTTTCCTGAGCAAGTATAGGTGTTGTTATGCATTCATGGTCGCAGCAACGACATATGTGGACCAGGACAGATTGTTGGTGATGTGCACACCTGGAATTTGAAGCTGTCAACCATCTCCACCTCAGCACCATGGAAGCAGACAGAGCTGTGTACTATACTTTGCTTCCTGAAATCAATGACCAGGGGCGAAATTCTCCGGTATCGGCGCGGTGTCCCCCAACCGGCGACAAAAATGGCACAAATCAGTCCGGCATCGCTCCGCCCGAAAGGTGCGGAATCCTCCACCCCTTGACCTTCCGTGTCCTAACCTTGAGGGGCTAGGCCCGCGCCTGACTGATTTCCGCCCCGCCAGCTGGCGGAAGTGCCCCGCCAGCTGGCGCAGAAATGACATTGCCGGGCGGCGCATGCGGGAGTGTTAGCGGCCGCTCACGGCATCCCCGCGCATGCGCTGTGGAGGGAGTCTCTTCCGCCTCCGCCATGGTGGAGACCGTGGCGAAGGCGGAAGGAAAAGAGTGCCCCCACGGCACAGGCCCACCTGCGGATCGGTGGGCCCCAATCGCGGGCCAGGCCACTGTGGGGGCACCCCCTGGGGCCAGATCGCCCCGCGCCCTCCCCAGGACCCCGGAGCCCGCCCGCGCCGCCTTGTCCCGCCGGTAAGAGAGGTGGTTTAATCCACGCCGGCGGGACAGGCATTCTAGCAGCGGGACTTCGGCCCATCCGGGCCAGAGAATCGCGGGGGGGGGGCCCGCCAACCGGCGCGGCGTGATTCCCGCCCCCGCCGAATCTCCGGTGCCAGAGAATTCGGCAACCGGCGGGAGCGGGATTCACGCCAACCCCCGGCGATTCTCCGACCCGGCGGGGGGGTCGGAGAATCTCGCCCCTTCTCTTTAGTTTTGCTGACATTGAAGGAGAGATTGTTGTCGTTACACCACTCCACTAGGTTCTCTACCTCCCTCCTGTATTCTGACTCATCGTTGTTCGAGATCCGACCCACTCCGGTCGTATCATCAGCAAACTTGTAGATGGAGTTGGAGCCACATTTTGCCACACGGTCGTGTGTGTATAGGGAATATAGTAGGGGGCTAAGTAGGCAGCATGCAGCTTTGCGGGGCCCTGGTATTGAGTACTATCATGCAGGAGGTGTTGTTGTTTATCCTTACTGATTGTGGTCTATGAGTCAGAAAGTCAAGGATCCAGTTGCAGAGGGAGGAGCTGAGTCCTAGGTTTTGGAGCTTTGTTATGAACTTGGCTGGGATTATGGTGTTGAAGGCGGAGCTGTAGTCAATGAATAGGAGTCTGACATAGGAGTCCTTGTTGTCGAGATGTTCCAGGGATGAGTGTAGGGCCAGGGAGATGGTGTCTGCTGTGGACCGGATGTGGCAGTATGCGAATTGCAGTGGGTCTTGGTATTCTGAGAGTATGGAGTTGATGTGTTTCATGACCAACATCTTGAAGCACTTCATAATGATCGATGTCAAGGCCACTGGAGGATAGTCATTGAGGGACGTTGCCTGGTTCTTCTTTGGCACCGGTATGATGGTGGTCATCTTGAAGCAGGTGGGGACCTCGGAACGGAGTAGGGAGAGGTTGAAGAGGTCTGCGAACACATCTGCCAGCTGATCTGTGCAGGATCTGAATGCACGACCAGGGACCCCGTCAGGGCCCGTCGCTTTCAGAGGGTTCACTTTCAAGAAGGCCAATCTGACTTCGGAAGCTGTGATGGTGGGTATGGGTATATCTGAGGTTGCTGCGGCAGTTGACAACGGTTTGATGGTTTCTTGCTCGAACTGAGCATGGAATGCATTGAGTTCATCAGGGAGGGATTCGCTGGTGCCCGAGATTCTACTCGGCTTCGCTTTGTAGCCTGTTATGTTGCATACGTCTTGCCGACGAGAGTCCGTGATGTTAGTCTGTGACTCTAGCTTGGTCTGATATTGTCTCTTGGCATCCCTGATGACTTTGCGGAGGTCGTACCTGGATTTCATGTATAGGTCAGGGTCGCCTATCTTGAATGCCTAAGACCTAGCCTTCAGTAGGGTGTCAATCACCCGATTAAGCTATGGTTTCCAGTTGGGGAACGTATGTACTACATTCTTTGGCATGCAGTCTTCTACACACTTGCTGATAAAGTCGGTGAAGGTGGTGGTAAAACCGTCCAGGTTGGCCACTGAGTTCTTAAATATGGACCAGTCCACTGACTCCAAGCAGTCACGTAGGAGCTCATCTGTTGCCTCGGACCAGCACTGCACGACCGTCTTCACCGGATTCTCCCATTTAAGATCCTGCTTGTATGCCAGGAGAAGGAGCATCGTATTATGGTCCGGTTTTCCGAAGTGCGGTCGTGGGATGGATTGGTAGACGCCCTTGATTTTTGTGTAGCAGTGGTCGAGAGTGGTGGCGCTCCTGGTGGGACAGGAGATGTGTTGGTGGAATTTTGGCAGTACACTCTTGAGATTCACCTGATGAAGTAGGTGTGCTCCGAAAGCTAGTGATTCGAAACAAACCTGTTGGACTTTAACCTGGTGTTTTAAGACTTCTTACTGTGCCCACCCCAGTCCAACGCTGGCATCTCCACGTCATCACTCTTTAGGTTGGCCTGGTTGAAGGCCCTGGCCATGATGAACAAGGCCGCCGGGTGTTCTGTTTCATTGTTATTAATAGCAGTGTACAATTCATCAAGAGACTTCTTCACTTCTGCCTGGGGTGGGATGTAGACCGCCGTGATAATAGCAGAAGTGAACTCCCGTGGAAGGTAGTACTTCAGGTATTCCAGGTCTGAGGAGCAGTAGTTCGCCAGGGTCAGAGCACCAGGTGGAGTTGATGAGGAGGCAAACCACTCCACCCTTCGCTTTTCCGATGGCGTCCGTCCGGTGTATTGAGAAGCTGTCAGGTTGTATGGTACAGTCCGCTGAGGCAGGAGTGAGCTATATCTCTGTGAAACAGAGCCCACAGCAGTCTCTTACTTCTCTCTGAGAGGTAGGCCTAGTGTTAAGCTTATCCAGCTTGCTTTTGATCGTTTGGACATATGCCAGGAGTATGCTGGGGAGAGGAGACTTGAAACCATGTTGTTTTAGTCTCACCTGCAGGCCTCTGCATTTCCCTCGTTTCCTCGGTCAGCGGCTGCTTCTGGATGGTCCCGGGATCGGGTCGGAGAAGTCTGACCTTGTGAAAAGTACGTGGTTGCGTCTGGCGGGGGCCGGGGCGCTGGTTTCGGTTTCGAGGTCGCGTCTGGCGAGGTCCCGGGCGCTGGTTGGGATTTTGCGGTTGCCCGGGGGGGGGGGAATTATTTGCGATCCGGTGACGTCCTGGTGATCTGCGAGTACGGGTCTACCTTGTGGAGCGATCGGGTTCTCGCGTGGATTTCCACCGTTTCGGGAGTCTTTAATCCGGGTTTGGGTCGCAAGCAGGGGCTTCCTGCATCAGGTTGGGCCGGATCCCGTATTCTGTTCCAGCGTTGGTGGTTGGATTGGGCGCTCCTGGAGTCGGGCATTGGAGTAGGCCTGGTCGGGCCTCCATGTGGATTCTTCTTCCTTCCATCCTCCAGTAAGTTGGGGCGCTGGCAGAGGCACTGCCAAGGTACCAGGCTGGAAGCTGGGTGGGCCTCTCCGGGCCAGGTCGGCCCGGGTCTCATTGTCGCTTAACTAGTATTCTGGAGACTCAGGGTAATGCTCTTTGAAAAAAATCCTTATTATTGTCACAAGTAGGCTTATATTAACACTGCAATGGAGTTACTGTGAAAAGCACCTAGTTGCCACATTCCGGCGCCTGTCCGGGTACACAGAGGGAGAATTCAGAATGTCCAAGTTACCTAACAGCACGTCTTTCAGGACTTGGGGGAGGAAACCGGAGCACCCAGAGGAAACCCACGCAGACACGGGGAGAACGTGCAGACTTCGCACAGACAGTGACCCAAGCCGGGAATCGAACCTGGGACATTGGCGCTGTGAAGCAACAGTGCTAACCACTGTGCTACCATGCCGCCCCTTCCAAATCACGCCTTGACAGATGGTGGAATTTAACTTCAATAAAACGACACTTGGAAATAAAAGTCTAATGATGACCATGAAACCAATGGTTATTGTCGTAAAAAAAAAAAATGGTTCACGAGTGTCCTTTAGGCAAGGACACATGCTGTCTTTACCCGGTCTGGCCTACATCTGATTCCAGACCCACAGCAATGTGGTTGACTTTGAAATGGCCGAACAAACCTCTCAGTTTTACTCAACCACCACAAAGTCAATAAAAAGGAATGAAACCGGACGGACTACACGGCATTGACCTAGGCACCAGAATAACAACGGCAAAGCCAACCCTGTTGACCCTGCAACAACCTCCTTACTAACATCTGGGGGCTTGTGCCAAATTGGGAGAGCTGTCTCACAGGCTAGTTAAACATCAGCCTGACGTATTCACAGAATCACACCTTACAGATAATGTCCCAGACACCACCATCACCATCTCTGGGTATGTCCTGTCTTATCGGCAGGGCAAACCCTGCATAGGTGGTGGAACAGTAGTATACAGTTGGGAAGGAAGTGCCCTGAGAGGCCTCAACATCGACTCTGGACCCCATGAAGTCTCATGGCATCAGATCAAACATGGGCAAGGAAACCTCCTGCTGATTACCACGTAACGCCCCCTTACAGATGATGTTTCAATACTCCTCCATGTTGAGCACCTGGAAGAAGCACTGAGGGTGGCAAGAGTGCAGAATATATTATGTGTGGGGGACTTCAATGTCTATCACCAAGAGTGGCTCAATAGTACCACCGCAGATCAAGCTTCCCAGGTCCTAAAGGACATAACAAGGCTGTTTAGCACAGGGTTAAATCGCTGGCTTTGAAAGCAGACCAAGGCAGGCCAGCAGCACAGTTCAATTCCCGTAACAGCCTCCCCGAACAGGCGCCAGAATGTGGCGACTAGGGGCTTTTCACAGTAACTTCATTGAAGCCTACTTGTGACAATAAGCAATTTTCATTTCATTTCATTTCATTTTCATATCTGCTAGACTGGGATGCAGGTTGTGAGGGAACCAACAAGAGGGAAAAACGTACGTGACCTCATCCTCACCAATCTGCCTGCAGCAGATGCACCTGTCTACGACAATATCGGTAGAAGTGACCACCGCACAGTCCTTGTGGAGACAAAATCTCATCTCCATTTTGAGAATGCCCTCCGTTGTGTTGTGTGGCACTACCATTGTGTTAAGTGAGATAGGCATCGAACAGATCTAGCAACTCAGGACTGGGCATCCATGAGGTGCAACAATATTCAGCCAGAAGTGCCGAGTGGATGATCCATCTCATCCTCTTCAGGAGGTCCCCAGCATCACAGATGTTAGTCTTCAGCCAATTCGATTCACTCCATGTGATATCAAGAAACAGCTGAAGGCACTGGATACTGCAAAGTTATGAGCCCTGAAAATGTTCCATCAATAGTACAGACGACTTGTGCTCCAGAACTCGCCACACCCCTAGCCAAGCTGTTTCAGTATAGCTATAACACTAGCATCTACCCAGCAATGTTGAAAATTGTCCAGGTATGGCCTGTACACAAAAAACAGGACAAATCCAACCTGGGCCATTGCTGCCCTATCAATCTACTCTCGACTATCAGTAAAGTGATCGAAGGGGTCAGCAATAGTGCTATCAAGCGGCACTTACTCAGCAATAACCTGTTCACGGATGCTCAGTTTGGGTTCCGCCAGGTCACTCAGCTCTTGACCTCATTACAGCCTTGGTTCCCATGATGTGGAGATGCCGGCGTTGGACTGGGGTGAGCACAGTAAGAAGTCTTACAACACCAGGTTAAAGTCCAACAGGTTTGTTTCAAATACTAGCTTTCGGAGCACTGCTCCTTCCTCAGGTGAACTTTCAGCATTTAGCTGACTATGGTATCAAGGAGCCTGAGCAAAACTGCAGTCAATGGGCATGAGGGGGGAAACCCTTTGCTGGTTGGAGTCATACCTGGCACAAAGGAAGATGGTTGTGGTGGTTGGAGGTCAATCATTTCAGCTCCAGGACATCACTGAAGTAGTATCTCAGGGTGGTTTCCAGGCTCAACCATCTTCAGCTGCTACATCAAGGACCTTCCTCCCATCATAAGGTCAGAAGTGGGGATGTTCGCTGACGATGGCACGATGTTCAATACCATTCCCAACTCCCCAGATACTGAAGCAGTCCATGTCCAAAAATAAAAAGACTTGGGCAATATCCAGGCAATGACCATCTCAACAAGAGAGAATCTACCCATCGCCCTTGACTTTCAATGGCATTAATATCACTGAATCCCCACAATCAACATCCTAGGGATTACCATTGACCAGAAACTGAACTAGACTAGCCATATAAATACTGTGGCTACCAGAGTAGGTCAAAGGCGAGGAATCCTGTGGTGAGTAACTCACCTCCTGACTCCCCAAAGCCTGCCTGTTGTCTACAAGGCACAAGTCAGGAGTGTAATGGAATACTCTTGCCTGGATGAGTGCAGTTCCAACAACACTCAAGAAGCTTGGACAAAGCAGCCCGCTTGATTGCTCCTCCTTCCACAAACATTCAATCCCTCCACCACCGCCGAACAGTGGCAGCTGTGTGTACCATCTACAAGATGCACTGCAGTAACTCACCAAGGTTCCTTAGACATCACCTTCCAAACACATGACCACTACCATCTAGACGAACAAGAGCAACAGGTACGTGTGAACACCACCATCTAAATTTCCACTCCAAACCACTCACCATCCTGCCTTGGAAATATGTCGCTGTTCCTTCACTGTCGCTGGGTCAAAATCCTGGAATTGCTTCCATAACAGCCCAGTGGGTGCACCTATACCACAGGGACTGCAGCGGTTCCAGAAAGCAGTTCACCACCACCTTCTGAAGGGCAACTAGGATGGGCAATAAATGCTGGTCTAGCCAGCGAACCCTACATTCTGTAAATGTATTTTTTTTTAAATGATCAAAAAGAACCCCTATCAACACCTGGGCCCTGGGTCACTGTCCATGTTGTGTTTGCACATTCTCCCCGTGTCTGCGTGGGTCTCACCCCCACAACCCAAAAAGGGTAGGTGGATTGGCCAAGTTAAATTGCCCCTTAATTGGAACAAAAAAGAATTGGGTACTCTAAATTTATTTTAAAAAAGAACTCCTATCAAGGCCTTGAAAGTGCTGGGAATAGATTTATTTGATTTTAAAGGCAAGAGACGTGATTTAAAAAATAATTAAAAGTACCCAATTCTTTTTTTCCAATTAAGGGATAATTTAGCATGGCCAATCTACCTACCTTGCAGATCTTTTTAAGTTGTGGGGGTGAGGCTCACGCAGACATGGGGACATGGGGAGAATGTGCAAACTCCACATGGACAGTGACCCAGGGCCCAGATTGAACCCGGGTCCTCGGCGCCATGAGGCACCACTGTGCTGCCCTCAAGAGGTAACAAAAGAGTCCCATTTTGGGCATGTTTAACAGGGTGTTTCTTGGTGCCTGCAGCACTGAGACCAATGCTGCTATCAAACAGGACTTGTTATTTTTGGCCTCAGCGAGGAACGCCTTGCCATGGTCACACTTAGCTGGTTAGCTGTGGAAGAGATCGGGGCACCATTTTTAAAGGCCGCCCCATTCTCTCGACTCCCCCCCCCCCCCCCCACAGCAGCAACCGGATCCTCCCAAAGCCCCAACTTATCTTTAGGGGACCCTCGAGCTTCCCCTGTCCTCACCTCATAAGGGCAGGGCACCCCCAGGCCCGATCCCCAGCGCAGACAGCCTGGCACCCGGGAACCTTACTTAAGTACCTGCCAGCCTGGTACCTTGGCAGTGCCTCTGCCAGCCTGGCAGTGCTGCCTGCCAGGGTGCCTGGGTGGTATCACCAGGATGCCCAGGTAGCACCACCAGGATGCCAGTCTGGCAGTGCCAAGGTGTCGAGTGGTAGTGGGAGTGCCAGGGCACCACCCAGCCCAGAGCCCGTCCACCCGGGGACCTCCAGTAGCCTGGGAAACCCCCCCGGTGCCGTAATGCCTGGTTCACATTTGTGTGGACCAGTACTAAGCGGCTCCATGGGGAGGTCTCCCAGGTGCGGAAGTTAGTTCCTTGGCCTTGGGAGAATCCGGCACTGACATAAATTTGGGATTACGCCAATGAAAGCAAGATCACGATCGCAAAGTATTGTGAGATCTCATTAGATCTCGTGAGGCGTTCTGAGCATCACAAATCTCGCGAGAGGCCCCTTGTGAGATTTGTAACATAGATTAACATAGAATTTACAGTGTAGAAGGAAGCCATTCGGCCCATCGAGACTGCACCGGCTCTTGGAAAGAGCACCCCACCCAAGGTCAACACCTCCACCCGATCCCTACAACCCAGTAAACCCCACCCAACACCAAGGGCAATGTTGGACACTAAGGGCAATTTAGCATGGCCAATCCACCTAACCTGCACATCTTTGGACTGTGGGAAGAAACCGGAGCACCCGGAGGAAACCCACACACATTTAATGGCCTCTTGCATCACCGGGTAGGGTACAACGAGGCCATTCGATCATGCCCAAGATATTTGTTATTGACATTGATTGCTACTCTGGTGGATTTAAGTAAGCAGACTGCACAGCATCATTCAATCACTGAAGAGAATTTATAAAACATATTACATTCTGGATCTTGTGGTGTCAGATAATGTTTGCAATTTGCTAATGAATTTTTCCAAAATTTGCGAAGGAATATGGATTCATTTACGTAGCTCACACCTCGTTATCCTCAGCCAAATGGAGAAGCAGAGCACAAGACTTATCAATACTGAAGTACAGGGACAGACTATGGGACCAACAGGTGAAAGACATAATCATCAAAAGAGTTCCACAACTGGGATCATACAGTGTTAGATGGACCAGGGTACGATAAGGATAAACTTCAGCCTTGATATCCTTGGGAAAAAAGACAATAGAAACGTGGGCTTACTGCTGAGATCCTGATGGAATTAAAAGAAGAAGAAACAAGACAAAGCTCGCCAGCCACCCAGGAGAAGGACACTCATACCAACTAAAGGGAGAGTACAGAATACCCTCAACCTCAGAAAGAGATCTGAACAAGATCAGGGAGATTGATCAAGGCATCTTACAGCCTAACCCTGTGAAGTCTGAGACTTTGAGATGTAGAAGGACGTATATAACTGAGGTAAATAACTGAAGAGGGGGAGGGTAAATGTAGCATAAAGTGTTAATATCAGAAGTACATGATTCTGATATAATGAATCTGTAATATCACATAACAGAGTAACAAAGATTGGGAGATAGCAGAAGTTCCAAACTCATGCAAAGTTCTTAATATGTATATAGGCAGCTGTAAATAAAGAGTAATGGTTTGAACAAACTACAGTCTCAAGCAACCTACATTGGAAGGACAGACAAACCTCAAAGAAACCCATCTAAGCCCAAACACATAACCCCAAAAAAATCAATAGGTTCAAGCCAAGACAGAGGGTGAAAGAAAAGCGTGTTTCTTCCACTCTTAGGAAATGATCCAAAGATTTCCGCAACACTCTTGATTAAATTCTTAAACAGGCATTCCACCTGATTGAATGGGTCTTCCAGTTTTAGCTGAGGCATAAAAGGGGGTAGTAGTGGATCAACCGCCTGTTATCCACTGTGGCTGATTTGAAGGAAATGATAATTGGCTGGGGAATATCACCGGCAGCTGATACTTCAACATCCATTTTATGCTCTCCCGGCCCTCCGCCAAGGAAAAGTTGAAAGTTCTGCCCATCCTAATTGATTTGAAAATATTCTAATCAATCAAGGTATATGGTTCCTATTTCAAGCAATTACTTTCAGAGAAAAATGGAAATGAAATAGCTTGAATATGATCTGAAGCCAACAGGATAGCCTCCAAGGGAATAGGCAGCTGAGACAGTGAATATTTAGGTGACCATTAAAGGGGAAATCATTCAGTTTATGCTAGGTAGTACTAGCTGATGTGCATACAGATAGAAGTCTTACAACGCCAGGTTAAAGTCCAACAGGTTTGTTTCAAATTATTGGCTTTCGGAGCGCTGCTCCTTCCTCACCTGAGGAAGGAGCAGCGCTCCGGAAGCAAGCGATTCAAAACAAACCTGTTGGACTTTAACCTGGTGTTGTGAGACTTCTTACTGTGCTCATCCCAGTCCCACGCCGGCATATCCACACCGTGCATATAGATGATTAAGGGACAGATGTTTGTTCATAAAATTAGGTAAACCACTTCTTTGATGACCATTAGTTTTGAGATGGGAAAATGACCATTCTCTAGCTGAGTACTTCTTGCTGCACCTTTCAGACATTCTTTCCATTTTGCTTTCAAGCATACCTGATTTTGCATCACCCTATTCAATTGACATTTAGGTTTTGGTGGGATTCTTAGATATTTCAATTGACAATAAATAGCACTATGGGTTTGCCTCCATCACCATGCACTGCAGCAGTTCACCACCACCTTCATGAGGGTACTTAGAGGTGGGCAACAAATGCTGGGCCTTGCCAGAAGTGCCCACACCCCATGAAAGAAAAAGAAAATACACAAATCTTTACAAGATCAATTCCAATGGAAAACACCATTAAATTCCTTACTTCCCACATATCCAAATAACCCTGGTTTAAAATATTAACAAGGCATTTTGATATGATTTTGGAAAATATGTGAGGGAGCAGGGAGGAAAGCTTACCTGCAGAACTAGACAGACACTTTTCCTGAGTGGCTTGATGAATGGATATAGACTCAGTTTGGGTGGAGGTACCTCGGGATGGATTACATCCCACTTGTTTCTCCTATTCCACCACAAGTGATTTCTGGAAGGTGAACTCCTAGCCATCGGATTCAGGTGAGGTATCATGGTGAACATTCCTCTAGCCCCCTTCCTCTGATTTTCAGAATTCTGTGGGTCAACAAGATGGTTACTCTGATGTGTTAAAACACCCGCTGAAGCAAATCAAATGTAATACATTGCCTGCATAAAGCATTTTGGACACTTACCTTCAGGTGAGTCCTCCAGCTGGGACTTTCCCATGCCTCATACGTCTTGGGCTCCACCCAATGGGCAGATATAGAGATTCTGGGATGGCCAAACAACATTCTGTCAGCACCCTTAAGGAGGAAAAAGTGGTCTGGCTGCTTCCCATGCCTCCCTTAGATTTTCTTGTTCATACAGGTACACTTTTGCTCCAACCCTAACCCTTCTTGATTTGCGACAACGTCAAACAGATTCTTTTGGATGCCAGCATATATATAAAGGTCTATTTTAGCACCATCTGCACTTATCACGTTCTACCATTCTATTAATATCCTTGAGGAATGAGGAAGAAGGTCCTAAGTAGCCGTACCAAAATGAAATTATTTTTGCCCAGCTTTGAATCAGCGAATGTCGCTTCAAATATAAAATACACATGGTATTCAATAGCCAGCTAAAGCCTGGATGTTGTGACCAGCTCAATGCGATAAAACTTTGCAAGGTTAATCAGTTATAAGCTTGAGAGAGGTGAGTGTGAGAGATTATCTGAACTTAACTGTGCAACTGATTCAGTTTATATTGGATGAGATTCTCCGTTTGGGAGACACCCCGCCGGAGGTGAATTGCTACTGATTTGTGCTCCCAGCGATTCCAATCCGTGCAAATTTATCCAGGGCGAGGATTTTGAGGGATTCTTGAGGGAATCCTGCTAACAGGCCACCATTTTGAGCGGGCGGCCTGATAGCGAGGTCCAGTGGCTGGCCACTGCCCCACCCGCATCGCAAGTCAGCAGCCGTGCTGACATCGTAAATCAGCCCCTCACACCCATATTTTCTGGGTCCCCCCAACCCCCTACAGAGACCCTCAAAATAGGGAGATCCCCAACATAGACCACCTAAATAGGGATACTCCCCACAAGAGACCCTCTAAATAGGGAGGCCTCCCACAGAGACCCACTAGATCAGGAGACCCCCCCCAGACCCCCCCCAGAAAAGAGATACCTGTCAGTAAGTCCTCCAGAAAAGAGAAACATGTTAGGAAGTCCCCCAGAAAAGAGACTCCTGCCTGGAGCTAGGTGTACAGGTCCACAGGTCACTGAAAGGGGCAACACAGGTGGAGAAGGTAGTTAAGAAGGCATACGGTATGCTTGCCTTCATTGGCCGGGGCACTGAGCATAAAAATTGGCAAGTCATGTTGCAGCTGTATAGAACCTTATTAAGGCCACAATAGTATTCAATTCTGGTCGCCACACTACCAGAAGGATGTGGAGGCTTTAGCGAGGGTGCAGAAGAGATTTACCAGGATGTTGCCTGGTATGGAGGGCATTAGCTATGAGGAGAGGTTGAATAAACGCGGCTTGTTCTCGCTGGAACGACGGAGGTTGAGGGGCATAGACAGAGTGGATAGTCAGAGGCTTTTTCCAAGGGTAGAGGGGTCAATTACTAGGGGGCATAGGTTTAAGGTGTGAGGGGCAAGGTTTAGAGAAAATGTATGAGGCAATTTTTTACACAGAGGGTAATGGGTGCCTGGAACTCGCTGCCGGAGGAGGTGGTGGAAGCAGGGACGATAGTGGCGTTTCAGAGCATCTTGACAAATACATGAATAGGATGGAAATAGAGGGATATGGACCACGGAAGTGTAGAAGATTTTAGTTTAGACGGGCAGCATGGTTGGCACGGGCTTGGAGAGCCGAAGGGCCTGTTCCTGTGCTGTACTTTTCTTTGTTCTTTGTTCTAGCAGTCAAGACAGAGGTCATGAAAAAAATTACAGTTGTAACACCCACCTGGGAAATACACCAGCTGGCTCAGACATAGGGAGCACCACGTGTCAATTCCCGGAAAGAGAAACCAGTGACTTGTGTTTAAGCTACACAGATCCCTGAGCTGCAAGCCATTTGTTCATTTCCCTTAGTGGGCTGTGATTGACAGCTTCAACACACACTCAGCTATCAGCCTTGCTTTGTTTGGCCGAAAAATTTGAATAAAATATATATATATTTTAAAAAGCTATCAGCCTTGCTTCCTTCATGTTCCTTCATGGTTGAGTAACACTGAAGTGCTCTAACCACAATGTTTATAAACATCAACCACTTCAAAGAGAGTTAAGTGCATTCCAATCATTCCCACCCCCCCTTAATGCTTGAGTGAAACAGTGCTCAGCTGGAAATTGACATCACTTAACTCCCTTTAAAGTGGTTGATGTTTATAGACATTGCTGTTAGAGAACCTCAGAATTACTCAACCGAGAAGGAAGATGAATGAAGCAAGGCTGAGAGCCACGTGAGAGTGTGGAAGCTGTCAATCACAGCCCATTGAGGGAAATGAATGAATAGCTTGCAGCTCAAGGACCTGAGGGGTTTAAACACAGCTGACTGCTTTCTCTTTCCAGGAATTAGCAGGTGCTGCTTCCGGTGTCTGAGCCAGCACGCTGTATGCCCAGGTGAGTGATACAACTGTAATTGCTTTCAGTGCCTCTGTCTGGACTGCTCTCTAGCTTCCTGACAGGTTTCTCTTTTCTGGGGAGTCTTTTCTGCTGACAAGTCTTTCTTTTTTGGGCTGATTCCTGACCGATTTCTATTTTCTGGGGGGCTTTCTGACAAGGGTCTCTTTTCTGGGAGGGGGGTCTCCCTATTTAGGGGTTCTCTGTGGGGGTCTCTTTACCTGTGGGGTCTCGGGGGAGATCTCTTTATCTAGAGATCTCTGAGGGGGGTCTCTTTATCTTGGGGGTCTCTTTATTTATGGGGTCTCTAGGGGCTGGTGGGGATCGGATGGGCAGGCCTTCCATTGTGGGGGGGGGGGTAGGGTTGTTCCTCGGAAGGACTTTGGGGGCAACTCCCTTAAGGAGTTACCCCCTTGGCTCACCACATGATCCATCACGTCAGGGCCACACTGGGATATACCTGTGGTAAATCCCGCGACGTGATTCCCGGCCCAGAGGACCAGAGAATCACGCAGGCTGCTAAGCAAACCCTGGTCCCGCTGCCAGCGGGAGGACCAGATCATCAGAAATGCATCGGCGCCTGCCACCAATCCCGTTTTCTTCCAACACCTGGGGCGAAATTCTCCGGAAACGGCGCGATGTCCACCGACTGGCGCCCAAAACGGTGCAAATCAGACGGGCATCGCGCCGCCCCAAAGGTGCGGAACGCTCCGCATCTTTGGGGGCCGAGCCCCAACCTTAAGGGGCTAGGCCGGCGCCGGACGAATTTGCGCCCCGCCAGCTGGCGGAAAAGGCCTTTGGTGCCCCGCCAGCTGGCACGGAAATGACATCTCCGGGCGGCGCATGCGCGGGAGCGTCAGTGGCCGCTGACAGCTTCCCACGCATGTGCAGTGGAGAGAGTCTCTGGCGGAGGCAGAAGGGAAAGAGTGCCCCCACGGCACAGGTCCGCCCGCGGATCGGTGGGCCCCGATCGCGGGCCAGGCCACCGTGGGGGCACCCCCCGGGGCCAGATCGCCCCGCGCCCCCCCAGGACCCCGGAGTCTGCCCGCGCCGCCTTGTCCCGCCGGTAAGGTAGATGGTTTAATTTACGCCGGCGGGGCAGGCATTTTAGCGGCGGGACTTCGGCCCATCCGGGCCGGAGAATCGCGCGGGGGGGGCCCGCCAACCGGCGCGGCGCGATTCCTGCCCCCGCTGAATCTCCGGTGCCGGAGACTTTGGCAACCGGCAGGGGCGGGATTCACGCCAGCCCCCGGTGATTCTCCGACCCGGCGGGGGGTCAGAGAATCTCGCCCCTGATTTTCCGCCGCACCGGGAACCCCACTACCAGCGGCAGGCAGCGGAGATTCCACCCCATGTTCTATTCTGAATTTCAGGGATCAGACATTCAAATTTCACAAACTTCCAGTAATTCTTTTTCGGGTAATAAGAAGACTTCTGCTTAAGATAGTAAATCCTACAAGAGGTAACATTTTGAAATATGAGGAAAGAGGCCAGTCAATACGAGCCAGTTTAATATTATTGAACAAAAGAAAAACTTTAAAATGCTGTTTACTAAGTGTTAGCCTAGTTGCAAACCTTTTATTGCTTTTCCCCCTGGAGGATTTAAGTAGAAGCTACTATGTAACGATACTATAACATATTCCTATGTGGAATAAATTAGCTCGATATTTGAAACTTCATACAAATGTGGGATCTTATGAATATTAAAAATAATTATCAGACAGGGCTTATTGTTCACTTCACAGCATGCTGCCACATGCTTACCTAGATCACAATCAAGGGTAGACACTTTGAAAAGTATAAGGAGTTGAGACTTCCCATAAGAATGATCGAAGACAGAAGATCAAAATTATATATTGTAAGATTAGAAAATACCCCAAAATATGAAAGCATTCTTTTGTAAGGGCCACGAAGAATCCAGCACGAGTTTAAGGATACAAAGTAATAACATTTATTTACAATAACATATATATATATATAACAGCAGCAGCAACTTCCCTTGCTGCACACTCCTTCCTGCTGGTTCCTAAACTGGCCAGCTTTATTTATACTTGGAGTTTACTAATGGTTTCTCCGCCCCCCTCATTGGGGAAGCTCATACTCCCACAGGATTGTGGGATTGTCATTAGTCCCCAGCCAATGGTAAGCAGGCAGGTTATAACATCCCTCCCCCCCAAAGTCCAAGGAATCCACCGAAGACCCTGGCGACTGAGGGCGTCGGACTCGTTTTGCTGCAGGCCGGACACCATTTGCACGCGGCGCTGGATCAGGCGGCGTGTAACGAGACGGAGACCAGCGCTTCCGTGATGAACGGCGTAACGGTTGTACATCCACGGCCCGTGGACCCGAGGATTCCCCCTCTGATGCGTCCTGTGTCTCCATCTCGGAGTCAGAGTCTGCTGCCTCCGTCATGTCAGCGTCTCTATCTCCATTTGGTTCTGTAACGACCTGCGCAAGCTTTGAGTGAGGCACCAGTGGAAGATTGTGAGGACTACCTTCCCTTGTCTCTGGTCTCTGCGGCTGTAGAAATGAGCTCCGGTACCGGGGAATCTTTTGAGTGGATAGTCTTCTGGACCGAACGTGGTCTACATGTTTGCGCTGGAGACGACCCTGGGCTTGCACCTGGTAAGATATAGGGCCCGTTTGGCGAAAGATTACGCCAGGAACCCACTGGGCACCACCAGCAAAATTCCGAACGAACACTGGGTCACCGGGCGCAAACTGCCGAATCGGCTGATGCCGAGAAAATCCCTGTCCCTGCCGTTCTTGTGTGCGGCGTACCTTTGCGCCAATGTCCGGGAAAACCATACTAAGGCGGGTGGGAAGTCTCCGGCCCATTAGGAGTTCTGCGGGAGCTACCCCAGTCACCGCATGGGGGTGGTCCTATATGTAAACAAAAAGCGAGCCAGTCTCGTGTCCATTGATCCGGAAGACTGCTTCTTTAGTCCTCTTTTGAATGTCTGCACTGCGCGCTCTGCCAACCCATTTGAAGCCGGGTGGTAAGGGGCAGTGCGGATATGGCGTATGCCGTTCATCTTCATGAACCTCGCAAACTCCTCACTCGTGAATGGAGTGCCGTTATCCGTGACCAGCACCTCGGGGAGGCCATGCGTGCTAAAGGACAAACGCATCTTTTCAATTGTTGCGCAGGACGTTGTGCCTAGCATCTTATGCACCTCTAGCCATTTAGACTGGGCGTCGATTAATAGAAGGAACATGGATCCTTGAAAAGGGCCAGCGAAATCTGCATGCAAGCATGCCCAAGGCCGCCCTGGCCATTCCCAGTGATGTAGGGGCGCGGCCGGCGGAAGCTTCTGATACTCCTGGCAAATGGAGCAGTTTTGGGCCATCTTCTCAATGTCGGTGTCGAGGCCTGGCCACCAGACATAACTCCGGGCCAACATTTTCCTTTTGGTCACACCTAGATGCCCATTGTGCAAGTCTCTTAGTATCAGCTCCTGGCCTTTTTCCGGGACAATCACACGCATCCCCCACAAGAGGATGCCGTCTTCCACGCTGAATTCTGACAGCTTGGAGGAAAATGCCCGCAACTCGCCTGGGAGCTGTCTATGCTGCCCACCATACAGGACTATGTGCCAAACCTTTGACAGGACTGGCTCCGTCTGGGTCCACTCACGGATCTGTGATGCCGTGACAGGCAAGGTGTCCATAACATTTAGGGTTGCAACCACCTCACCGGTCGTGGGGGTTGACATGGGGCCGGTCGATAAAGGCAATCGGCTCAGTGCGTCGGCATTTGCTATCTGCGTTCCTGGTTTGTGCTCCAGAGAATACTCGTATGCAGCAAGCAACAAAGCCCAGCGCTGGATCCGTGCGGAAGCAATGGGCGGTATTGGCTTATCCTCTCTGAAAAGTCCCAGCAGAGGCTTATGATCAGTCACGATAGTGAAATGGCGGCCATACACGTACTGGTGGAAGCGTTTCACGGCAAAAAACACTGCCAGGCCCTCCTTCTCGATCTGCGGGTACTTTTTCTCCGCTGCAGTCAATGTGCGGGAGGCGAAAGCTATCGGTCGCTCGGCCCCGTTCTCCATCTTGTGGGACAGGACGGCCCCAATACCATACGGGGATGCATCACATGTGACGAGCAAAGGCTTTCCAGGATCATAGTGGGTTAGTAACCCAGACGACGACAATTGTTGCTTTACCCGCCGGAAAGCGGTTTCTTGCGGCTGACCCCAAACCCATGTGTGATTTTTCTTTAGCAGAAGGTGCAACGGGGCCAGCATAGTTGCCAGATTGGGGAGGAACTTCCCGTAATAGTTTACGAGACCGAGAAAAGAACAAAGATGCGAAGTGTCAGTTGGGGCGGGGGCCTGTTGAATCGCATGCACCTTCTCTGCGACGGGGTGCAAACCTTCGTGGTCCACCCGATAACCCAGGTAGACTACTTCCTTTGCCTGAAATACGCACTTTGTGCGACATAAACGGACTCCAGCCTCCGAAAAGCGTCTAAGGACAGCCTCGAGATTTTCCAAATGTTCCTGCTCCGACATCCCTGTAATCAAAACGTCATCTAAGTAGACAGCAACACGTGGTAAACCTCTCAAAATGCCCTCCATAACACGTTGAAAAATAGCACAGGCAGAGGATACTCTAAAGGGCAACCGTGTATAATCATACAGGCCCCGGTGTGTATTAATCGTTACATATGGTCGGGAGGCAGGGTCCAGCTCCAACTGCAGGTAGGCGTGACTCACATCTAATTTTGTGAACGAGAGTCCACCTGCAAGCTTCGCGTAGAGATCCTCTATGTGAGGCATTGGATATCGATCGAGTCGGGAAGCCGTATTCACTGTAAGTTTATAGTCGCCACACAAGCGAACTGTGGCATCTGGCTTCATTGCAGGTACAATTGGTGCTGCCCAGTCAGCAAAACGGACGGGCCTGATAATACCCAAACTCTCCAAACGAGTGAGCTCCCCTTCTACTTTCTCGAGCAAGGCGTAAGGCACCGGGCACGCCCGGAAATAGTGCGGCGTGGCTCCTGGTTCGACTTGGATATGGGCTACGGCCCCTTTTATTTTCCCCAAACCAGGCTGGAATACATCTGGGTATCATCCTAGCACCTCAGTCAACCCTTCAGAAACTGTTTGGAGGATGTGCTGCCATTGCAAACGCAAATGGTGCAACCAGTCCCGATCCAACAGGCTGGGCCCATGGCCGCGCACCACGATAAGTGGGAAACGCCCATCCTGGCGTCCATAAACAACAGGGGTCATTGTAGTTCCTGCAATGTCCAGTGGTTCCCCCGTGTAGGTGGCCAACCTGGCCTGTGAGTCGGTTAATGTAAGGGTCTGTATAACCTGCTTGATGCGATCGAATGTCCTCTGGGCGATCACGGAGACCGCTGCGCCAGTGTCCAACTCCATCTCAAGCGGGTGACCATTGACCCATACTGTCATCTTAATGGGGGCCACACGGGGAGCTGTCACACAATGCAGCTGCAGGCAGTCGTCCTCCGTCTCTACGTCCTCAGGGGTAGTCGCCGCAGGTTCATCCACATGGAAGGTAGGGCCCCTGGGCTGGTCCCAGTTTCGGTCGGAACGACGGCACCTCTGGCGCCCCCAGGACCGGTGTCCGCGACGGGGTCAGCGCCTACAAGTTTGACACGGACATGGCTCCTCATCCATTGGTTCTGGAGAAGGCTCCCTTCGGGGAGGAATGTCCGACGGCCACTGGCGTCGGTCCGGACGTCGCCTCGCCCAAGATACCGCAGGAGCGCGGGGGGATGTTTTCAGACGGAAGGGGATGCGCCCCAAGGCATGCACTTCCATTCCCTGTAGCTCCTGCACTCCTCGTTCTGCGCTCTCTCGGGACAATACTATTTGAATTGCCTGTTGAAAAGTCAATGTTGGCTCAGCTAACAACTTTCTCTGGGTGGCCGCATTGTTAATACCGCAAACCAAACGGTCGCGTAATATTTCTGACAAGGTCTCACCATAGTCACAGTACTCCACAATCCTGCGTAGCCTGGATAGAAAATCGGCAAGGGATTCTCCAGGGGTTCTTCTCAGCGGTATTAAACCGGTAACGCTGGACTATTGTGGACGGGGTTGGGTTAAAATGTTGCCCCACTATATTCACAAGTTAGTCAAACGTTTTGGTGTCCGGCGCAGCT
Organism: Scyliorhinus torazame; assembly: GCF_047496885.1. NCBI lineage: Eukaryota > Metazoa > Chordata > Chondrichthyes > Carcharhiniformes > Scyliorhinidae > Scyliorhinus > Scyliorhinus torazame. The sequence goes on along the minus strand of NC_092713.1, from coordinate 267,451,267 downwards.
GGGTACGTAAGGCTCCTAATCACCCCAAACGTATGTGGGCCGCAGGCGGTGAGCAATATGACCACCTGGCGCTCGTTTTCAGTGATATTGTTTGCCCGGAAATAGTAACGCATCCGTTGTGCGTACTGGTTCCAGCTTTCCAGCGCATCATCAAAAATATCCAAACGTCCGTACAGAGGCATGGTATAATAGAAAACAACTTCCAACCTGTATCCAACAAAAATCCAGGGAGGTGGCTTCAGCAGTGTAGACACCTATTCACTTTAACCCTCGTCGCCAGTTTTGTAAGGGCCATGAAGAATCCAGCACGAGTTTAAGGATACAAAGTAATAACATTTATTTACAATAACATATATATATATAACAGCAGCAACTTCCCTTGCTGCACACTCCTTCCTGCTGTTTCCAAACTGGACAGCTTTATTTATACTTGGAGTTTACTAATGGTTTCTCCGCCCCCCTCATTGGGGAAGCTCATACTCCCACAGGATTGTGGGATTGTCATTAGTCCCCAGCCAATGGTAAGCAGGCAGGTTATAACACATTCTATTTCCTATTATCAGTGCATTTATTCCTCAATGAGTTTTCCAATCTGTGGTACCCTCAATAACGACGCTTAGAGTGTAAACAGCAAAGAAGGCTTTAATAAACTAAGAACTAGACTAGTGCCGAGACGTGTGCTAACTACTGCACTACCCACAAGGCAGCCCCTTATATACGGCTCCCAGATGGGCGGAGCCGGAGGCGGAGTTCCCCAGGGTTCCAAGCCCGGTCTTAAAGGGGACATCACCTTACATGATGACAAGGGTACAGTGTTACAGTAACCGTTCATCACACAATCATAGTTTGATTTAGCATCACCCGTCTCATATTTAGTCAACTAGTTTCTTTCATGATGTTGTTTAGTTTTCTTCTGCTATTTTCTCTTCCCCTTCCCATTGATTCTAGCATTTAGTTTACAGTAATATAGACAATATTATCTGAAACAAATTACTACACAGATCAACCAGTTAGTTCAGAATAAAATAAATCTGGAGATAAGGTTGCACAATGGGTCAGCACTCTACATCACTAGAACCTATTTAAGGTTGTAAGAATAACAGGCAGTTAAGAAAGTCGACATAGTCCCAGATAGCCATAGGCTGCTTTCCCCTTTGAGGGGGAGAGCTGACTGGTGGTGAGTTAACCTGAGGATCACCACACCTCAGGCGAGGGGCAAGGTGAAGAAGACGCCTTCATGAATAACCTCAGCCAGTACAGGAATTGAACCCATGCTGCTGGCCTTGCTGTGCATCACGAGCCAGCTATCTAACTAACTGAGCTAAATTCCACCAATTTATAGTCAAGGTTCTCCTAAATTATGGAGAAAGCATAATATTTGGAACAGTGTTCAATAATATCGACTCTGGCTGATTATGCAGCATCAAACTTGGGAATTCTTGGTATAGACGTTGGGTGGGGTTTTCTGGCCACTCAAGCGAATGGGACCTTAAGGTCCCGCCATCTACCCACCCCCGCCGCGGGTTTCCCAACGCCAAGCGGTGCATTCAAGGGGAAGCCCCGTTGACAGAGGTGGGACCAGAAGATTTCGCTGTCAGCCACTGGTGAGCTGCCCTTCGCCCCTGCAGAACACGCTGTGGAGGGGAAGGAAAATCCCACTCACGGTGCAAACAGTTGGAAAAGTTTTCCATTTCCTACACTGATAGCCATCACCTTGCTAATTCTAAAATGCATTCAAAAATTGGTCAAACACAAATTTGATAATAGCAAAATATGTTTTGCCAAATATTGTGCGAATGAGACCATGGATCGTAGACTCGATTATGTACCTTTGAGAAGTTTGAACAAACAAATAATTTTATTACTTGTACCAGGAACTAAGGATGGACATAAATGAGGTAAATTCCACCATCTGCAAAGCACAAGGCAGGAATGTGATGGAATGCTCTCCCCTTTCCTGGAGTGGAGCAGCTCCAACAACACTTAATAAGTGTAACACCATCCAGAACAAAACAGCCGGCTTAATCAGCATCCCATCCACCACCTTACACATTCATTCTCTCCTCCATCAGCACGCCTTATGTCATAGCCAGTACAGAGAGGCGTTATACTCTGAACTTTCAGTCAATATGTTAATCAAATTGCACACAAACCAGCTATTAATAATAATAATAATAATAATGAAAATCGCTTATTGTCACAAGTAGGCTTCAATGAAGTTACTTTGAAAAGCCCCTAGTCTCCACATTCCGGCGCCTGTTCGGGGAGGCTGGTATGGGAATTGAACCCGCGCTGCTGGCCTTGTTCTGCATTACAAGCCAGCTGTTTAGCCCACTGTGCTGATGGCTGGTGCCATCATGAGACCTTTGGTATTTGCACTACAAACAATATCGGGGGCGATTCTCCGATATGGAGACCAAGTGCCCGCGCTGTTGTGAACTCCGTCGCGTTCCATGAGGGTGCGAACGGGCCTATGCCACAGCCAATTCACTGCCTGAGAGGGGGCCAGCAGCGGCACTGCGAGGAACGCGGTGGGCAGAGCCTGGAGCGGCGGCATCCTTGCGCGACGCCACGATGACGCCGCGCCACGTATAAGGAAGTGTGCAGGGCGCACAGAAACACCGGGGGATGTCATGGAGGAGCCCCGTCGCGCCGCACCCCGCTTCAGGGACAGTGACCTGGAGTCACTGTTGGATGCAGTGGAGGAGCGCAGGGCCATCCTCTACCCACAACGAGGCCAATTGCAGTCAAGCAGCACCATGAGGCGTGGATGGCGAGAGGTGTAGGCCACAGTCAGCGCTGTGGGGCACATCCCCTGCACGGCGGAACAGTGCAGGAAGAAGCTGCATGACCACATGCGGGCAGCGAGCGTAAGTTCCCTGAGTCGCGCCCCGGACAATGCCCCCCCCCCCATTGCCCACGCTAGGGGGGGGTGGGGGTGGGGGTGGGGGCGACGGGGGCGGGGGGGGGGCGCCGGGGGTCGGGGGGGCCAGGGGACGGGGGGATGGGGGGGCCAGGGGGCCGGCTTATTGCACCCGGGACACATGTGGATCCCCCCCCCCCACGCCCCCCGTGGGCAGGTGCCATGACGTGGGTCAGAGTGTCCCCTGTGTGTGATAAAGTTGCGTTCATACGTGCGTCCTGCAAATGTGCATCTAACCATGTGCTCCACTCCCCCACCACCACCCCAACCCCCTTTCCCTCCCCCCTTTCCCCCCCACACCCCACCCCCTTCCCCCTTCCCCCCCTACTCCCCCCCACACCCCCCACACCCCTTCCCCCCACCCCCCAACCCCTGTCCCCCCTTCCCACAGCCCCACCCCCCACCCCTGTCCCCCCTTTCCCCCCCACGCCCCCACCCTCTTCCCCACTTCCCCCCCAACCCCCCACCCCTGTCCCCCCTTTCCCCCCCACGTCCCCACCCTCGTCCCCCCTTCCCGCAACCCCCCTTCCCCCCCCCTTCCCCCCCCCCACATCCCCACCCTCTTCCCCCCTTTCCCCCCAAACCCCCTTCCCCCCCACCCCCTTCCTCCACCCCCCCCCACCCCCCTTCCAGCACCCAGTCCAGGTAACGTTACAAAGTGTGGGCAGTGGCGCCCTCTGTGGCCGGGGGTGCGTGGGCAGGAGGTGTTGGATGGCGGGGAGCGATGGGATACCTAGAGATTCCCGGGGAGGACGACACCACTGGTGGTCAGTCTCACACCCTTTCCCAATTCCTTACAGATATTACAGGCAATGGACGGTATCTTGGACTTCGTGGAAGCTGCCCTCGTGCTGCTGCTGGCAGGCCAAGCAGCCAGACGCCGGAGAAGGCAGTGGCAGCAGAGTCAACAGAAGCTTCGAGGTGGTGGCCCATGTGAAGGGCCCCTCTCCACACCGAGGCCCCGGCCGCCCAACAGGCCAGGGAGTGACCCAGAGGGGGAGGCCGGCGATGGCCCAAGGTGTACAGGCTTCCCTGGTCTTGTGAACAGATGACGGACAGTGTGTGCCGCAGGAGGCTCCGTCTCAACAAGGGGACAGTGCGGCTCCTGTGCCATGTCCTTGTGGACCTGACACCACACGGAGGGAGGATACTCGCTCTCAGTCGCCATCAAGGTCACTGCAGCCCCGAACGTCGACACCTCAGGATCATTCCAGGGCTCGAGCGGGGACATGTGCAGCATCTCACAAACTACAGCCCACAAGTGCATCCGTGAGGTCACGGATGCCCTGTTTGCACGGGCAGCAAACTAAATAAACTTTGACATGGACCAGGCCCAGCAAGATGCCTGGGCAGCTGTATTCTCCTCCATCGACGGGATGCCCCAGCTCCAGGGGGTAATCGATGGCACGCATGTTGCCTTGCACTCACCGGGCCATCTGGGAGTGCCCTACATAAACAAGAAGGGTCTCCACGCCCTGAACAGCCAGTTTGTGTATGATCACCATATGAAGATCATGCACCCCAAGATGGTCGCTTGACTCTTGGGAGATTAGGGGTACCTGCTGAGGACTTGGCTAATGACGCCAGTACGGAGGCCGTTGATTGATGGGGAGACCCGATACAACAAGGCCGGGCAAACAGGGCACCCGTGACTTCACAGATGCACTTGTGGGCTGTAGCTTCTGAGATGCCATAAAATGTCTTCGCTCGAGCCCTGGAATGATCCTGAGGTGTCGAAGTTCGGAACTGCAGTGACCTTGATGGCCACTCAGAGCGGGTACTCTCCCTCCTTCTGGTGTCAAGTCCGCAAGGACATGGCACAGGTGCCGCACTGTCCCCTTGTTGAGACAGAGCCTCCTGCGGCACACACTGTCCCCCTGGGGGGCTGTCATTGAGCGGTGCATCGGATTCCTCAAGATGCGGTTCCAATGCCTCGACTGCTCTGGTGGTGCACTGCAGTACACCCACTGGAGGGTTGACTGTTTTGCGGTTGTCTGCTATGTCCTCCACAGCTTCGCACAGCAGCTGGGTGACATGCTGGAGGTGGAGGAATATGTGGCCACCTCCAAGGAGGAGGAAGAGGACGAGGAGGTGCCGGACCAGGAGGGGCTGGAAGATGAGCCACAGGGAGGACCCACACGAACAGCCGGTGGATGGAGGACAGGTAGCAGCGGCAAGGGTCCGGCAAGCCTAGAGGGCCAGGGAGGCCCTCATCCTCGCCCGCTTCACATAGGCGACCAGCTTTGTCCGTCCCACTCTCACAGGGTCTGTGTAACTTCACTCCAGGATGACGGGAGTGTGTCGGCACTGTCAGCGGGTCACTGTTGAGGGTAGGGGGTGATGTTAACCCACTGCGAGCTGAACGCTGGAGCTCCTCAATCTATGCCAAAATCTGACCCTGCCTATCTGCTGAGTGCACCATCACACCCATCACCTGCACGTGATGTGCCGAGGGGGGAAAGGTAATGTTTAGGCGGGGGCGAGGGAGATGGGGCGTATGGGGGGGATGGGGAGTATGGGGGGATGGGGAGACAGGGGGATGGGGGGAGATGGGAAGATGGGGAGAAGGGGGGGTGGGGAGTACGGAGGGGATGGGGAGATGGGGCGGATGGGGAGTAGGGGAGAAGGGGGGATTGGGAGGATGGGAGGATGGGGAGATGGAGGGATGGGGGGATGGGGAAAAGGTGGGTGGGGAGTAGAGGGGATGGGAGATGGGGCGGAGAGGGTGGACGAGGAGTAGGGGAGAAGGGGGGATTGGGAGTTTGGGAGGATGGGGAGAAGGGGGTGTGGAGTATGGGAGGATGGGGGGATGGGGAGAAGGGGGGGTGGAGTATGTGGGTGGGGCGGCTTCGGCGGCACTGCTGGGTAAAGGTGGGCCGGAACACGGAACGGTGCTGGGCAGGGGTGGGGGCAGTGCCAGGTGCATTCTTCTGGGGAGAGTGGAGTCGGGGGTCCTGTGTCAACCCACCCATGTAGCCAGTGGAGGGTGGTGATCTTCTTACGGCACTGCGTGCTGATCCTCCTGGTAACCCCCCCCACCCCCAACCCAGGCTGAGTGCCACTGCCACTCCCTCCCAGGCAGCACTGGCTTCCCTATGGCTGACCGTCCACAGGGAATCCCGTCTAGACTCTACCACATCCAACAATATGCCTAGGTCGGCATCCCCGAATCGTGGGTTTGGTCTCCTCAGTGGCATGGCTGTGGGCTGAGTGGGGTTGGCTGTGCAGGAGCGGTTTAAGGGCTGCAGGGGGCTGGCGAGTGCAGTCACGGCGAATCAGCTGGCGGGACCATCATTTGCGCCATGAAGCCCATGGAGCGTCGTTAAGTGAACCAATGAACATTTGATAGCAGTGATGGCCTCGTGGGTCCGAGCGTCAGGAAGCTCGCGGCAGTTCCTGCTCGCTACCACACTTAGAAACATTTTGGTTAAATCACGTCCTTAATGTGTGACATTGTGTTTAATTCAGGGTTATTGTATTTTTAAACTCACCAAGGCTGGTGCTGAATTATCTACTTGTAATCCACACTCCAAGGGTAAGAAAAGATACCTCTTTCTATTCAAAGCTGATTATGAGCAGCAAGAAAGCCATCACATTCTATCTGTGACAGCCATCCACATGATGCACTGCTGAAACTTGCCAAGCCTCTGGCCACAACACTTCCCAAACTCATGGCCTCTATCACCCAGAAGAACAAACGCAGCATGTGTATGGGAGCAGCATTCCCTGAAAGTTCCCCTCACACACAGCATGTTGAATTGGAAATATATAATTGCTCCCTCATCTGAGTCAAAACTCCTTGAACTTATCTGGGATTGTTTAGCACAGTGGGCTAAACAGCTGGCTTGTAATGCAGAACAAGACCAGCAGCGCGGGTTCAATTCCCGTACCGGCCTCCCGAACAGGTGCAGGAATGTGGCGACTAGGGGCTTTTCACAGTAACTTCATTGAAGCCTACTTGTGACAATAAGCGATTATTATTATTAACTCCTTTGTTAACAGTACTTTGGGGGGTACCTTTAGTATGGCAGCTTTTCAAGAAGCTCACCAGCCCTTCTGAAGGGCTATTAGGGATGGACAACAAATGCTAATCTTACCGGTGATGCTCATATCATATGAACAAACATAAAAATAAATTTCCAGGTGGGTGCTGGATTCATAATTGTTTATCATAACTCTGGTGGAAGAGCAAGAGAACTTGATGGAAATTTCCCCTCCGAGTGTTTCAAAGACGAGCAGGAAGCAATTCTAGGTCCGGGGCAATATTCATCCTTTAATCAACTCCACCAAAGGAAAATCACGCCTCATTCATCTTGGTGCAGTGTTCAAATCAGATGCTACATTTGTCTACAAAACAATTGTGACTACACTTCAAAGTAATTGACTGCCTGTGAAGCACTGTTGGACATCATTAATACAGCACAGTGGGTAGCACTGTGGCTTCACAGCACCAGGGTCCCAGGTTCAATTCCCGGCTGGGTCACTGTCTGTGCGGAGTCTGCACGTTCTCCCCATGTCTGCGTGGGTTTCCTCCGGGTGCTCCGGTTTCCTCCCACTCGTCCCGAAAGACATGCTATTAGGTAATTTGGACATTCTGAATTCTCCCTCTGTGTACCCGAGCAGGCATCTCCTTGCATTAGTCTACAATTTTCAATCAATAAGTGCGACTACCTACATGGTTGTTTTCATCTTTCGCGAGCCCCAGTCCTCATCTGCAAATGGACAAGTTTACTGGGAAGCGAACCAAACCTGAAGGAAATGCTGGAAAAACTCAGCAGGTCTGACTGCATCTGTGACGAGAGAAACAGAGTTAAGCATTCGAGTCCGTATGAATCTTCTTCAGAGTGTAAGAGAGGGAGAAATGCAATATGGTTTATACTGTATAAGGGATAATGAAGCAGATGGAGCAAAAATAGCAAGTCTGGGCGAGGTGGGAGCTGGGAGAGATTTGACAAAGATGTTATGGGCACAAGACAAAGGACATGTTAATGGTCATGTTAAAAACTAAAGTGGCATAAAGGTAAGATGACCGAATGCGTTAGTAGCAGAACAAGGGTCAATGCTCTGTGAAAGCAAAACTGAAGAACAAGTGGTAGATGGGATGAAAAGTAAGGACAAGGGAGACCTTATCATGGTTCTCGGAGGGAGGAGAATGTGTGAGGGCAGGGGTGCGGCAGATGGTCTGGCACGGTTGAACGCTCTGTCAACCGGAGTGGGAGAGCCCTTGGTTCAGGGAAAAGGAAGACATGTCAGAAGCACCATTTTGGAAGGAAGCATCATCAGAACGCATGTGGGTTCACACCTGGTTGGACGACTCAGATGTGACTGAACGTGATCATTGGTGACTTGGATAGCTTTCTTCAGTATTACTGCCAATTCATTTTTGCCAAAATAATTGATTATAAGGTTAAAGTGCATGTTAATTTAAAACTTTCTTCTCACTGATATGGACACCTCTCAATACATTAGATATGGAAGACGAGCAAAATAAAGATCCTATTAGCTCTTGATATCTTGATATCTTACAAAAAACAATGGAGAGGATCTACTTCCCTCTTGTAAGGCTTATGCTGATGAATGGTAATTATTCTGAGGTGGAAGATGGAGGAAGAAAAAAATTACAATTTAGTGCCTCCTGTGAAGGGCATGTTGAACATTAAAATATGTTTTGCCATTGCTTAAAAATGCCACATCTGTCTTACATTTTGGCCATTGACAGAAACTTAAACTATTTAACTTTGATGGATGGACAACGCTGCTGTGATGTGCAATCTTGAAGGTTGTTCTACTTTCTCCTCTTTTATTTCCTCTCCATGTGTCACTGTGTTTTACCTTGCACCTCGTTCAATAACATAACATCCATTTCTCCCAGGTCTGCGAGATTTATTTGTCTCCTCCCGCTGAGCAGAGAAGTAGAATAAGGTGTCCACATAGAATTTCTACCCGTAGTTTCACACGCACTTGCCTTTGAAACTATATTCTGACCCTTGTCACTCTCCCACTTTTCTGAACTCAGACCCCATGCCAGACAGACGGATGTGGTAACACTGATGATCAGGCACCATCACTTGCTCTTACCCTGCCCCGCGCCAGCACAGAAATCAGCATCCCACCTGACATCGATAGTGAGTCTGAGATGACTGCATGAGGGAATTCACTGAACGTAAGTGAGCAGGAAGAGGAGAAGGTGACAAGGAAAGCCCACCAATTAGCTGGAGGCCCATTAGCATCGCAATTCTGTTGAACAGGGCAGAGATGTCTGTTTGAACAGGCTTTGGTCATCTGACCTTAAATCTCCTCATGTGGCTCTTTGTCATACCTTGTTTTATAATTATTCTGTGAAGCGTCTTGTGATGTTTTATTATGTTATAGGTGCTATATAAGTTGTTGTTTGGTTTTGGTGGAAGGACTGGGTCGCATGTTAGATATGATTGTTAAATCAGGGGAGCATGGAATGTTCAGTAGAAATCAACTTCACGGAAGTTCTGCCAACTAGCTTTGGCCCTCAGCAGCTGTTCGATGCCCCCCACCCACTTCTCATTTTCCATGACATCAGTGTCCTTGTCCTCAAAGCAAAGAAAGTCCTTCCCAATGGTGGTTTTATTTGTTGTCTCCATTGGAGAGAATGCAGCACACTGCAATCGGGCACTAATTAATTAATTATTACAATCACACCTCCTGGGCTATGTTACAATAAGCCACCTGGACTGTCCAGACATCTGAAACATTGATTGCGGACTCCAATATTCTACCCAATCATCTGACCGAAAACTGAATGTAGGTTCCTAACAATTATCATAAGGCTGATGCTCAAAGAATAATCCTTGTCCCCAAGAAACCAATGTTTAATTTACTGTAGCGGGACAAACAATGGAGGAATAGATGTCTGATATAACATTAAAGAATCATATAGCGACAGCTAGGAAAGTTAATATAGAATTGCACAATGTGTTACTGTTCATCACACACCAGTTTCAAACTGTTAAAATGAGCCTTTTGTGATTTGTAAGAGTGTCAGTGTTGTTTGGAGGAGACTGCAGGATGGTGTGGATGTTGTAAATGCTGTGGACTTGCAGGAGCCTGAAAAACCCCAAACTTTTCCCCACTGTTTCTGGAATCAATGGAGAAAGTGATAAAAGTATTTGCAACAGATCGAGCATCAGTCGTCTGTTTATTATGAACATGGATTGCAGATTAATTGATGTGGCTCATGTGCAGCACGGTGGCACAGTGGTTAGCAATGCTGCCTCACAGCGCCAGGGACCCAGGTTGAATTCCAGCCTTGTCTGTGTGAAGATTGTACATTCTCCCTGTGTCTGCGCTAGTTTCCTTTCACAGTCCAAAGATGTACAGATTAATTGGTTGGCCATGATAAATTGCCCCTAGAGTCCGAAGGTTGGGTAGGGTTATGGGGGTGGGGGAGTGCGGCCTGGGTGGGGTGCTCTTTCAGAGGGAATGTGCAGACTTGATGGGCCAAATGGACTCCTTCTACACTGTAGGGATTCTATGATACTATGATATGTCCCTTTTGAAAAGGGAGCTTAAAGCAAAGAGGTTCAGGGCAGTTGTGATCTTGACAACAACTCATAGTGTTGCATCCGCTGTAGCAGTCGGTACACATCTTGTAGCATGTGATGCAATGCTGATTATTTGGAAAATCAAAGCCTACTTTCTCTACAAATTGCAGTTATGTTATTCAGGGCCAATGAACTCTATCGGAAGGGTAAGAATTCCTTTGAACATGCTTTATTTTTGCTGCCCTCACTTGAGCTGTAGCTTGACTTACTACTCCCTCTTGCTTCTGCTGCCAGAGGGGCATTCTATCAAGAAACACTAAACATTTCATTACAGTTCAGGGCCTAAAACAGGGACGAGAAGAGCGTTTAAAACCATTATGTCAAAAAACTCTACAAAGTATTGCAAGTAAAATGTCATCAAAGATTTGTTACAACTTGTTTTGACGAGAATTGAAAGATCCTCTTAAGTAGTACTTAAGCTGCCTGGCTCAGGGTTGTACAAATCATGGTTCATGAACAGGAGCAAAAAGTGGCGTTCATCAGGTGAAAAAGGCATTAGTGTAGCAGGATTTAAATATATTCATGAGCCTCCTAACTGCTTCCAGACAAGAGAATTGGCTGCCAGTAATGATCCTGCCCCACATCCTCCCACTCTGTAAAAAATCAATTGAGCTCTGGGTGGGAGAAATTACCATTCGAATTTCCAGCCATTACCATCTCATTCTTCCTGGGTCCTAACCTTCGAGTGGTGGAGGGGCTTGTGCGCTCCAACACTCTCTCTATCAATGCCCACTGGAGCTCCTTGATCCCAGTAGGACCAGTTATGGTGTCAGGGTCGGGGGCGGTCCCAACAAAGTGCCGTCTAAAATTCTCAACATCAGAATCAAGGCCAACCCTGGCATTAAGGAACCCATAACAAGCAAACAAAGACTTTGCGTCTCAATGACTGTGAGGGCAGAAGAAGGCTGCAGCAGCAAGGTGATCCCGGTCATCGTGGCTCAACATGTCCTTGAAATCTGACCACCAACCTGTGTGTGACAATGATGGCGCCCCCAAGGTCCCCATGTTCAACAAAGTAATGCGCAGGTTTCCACCAAGGTCCATCTTCCAAGTCCGGTTCTGATGGAGAATTGCCGATGGGGAGAGGACGATTGGGAGTTCCTATAAGAGTCTGAACTCAGGCAGTAGGTGCATGAAGGTCATTGGACCCCCCTGTTTGGGCAAAGGTATCCTCGGGCAGCAGAATCTGTGTCTACAGAGTCCTCTTCAGGACACTATCTGCTCACCCCAAATAGAGGAGGGCTGAGAAAAGATGCCCTAAAAATAGGCTGTCACACTTTCACCTGGTTGGGGAACCACATCCTGTGGAATAACCATCTTTGTGGTCAAAGAAAAAAGCTCCTCAATTTTACCTGGAATGTTAGAACTCTCCCATTGATAATCCCAAGTGATTGCCTGGAAAGAAGAAAGGCAATCATAGCATGTGTGCTATCAAATTGCCATCGCTGCCCTCAGTGACACCCGCCCTCCGGGAGAAGGGCAGCTGAAGGAACAAGCAGGAGGATACACCTTCTGGAAAGGAAAGGCTGACAGTGACCTTTGTGTACATGGAGTTGGCTTTGCCATCTGGAATGGGATCTTGGATGCAATACCAGAACTCCCCAACTGTACAATTGAAAGACTCATGAAACTTTATCTACAGCTCAATATGCTGCCGTATTTGCACTCTTGATTCTGATGAAGAAATCAAGGGAAAGTTCCATTCTGACTTCAATGAGGTCCTCATTGCCATCCCAAAATACTCTTCTGGGGGCCTTTAATGACAGGGTTGGCCATGATTCTGATGTCTGGAGTGGAAGCATCGGGAAAAACTGTGTGGGAAAAGCCAATGCAAATGGTGTCCTGCTGCCAAACTGTGCTCAGCATGTTCTCATTATAACAAAAACCCTCTCCAGCCAGAAAGACAAATACAAAACCTCATGGAAACATCCTGGATGAAAGCACTAGCACCTTCTGGATTATGCCATTCTTTGAGTCAAAGATCTAAATAATATGTGTGTCACTTGATCCATGACGGGGAATGATGCCTGCTGGACAGCTAACATGGACCTAGAAACAAGATATCACAGCCCAAAAGTCCAGGAGGCAAAATACGATGAATGTCTCAGCTCTAAAACAGCCTGACCAAAGAGAGGAATTCCAAGTGAAGCTTGTGGGTGATCTGGAAAGTCTTTGCACATCTAAATAAACTCCAGAACAGCGGGATCAAATAAAGTCAGCTGGACTGGACTCTGGTGCCCAAACAATTAGATTTAAGCACCATCGTCACCAGGACTGATTCAATGAAAATAATGTTCAAATATGTGACCCCCTAGAACAAAAGCAAACAGCTATCATCGCCCGGCAAGACAACCCAAGATCACAACCCAAGAAGGTAGTATTCCAACAGCTCATGTGTGATTATATGCATAAAGCAATTCTGTACATAATATTATACATGACCTCAGACCACTAGGTGGTAATGTAAACCCACCACGTGACCTTGTGCCTGGGGAGTTGGGAGTAAGTTGTGTTGGAGGATAGACGTTGTTTGCAGTAGCAGTATAATAGTTAGTTAGTGTTAGTAGTTTATTATTTTATTTATCCTAGTTATCTTTATCACGCAATTGTTTCATAAGAAATTATTCAAACTAGGTGTTCTGTAGTTCATCATCATATTAGCCAGTCTACAGAACATGACATCCGAGATGACCCAAAGCCAAATTCGGAAGTTAAAGGAAAAGTGACTGGAAGAAAACCCCTGAGAGATGCAACAGTATGTTGGTCATCATGACAAGCAAATCCTTTTGGAAACTATCAGGACTATCTATAGACTGATGGCAAATGGACAAAATCCATTTTGTTTCTCTTTTTAAGGATGATTAAGCAATGCTTCAATGCTGGAAAGAACATTATCAACAATGCATCAAACATGGACCCACAGTGGCAGCTGATACTCTCCCAGCTATCCCCCAGTGCTCGAACTAGCAACCAAACATATGAAAAGCAATGGAGCCTGCGGCCCTGATGGTATTCCAGCTGTGATCATCAAAGCTGGTGGATTTATGCTCATAAAGACTCCATGCACCCAGCCCATGGATTTCACAGGAAAAAAAACTTCTCCTCCAACACCCCCCATCCCCATCCCCCAGCACAACAGCCCAACTTCACAAATGCAACAATTGTAACTATCTCCAATAAGGGATATAATCATGCAGTGGAAACTATTGAGGTATTTCCCTCTTGTTTAAAGAAGGGAAAACCCTAACATGCATTCTTCTGAACCACCTGCTTCCTGTGGCTGAAGAAACTGCCCAGAGACAGTGGGGCTTTAGACCATCCAGAGCAAATCCAAGAAAAATGTTAAGAACAACACCAGGGACTCTTTATTGCCTTCATCAATGTGACCAAAGCATTTGACTCAGTAAATCACCAGGTTCTGTGGATTGTAGTCCAAAGTTTTGGATGTCCAAAAAGCGTCATCTCAATCTGGCAATTGCTTCATGATGATATGACCATAACTATCTTGAATGGAAGATCTGGAACAGGTGCCCTGAAAACCTAGACTGGGGTCAAGCAAGGCAGCGTGACCACCTCCATTCTATTTACAATCTTCCCGGACTGTGGCTATTCACCTCAAAGATCAGCTGCCCTCTGGTGTCAGTATTAAACATTAACTAGATGGAAAATTCTTTCATCTTGGTTCCCTTCATACCAAAACTAAACTAACCTCCATGGATATACATGGGCTGGAATTCTCCTGTCGTTCCATGGCGGCGGGCTTTCTGTTCCCGCCAGCAGCACACCCCTATCCTCGGGTTTCCCAGTGGCATGGGGTGTCTTCAATGGGAAATTCCATTGACAGCAGCGGGAGTAGAGAATCGGCATGCCACCGTCTGCTGCCAGGAATCATGAGGCTGGAGGACCAGAGAATCCAGCCCACGATCTCCAGTTTGAGGATGACTGTATTGGCATTGCCCACTTTCGATCTCTTCAATTGTGCAATCAAAACACTTGGCCTGTTCCTTGAACGTTGGCAAAATAAAACTCATCTCAATCCACACCTGGTCAGCCAAATATTCCACATCTTGTTGAAGGGGAGACTCTGGAATATGGTGAGTATTTCCAATACCTTGGCAGCCAACTCTGTCAAAAAGGCCACCATTGACAGGTTATCCAAACCCGGTCAGCTGTGCCAATTCAGCCTTCTGCAAATCACAACAGTGAATATTTGACAGGAAAGACGTCCACAAGTCAACAAAAGTCCTTATGTACAGAGCAGTTGTCATCACCAAACACCTGTGGCCCAATGAGACCGGGACTGTGTATCAACGTTACATAAGAGCGGTAGAAATATTACAACAGCAATGCCTCTGCTGCCTCCTCCAGGTTCAATGGGAGAACCTTTGAAGAACTCCATTGTCCTTCTTGAAGCCAGGTCCATTGGCATTCAGGCAAAATGGCAGAACCAACCTTGATGGACTGGACACTGCAGCTGGGATGGCTGAAAATTGTCTCCCCACGAGGTCCTGTCTTCCCAATTCCCAAGGGAGAGCAAGGCAAATGCTTCAAAGAGACTCTGAAACTCTCCTTGAAACGGGGTGGCATTGACCTCAAGGACCATGAGGAACTTGATACCAATCATTCTGAATGGCAACAACTTGACCATCAAACCGCATCATGCTTTGAGTCCAACACCTTAATAATGAGATAGAGTGGTGGTAGAGGCGGAAAGAAAAGGAAGAAAATCCTCCACTCCGGATCCCACTATCTCTTGTCCTGCCCTATGCGCCCAAAGATCTATGGGTGAACAATTGGCCTGATCAAGGCCCATGAGATCAAGGCCCAAGGTCTCAATCCTGAGTAGGCATCATCCCTGAATGAAGGGACAGCCGACAACAATGATCAGTGGACTCTGCAGTCAACCGTGGCAGCTGCAATAAAAATGGATTTAGACCCCTGTAAAGTGCTCCTGTTGGTCAGACAGAAATTGCAGAGCATTAAGAGTTCATGATTCATGACAGCATGTTTGTTGTATAAAGGAACCTGCAGGGTGATATGGACATAGTAAACAACACTGTAAGGGAGTCCTACAATCTGTGCAAAATAACTTTATTTTGCTTTGTCTGGATATTCACGAAGAAAGTGATGAATGGAGTTCACCGATTATTCAGATTTATATCCTAAGAGAAACTTTAGTGTGAAAATCTCGGACTCCAACTGTCATCCAGTGCAAGGCAGAATGCATGTGTGCAGTGTCATGATATTCAGATAAACATCATGGTGCAAACATACATACACACTGATGGACAGGTCAACGGACCAATCAATACACACACAACATCGCAGCCAATCACAGGCAAGAGCATACATACTATAAAACGGGGAACACGACACTTCCCGCTCATTCCAGCAGGGGACAGCTCAGGGCACAGAGCTCACAGCAAGCCACTCAGACATTCACCATGTGCTGAGTGCTTCTCCAAGATAGTGTTAGGGCTCGGTCCACAGGTAATGAACGAACCACAGTAATCAGTTTACAGATGTTGTTATTGTTAGTAATAAAACTGAGTTGTACCATCCACAACCGTGTTGGTTCGTCTATGTAGCAGAGCACCCAACACGACATAGTACCAGGATTGGAACCCAGTAACTGTGAGACCTACCTACGCATCTTAAGGAATTTGCCATCCTGCGTCATGGACACCATCAGCCCGCCGCAGCCGCTCCAAATCGCTGGAAACCTCGGCGTCAACTGCGCTTCCAGTTCTTCCTAGAAGCCACAGAAAGGGAGAATGCTTCGGACACCAGGAAAATCGCCCTCCTCCTCTCCATGGCAGGGCAACACGCCATCCACATCTACAACTCCCTGGTGTTCGCGAAAGGTGAGGACAAGACGAAGTACAAGACGGTCCTTCTCAAACTCGAGCAACACTTCAGCGTTGAGGTAAATGAGAGTTTTGAGAGGTACCTCTTCCAGCAGCGCCTGCAGGGTAAGGATGAGCCCTTTCAATCTTTCCTAACACACCTCCATATCCTCGCGCAGTCCTGCGGGTATGAGGCCACCTCCGATTCCATTATTCGGGACCAGATTGTTTTTGGGGTCACCTCGGGCACCCTACACTAGCAGCTCCTCAAAATTAAAAGTCTCACCCTAGCCACTGCCATTGAAGCCTGCGTCCTCCATGAAAACGCGACCAGCCGCTACTCCCAATTCCAGGCAGCCGAATCGGACGGCAGGGGTCCTACGCGGCCGAATCGGCAAGGCAGGGGTCCTATGAGGCCGAGCGGGTCCAGGCGATCGAGTTCCTCCCGGCCCGCGGCACGGATGAGGGCGGCCATTTTGCGCGCTTTCCGCGGCCTCCCGCGCTTGTATGCGCCAAAAGAGACGCAGAGGGAGGTGACACACAGGCGTGCTCTACGCAGGACCGAACTGCACATGCGCGGTGGCGCAACGAACGCCATGACATCACGACGTGTGGCAACTGTGGATCCGCACATTTAAAGCGGCAATGTCCAGCAAAGAACTGAAAATGCCTCCGCTGTGGCAAGATGGGCCACTAGGCTGCCTGCTGTCGAGCAGCTCAACCTGCCAATGCTCCCCAATTCCGACAGGCTCGCAGGGACGTGCGGACCATTCAGCCTCCGTACTCCGAGTCATTCCCGGACGATATACAAACCGGTGATACAGACGACCGGGAAGCCTTCCGTGTTGCGGTCATTGACAGGAACCGGATGTCTCCAAGCAGGACCCACCAGCCGATGCCAGTGAACAGTGTTAATCCGGGTGATGAATGGTGTGCCACCCTAACGGTCAACCGATCACCAATAACATTCTGTTTGGAGTGCCTCCGCCAACCTAATAGCATGGTCAGCCTTCTACGCCTTGAAGGTCAGACCACCAATTCGGCCATCCCGTTGTAAGATGGTTGACTACAACGGAAACGTTATCCCGGCCATGGGATCCTGCCAACTCCAGGTGACACACAGTACATACACGGCCACACTGTCCTTCGAGATAGTTGGATCATCGAAGGACTCCCTGTTAGGCGAACAGGCATGCAAGGTTCTCCACCTCGTTCAGCGGGTACACGCTCTGTCTCCAGAAGGCACATCAGACTTCCTGGATGCAGAATTTAGGGCACAGCTCCACTCGCTCCTCGCCCACAACCAGGAGGCATTTGAGGGCATGGGCACACTGCCCTATACCTACAGAATACAGCTCAAACCAGATGCCACCCCGGTCATTCACGCACCTCGCAGATTCCCAGCACCACTCAAAGACCGCCTCAAGCAGCAGCTGCAGGATCTCCAGGACCAAGGGGTGCTTTCCCGGGTCATGGAGCCCACGCCATGGGTCAGCTCCATGGTGTGTGTTAAGAAGCCCTCTGGCGAACTCCGGATCTGCATCGACCCGGAAGACCTGAACAGCAACATCATGAGGGAACACTACCCCATATCCAAACGGGAAGAGATCACGAGCAAAATGGCCCGGGCTAAAATTTTCACAAAGCTTGATGCCCCGAAGGGTTTTTGGCAGATCCAACTGGACCAGTCCAGCAGGAAGCTGTGCACCTTCAACACTCCTTTCGGCAGGTTCTGCTGTAACAGAATGCCGTTTGGCATCATCTCGGCATCCGAGGTATTTCACAGAATCATGGAACAGATGATGGAGGGCATCAAAGGGGTGCCGTCTATATTGACGACGTCATCATCTGGTCCACCACACCACAGGAGCACATCAGTCGTCTCCAGCGTGTCTTTGCTCGGATACGAGAACACGGCCTGCGCCTCAACCGAGCCAAGTGTTCTTTCGGCCAAACTGAGCTAAAGTTTCTGGGGGACCACATATCCCGGTCAGGAGTGCGTCCGGATGCAGACAAGGTGAGCGCCATTACAGCCATGCCGCAGCCGGCAGACAAGAAAGCAGTGCTACGCTTTCTAGGCATGGTCAACTTCCTGGGGAAGTTCATTCCCAACCTTGCCTTCCACAGAACGGCTCTTCGACACCTAGTAAAGAAGTCCATGGAGTTCCAGTGGCTGCCCACACACCAGAAGGAATGTGAGGAGCTCAAAATTAAGCTCACCACAGCCCCGGTATTGGCGTTCTTCGACACCTCTCGTGATACAAAGATCTCGACTGATGCCAGCCAGTCTGGCATTGGGGCGGTACTCCTGCAACGGGATGACATTGCATCATGGGCCCCGGTCGCCGATGCCTCGCAGGCCATGACCCCCACAGAACAGCGCTATGCGCAGATCGAGAAGGAGTGCCTGGGTTTGTTAACCAGCACAGACAAGTTCCACGACTACGTGTATGGTCTCCCCCAGTTCACCGTGGAAACCAACCATCGCCCCCTGGTCAGCATCATACATAAGGACCTAAACGAGATGACCCCTCGCCTCCAGCGCATCCTCCTCAAGCTCCGGAGGTACGACTTCCAACTGGTCTACACCCCGAGAAAGGACCTCATCATTGCGGATGCCCTATCCAGAGCAGTGAGCACACCGCCCGACTCGGAGGGGTTCGTCTGTCAGGTCGAAGCGCAGGTGGCCTTCACATCGGCAAATCTGCCAGCTGATGATTCAAGTCTGGCCCGTATTCGCCGGGAGACTGCAGCTGACCCCCTTCTACAACGTGTGATGTGCCACATGACAGGAGGGTGGCTCAAAGGACAGTGCCCACAATTCTATAATGTCCGGGACGACTTGGCCATCATTGACGGTGTCCTCCTAAAGCTGGACCGGATTGTGATTCCACACAGCATGCACAAGCTGGCCCTCGACCAACTACACAAAGGCTATCTGGGGGTTGAGAAGTGCAGACGGAGGGCCCGAGAAGCTGTATACTGGCCGGGCATCAGCGATGACATTGCCAACATGGTGCTCAACTGCCCCACCTGCCAAAGGTTTCAGCCGGCGCAACCCCCTGAGACGCTTTAGCCCCATGAGTTGGTGACGTCCCCCTGGGCGAAGGTGGGTGTGGACCTTTTTCATACGCTTGGCAGGGACTATGTCATCATCATAGATTACTTTTCGAATTATCCAGCGGTCATACGCCAGCACGATTTGACATCGTCCGCTGTCATAAGGGCCTGCAAAGACACCTTCGCTCGCCATGGCATTCCGCTTACTGTCATGTCGGACAATGGGCCCTGTTTTGCAAGCCAAGAATTGTCTTCTTTTGCTGCTTCGTATGGCTTCACACACGCGACGTCCAGCCCTCTGCATCCCTAGTCAATTGGCAAGGCGGAAAAGGATGTTCACATCGTCAAGCGGCTCCTCTGCAAGGCTGCTGATGCCGGATCGGATTTCTGCTTAGCCCTGCTGGCCTATCGCTCAGCCCCACTAGCCACTGGCCTCTTACCAGCCCAGCTGTTGATGGGTCGCGCCCTCAGGACCACTGTGCCATCCATTCTGGTCCCTACATCCAACTATGCTCCAGTACTGCAAAGGATGCGACAGCATCGTGCTCAGCAGAAGGTGGCACATGACACTCGGGCAACTGATCTTCCTGCCCTGGCGCCTGGAGACAACGTCCGCATCCACCTACCAGAGGGTGGCTGTTCGGCAATTGCCGAAGTTCTCCGATGCATGGCACCCCGCTCGTTCCTGGTTCGCATGCCTGATGGCTCCATTCGCAGGCGCAATCGCCGGGCTCTTTGCCTGCTTCCGCGCTCGCTACGTGATCATACACCGGTGCCACGCCCTCCTGCTGTTCCTGATGTCAACTTCGTGGAGCTTCCTGCCACCATGCCCATTCCTCTGTCGCCTGTGGCCAGGCCCATTCCTCAGCCGGTGGATCCTGACCCACCATTGAGGCGATAATCCGAATTCATCGCCCACCTACTAGGCTGGACCTATGAGCCTGTTTGAACATTGAACTCACTGACGTATTATGCCACAAACTTAATATGTTTCTCTTTTTGTCGTTACAGGAGTTCGTTTTGATGCTTAATGTTTACACGTGTTTTGTTTATGGTACAACCTTGTTGCTATTTTGCACCTGACACCTTCCTATGTATATAGTTTAGCCTCATGTACATGTTGTAGATATTGCACACACACATTCAGCTGCACTCAGTACACATCTATATTTATTACCACATAGGCACATATTCTTGTAAAAAAGGGGGGATGTCATGATATTCAGATAAACATCATGGTGCAAACATACATACACACTGATGGACAGATCAACGGACCAATCAATACACACACAACATCACAGCCAATCACAGGCAAGAGCATACACACTATAAAACGGGGAACACAACACTTCCCACTCATTCCAGCAGGAGACAGCTCAGGGCACAGAACTCACAGCAAGCCACTCAGACATTCACCATGTGCTGAGTGCTTCTCCAAGATAGTGTTAGGGCTAGGTCCACAGGTTAGAGGGTAATGAACGAACCACAGTAACCAGTTTACAGATGTTGTTATTGTTAGTAATAAAACTGATACCATCCGCAACCGTGTTGGTTCGTCTATGTAGCAGAGAACGCAACACGACATGCAGGCTGTTTGGTGCTCTTTCCTTTAACATAAAGTGATTTTTATTCTCAATGTCAAATTAATTTTTACTGGTAAAAATTACATATACAAATCAAAAAACGAATTTGAATCATGATGCTACACAGTGGTAGAGACTAGAAACAGCTTGTTTACCTGGCCTCTTGGGCCAAACTGAGCAAAAAGAAAACACAGTTCATATTGAGGAAAAATGAAGCGACCCTTAAGTCTGGTGTTGTGGCAGACATGGTAGGCATCATGTTGATACCCTTACTGAACAGTATAAGTCATCCAAAAATTATTTTCTGTGAATTCCTGATCGTGATCATGATCTTGTAATAAGACCATAAGACATAGGAGCAGAATTATGCCACTCGGCCCATCGAGTCTGCTCCGCCATTCAATCATGGATGATATTTGTCTCATCTCTATTCTCCTGCCTTCTCCCCATAATCCCTGATCCCCTTATTAATCATGAACCTATCTATCTCTGTCTTAAAGACACTCAGTGATTTCGCCTCCACAGCCTTCTGCGGCAAAGAGTTCCACAGATTCACCACCTTCTGGCTGAAGAAATTCCTCCTCATCTTTGTTTTAAAGGATCGTCCCTTTAATCTGAGGTTGCGCCCTCTGGTTCTAGTTTTTCCTACTAGTGGAAACATCCTCTCCACGTCCTCTCTATTCAGACCTCGCAGTATCCTATAAGTTTCAATAAGGTCCCTCCCCTCTTCCTTCTAAACTCCAACGAGTACAGACCCAGAGTCCTCAACCGTTCCTCATACAGCAAGCTCTTCATTCCAGGGATCATTCTTGTGAACCTCCTCTGGACCCTTTCCAAGGCCAGCACGTCCTTCCTTAGATACAGGACCCAAAACTGCTCACAATACTCCAAATGGGGTCTGACCAGAATCTTATACAGCCTCAGAAGTACATCCCTGGTCTTGTATTTTAGCCCTCTCGACATGAATGCTAGCATTGCATTTGCCTTCCTAACTGCAGACTGAACTTGCACGTTAACCTTAAGAGAATTGTGAACAAGGACTCCCAAGTCCCTTTGTGCTTCTGATTTCCTCAGCCTTTTCCCAATTTAGAAAATAGTCTATCCCTCCAATCGTCCTTCCAAATTGAATAACCTCACACTTCTCCACATTGTATTCCACCTGCCACTCCAACTAATAAACATTGAGCACATGAGAATCCTCAGAGTGTGGGAGAATTGACACCGCCTGGTCAACCCTATTTGCTATTACATGCCTAAAGTGGGCCACAGGTAGCATCAGCAAAGGTTGGAGACAAGTTGCCTGCCCAGAGTGTGACTGGAAAATGGTTCAGAGATTGGTAGGATGTTAACCTTTAAGCAATTTAAGCGCTATGGGTAAAGGTATGGTAGTTGATATGATTCCACATACTGGCTTCATTTAGAGTCATTGTCACTTGTGTCGCAAGGACTATATTTTCTTCTTGTGCTCATTTAGCAAAAATAAAGCAGATATGGGTGTAAGGTGGGATACCGCTCCATTTGAAAGCATCACCTAATTAACAAATGGAGGAAATATATTTGAACTTTTAAAAATGAGAAGTTAACAAGTAAACTACACCTACTTAATGCATGTGCACCTTATATCTAATCACTTACTGGGGCCAGTAGAGTTTCTGCCGACTGGCTGCTACAAGGGCTTGCTTTCATCTTCACCTTTTCTTGTGTCCTATAAAAAGATTGTAAGTTTATGGTTCCAATAAAGAAGCAGCATGTCTTTGAGCAGGTATATTCAAACAGGAACAGGGGACAGGTCCATGTCTTTTCTGTACATCAGGAATCCAGCCCCAATTTATGAGGTCTATTTTTCCTCGTGATAGGAACCCTCTGAAAATAATTTGGTCAGTATCGATTCAGTTCCAGCTGGGCGTGTTACATTAACAACGCTGATCATCTTTTGGCAGAAGCTAGGTTTAACTTTATAAGTTCAGCTGGGGGGATAATACCAATAGCAAATGTGAGAAACGGAAGATGAAGTCGTTTGAGGATCACTGAGCAGGCACTGGAGGGCACTGAGGGGGTGGCTAGGGACAATGGGTATTTCCATTGTTCATTATTAAAACATGTTACACCAGATGCATCGGTCACATTATTCTTCACAGTGAGCCTGCCCGCACCCCCACCCCCAGCTGCCCTCCGCTTCCCCCACCCCTGAACCCCAGGCACAGTCGTCCGAGAAATTTGGATTCAATTTACACTTAGGTGACACTTAGGGTTCCGTTTAGCTCACTTGGCTAGACAGCTAGTTCATGATGCAGAGCAAGACCAGCATGAGGTCAATTCCTGGACTTGCTGAGGTTATTCATGAAGGCCCCCGCCTTCTCAACCTTGCCCCTCAGGTTAAATCACCACGTCAACTCTCCCCCTCAAAGGGGAAAGCAGCCTATGGTCATCTATGACTTTACTTAACCGTACCTAGGTGACAGAGGAATGGCAACTAAGCCAGTAAACAAGGGCCTGTTCTAGGTAATCTGGTATAAGTACATTGGGCTGGATTCTCCATCGGTGGGATCCTCCGCTTCGGTGGGATCCTCTGCTTCGCCGGCAGTGCAGTCACGCCCGTGGATTTCCCGACGGCATGGGGGTGCCCACAATGGGAAACCCCATTGGTCGGCTGCTGGGACGGAGGATCCCACTGCCGGCAGGGGTGCACCGTACCAGAAAACGGGTGCGGTGGGACAGAGAATCCCACTCATTTGTCTGTGCAGCATGGGCCTTCAAATGAAAGACATACGGTGCGATGATACAGCCTCATCGCACGCGACTAGGTGAAGCGAAGAGGCCATTAAATCTCGCGAGAAGATGCTCGGGCGCCTCGCGAAATCTAACAAGATCTGCATGTTTAAATAAGCAGTTAGCTTATTTAAATATGTTTGTGCCAGAGTCTCCCAAAGCCCAGGATTGAACACCTTCACCTGGGAGGCTTTACCGTGGCACCATTTAGTACTGTTTTCCACAAACATGGACCAGCCGTAACAGCACTTGGGGAGGTCTCCCAGGCAATTGGAGGCCCCGAGGGTGGTCAGACTCTGTGCAGGTTGGTACCCTGGCTCCACCTATGCATTAACTTGGAACTGCCAGTCTGGCACCTGGGCAATGCCACCCTGTCACTGCCAGTGTGCGTAGGTGACACTGTTGGGCTGGCTGGGGCATTGCCAGGGTGCCAGGTTGCTTGTGCTGGGGGGTCGGGTCCAGAGTGCCTTGCTATTATGAGGAGGGGTGAGGTGGGGCTCAAGGACCCCCTAATCGGTAAGTTGGGGTGTTTGGGAGGTCCGGAGGCCACGGTGTGGGGTCGAGAAATCAGGGCGGCATTTTAAAATGCTGAGCTCGCCAGTGCAGGAAGTGAGGTAAGTGTGGCCTCGGTGAGGCGTTTTTCTTTGTTAAATCATACCCATAGAAACAAGCGTTTTTTCTGTCCAGAGACGTAATAAAACATTAGGCAACAAAAGCTGCCCTGTGGGTTGTGGTTTCTTTTTATTCATTCATGGGATGTGGCTGTCATTGGCTGGGCCAATATTTATTTCCCATCCCGAACTGTCCTTGATCTGAATGGCTTGCTTGGCCACTTCAGAGGGCATTTAAGAGTCAATCGCATTGCTGTGGATCGGGAGTTAAATGTAGGCCAGACCAGGTAAGGACGGCAGATTTCCTTCCCTAAAGGACATTAATGAATCAGATGGGTTTTTACGATAATCGGCAATGGTTTCATGGTCATCATTAGACTTTTTATTCCAGATATCAGGGTGGGAGGATGACCTCTTTAATTTGGTATTGTCTCAGATGTACCATCCCAATACTTCCTCAGTTACCGAGGGTCACCCTCCACGACCATTATCAAAGAATGACCATGGACACAATTTAACAGAAATATTTCTAAGTGTCATTTTGGGCCTGTTTGGCGGGATGTTTCTTGCTCTTTTCTTTGGTGAGATCCACACCAGTATTTACTCACACTTGTCATTTTTTGGCGGCCTTGTGGAATTCCTCCAGGGTCTAGCCCACACTTAGGGCACGATTTTACCAAAAGAACTAAGTGTGGTCGTGAGCAGGAAATGCCGCAAGCCCCCCGTCGCTTGGCCCAGTGAGGCCGTCACTGCTATGAAATGTTAATTGGCCCACTTAACGACGCCCTACGGGATTCACGCCGCAAATCATGGTTCGCCGGCTGATTCTCCCAGGATCGCGCTCGCCAGTTCACTGCTAACAAATGACAGCAGCACTTTAACTGCTCCTGCACAGCCAGCCGCAGTCAGCTCGCAGCCATGCCTCCACAGAGACCAGCCCCAAGCTATGGTGACGCTGACCTGGGACGACTGCTGGACGTGGTGGAGGCCAGACGAGAGGTCCTGTTCTCCCAAGGATCCAGGAGGGTCAGCCACAGGGCAGCAGGGTCACCTGGAATGAAGTGGCAACGGCTGTAAGCTTGGGGAGTATGACGAGGAGGACTAGCACCCAGTGCTGCAAGAAGATCAACGACTTTCAACGGGCTGCACGGATGGGTCGGCACCGCCCCCCCCAGAACACGCCTGGCACTGCCCCCGCCCCCGTCCAGCTCTGTTCCATGCCCCGGCCCACCTATGACCAGCATTAACGCCCACGCTGCCCCATACTCCCATCAGCCCCCCCATACTACCCGCCTCCCCATACGACACTGCTCCACACTCTGCAATCCCCCACTCCTCCCCATGCCTCCCATACAGCTCACCCCCCATACGGCCCAACACTCTCCCACCGAGACCACCCCAGCCATGAGCACCCACCGGGATTCAAGATGCATGCAGCTCATGATGCCCCCATTGTGTCCCCGGCAGGAGAAGCTGGCTCACAACCGGAAAGAGAGGGCCCAGACGGGCGAAGGAGGCCAGACATACGAGTCCTCACCCCCTCCAGGTGCTGGAGGTTACAGGGTTGGCCGAGGACAGATCTGTCACCACCCTGGAGATCGGAGCCAGGTGCAGAAGTGAGGATCCACTGGCCCCCACCCAGAAGACCTGACACATGTGAGATGTTATTGCCATACAGACTGACCCATCCCTCCCACTGACCACAAGTCCATTCTTCTGCAGGATCCGCATCCGACAATGCTGGCCCATCCGGGGTGGTCACACACCCCCCCCCCCACCCCCCCCCCCCCCCCACCCCCCGCATCCCATGAGAACACCTCGGAGGAGAGCTCTGAGGACACCACCGTAATGCTGTCACAGCTATGACTCCCATCCTCCACCAGCGCAGAAGCACGCACCTAGATGGGAGAATGTAGTTGACAGGCTTCTGGGGCACAATCTGGTGAGCACCACACAGCTACTGATGCACATCAAGTGGAGGCAGGAACGTCCAGGAGAAACAGCAGTCAGAGGTCTGCTGGATCCCAGGGCCCAGCTAGGTCCCAGTCAGATGCTGAGCCTCTGGACTAACCCAGAGCTACTGCACGCACTAGGATGTGGACGAGATATTCAGAGGGGGATGTCAGTGACACTCCAGCAGGTCCATAGCCAATTGGAGGAGTTCCTGAGGCTACGGGTGCAGGAGATGCCGACAGCAATACATGGCACTGAGGCCGACACTGATTGGGTGGCGACCTTGGTGGAGAGCCTGGTGCACGATGTCGGCAGCATAACTGGAGGTGTCCAAGACATAGCTCAGTCAGTGACGGCCACGGCAATGCACCTCGACTGCTTGTCCCTGTCACTGGGGGACTTCACCTAGTACCAGGTGGATCTTGACGAGTCGCTGCGGAGCATGTCCCAGACTCAGAAGGCCATAGCCGGTGCACTCCAGAGCATGTCCCAGTCACTGAGGATCATGGCCGAGGGCATCGACACCATGGTGACACCTTGGGAAGCTGCCAGGGCAGGCAGAGCCAAATGATACAGGGCAGCCAGGGCTCGATCCAGCTGCCGTCCGTCCCAAGGTGAACCCCACAGCCTTATGGGCACCAACCAAGAGGAGGGAGCACTGGGTGTAAACCCAGAACCACCCTATGGAGTGGCGATGGCGGCCACCAGCCCCCCTCAGACCCAACCCCCTGGCAACCACACGTCTCGCAGTCAGCATCCGGAACATGGGTGGCATGGAGGGGCATGTGCCACCAGCAAGTGCACCAGCACCCTCCAGCCGCAGGACCCACAGGCGATGACTGCCAGGGTCATCGAAGGCCACGGGACGCGGTAGGCAGCAGTCTGCCTCCACCTCTGAAATGCATCCTGGGAACACACCTAGACATAGTGGTAGAGCTAGGAAGGCTAAGCAGGCCAGGGATCACTGAGAGGGCACTGGGGGCAGGAGGGGGATGGGTCGGGGGGAGGGTGCATTGAGTCTGGGGAAGGGGTGGTAGGGTGGGGAGAGTGGGGCGGAACCACCATGGGACTGGGGTAGGTGTAAATAAAAACCGTTGACCTCAAACACTATGACACCTTTTCCAAATTGCAGGCCCAGCGGCAATCCCATGCCCCAATTCCCCGGGCATGGAGTTCCTGGATGCCTCTTGCCCCACACTCTCAACGTCACGGAACCCCACCCTGGGCTTACCGTGTGCAGGTAGTGGCTGTTATAGAGCACTCAGCAGGCAGACAGGGGTCAGACTATGGCATAGATTGAGGAGCACCAGCACTCAACTCTCTGCAGGTTATCATCACCCCCTGCCCTCGATTGTGGCCCGTTGAGAGTGCTGACACAGGCGCATCACCCTGACTGATGTTACATGGACCCTGTGAGCCTGGAGAAAGGGCGGGTGAGAGTGTTGGAGAATGGGATGGGGCGGGGGAAGGCTGAAGGGTTGTGAGGAGAAGTGCAGGAGTGGTGGTGGGGAGGGGGGAATGACGGCCACATCTTAAGTCAAGCGGACGTGGATGAGGGCCTCCCTGGCCCTCCAGACCGACAGGACGATCACCGCTATCCTGCGGCCGGTCCTACAGGCCCTCCACGGGCTCGTCCTCCAGTCCTTCCTGCTGTGGCGCCTCCTCGTCCGCATCCTTATTCTCCTTCCTCGGAGGTGACCACATGTTCCTGCCCCTCCACCTCCAGAACGTCGCTAAGCCGCTGTGCTGGGCTGTGAATCACACAGCAAACCACCACAACGCCTGCGACCGTCTGGGGGGTGTACTGCAGGGCATCATTGGAGCAGTCGAGGCATTGGAAATGCAACTCAAAGAGTCGGATGCACCGCTTGATGACAGCCCTCATGGGCCTTGTTGTATCGGGTCTCCGCTTTGGTCCCCAGTCTCCGTACTGCCATCATCAGCCACATCCTAAGCGGGTACCCCTAATCTTCCAAGAGCCAACCAGCCATCCTGGGATGGTCCTCAAGGAGGCCGGGGATGTCCACCTGCCCCAGGATGTAGCTGTCATGCACACTCCCTGGGAAGCGTGCACACATGTGCATGAACTTCATGTGGTGGTTGCACACGAGCTGGATGTTCAGGAAGTGGATGCCTCTTGCGCCACACTCCCAATGTCATGAAACCCCACCCTGGGCACTGTTAATGTAGGGCATTCCCAAACGACCCAGTGAGCGCAAGGCGACATGAGTGCCATCCACAGCCCACTGGATCTGTGGCATCCCAGCGATGGCAGAGAATCCTGTTGCCTGGGCACATTGGTGCGCCTGGTCCATGTCAAAGTTCATATAGTTCGCTGCCTGGGAAACAGGGCATCCATGACTTCACAGATGTACTTGTGGGCTGTAGCTTGTGAGATGCCATAACGTCTTCGCTTGAGTCCTGGAATGATCCTGAGACCTAGAAGTTCAGAGCTGTGGTGACCTTGATGGCCACCGGGAGCGGGTATCCTCTTCCTCCACATGGTGCCAAGTCGACAAGGACATAACACAGGTGCCACACTGTCTCCTTGTTGAGTCGGAGCCTCCTACAGCACACGCTGTCTGTCACCTGCTAATGGTCGCATTCCAAGCATTGTCTGGCATCTTTGAATCTGTCTATATATATGTTTCTGGAACATACCTCTTCATTCACCTGAGGAAGGAGCAGCGCTCCGAAAGCTAGTGACATCGAAACAAACCTGTTGGACTTTAACCTGGTGTTGTAAGACTTCTTACTGTGCTCACCCCAGTCCAACACCGGCATCTCTACATCATCTGTTTGAAAGACCAGTGACGCCTGTACACCTTGGGCCATCGCGAGCAGCCCCCTCTGTGTCCCTCCCTGGCTAGATTGGCGGCCGGGTCCTCAGGGTGTAGGGCAGGGCCCTGCATATGGACCACCGCCTCGAGGGTCTGTCAGTGCTGCTGCCCAAACCTTCTCCGCTGCCTGGCTGCCTGGTCACGGGGTCCACGATATCAACCATTCCGTGTAATAGCTGTAAGGGATTGGAGAGGGCGGGAGACTGACAAACAGAGGTGTCTTTCACCCCAGGACCTCCATTCTCCCATTGCTCCCCCCTCAACCCTATATCACCCGTCACTTCCTGCCCACGCGCCCCCCGGTTGCAGCGGGGGCCCCTGCTCACTGGACCCCATACCCTGTATCCCAGATACCCGCACATAACGTTACCTGGATCAGAGGCTGGTCTGTTCCCCATTGCACTCACCGACCATCGGGTCGACGGAATGTTCCCAGTACCGGGGCCCAGCCCCTGGGTGCTCGGATGTTGGCCGCTGTGCCCTAGGTGTTGCCTCCCGCAGTGTTCTGGCAGTGCCCAGGAATCATGTTTGGGATGCAAGGCAATAACCCCACATGCTACATGGTACGCCTACCGACGGGAATCAACTTGGGAGCTGTGAAGTGCTCACTTAACTACGATTGCCAATTCACAATTCGCAATAGCAATTAGCCCACAGACAGAGGCCTCCACGGTTAGTGGGAGTTATGGGTGGTTGATGGAACAGCCGGGCTGGGGTTGCCCCCGGAACGGGACCACAAGGTCCAGGGATTGGTGTGGTGGACCCGCGGGCATTGTGACACCCATCGCCTTCCTCCCTCCCTCTGCCCAAGCTTAGTCCAGGCCATGGGCGGCCACCCCCACCTTCATCGATGCCGGTCCACCCCAACCAAGCTGCCCTCCCCTGTTGGATTCCCCATCCCCTCCGAGCACCGGGGCATCAATCCCAGTGCCCGCGGACTCTGTGCCTGTGAGTGAAGATTGCTATTCACCCATGTCTATGAAATGCCGCCTCGGGTCCCCGCAGCCCTCCCACCAGCTTCACGTTTTTAGAAAGGAGTACTAATCGGCTCCCGCGTGACCACTTGCTGGTGTGGCGGTTAAATCTCGGGTGGCCGTTAGGTAGGGGGTCAATCCTATTAATTGTGTGGAGATTGAGCTTACGTGGTGATTATTGGGTTCTTGCCACGCTACGGTGGGATCCTGATTTCACCAATGCGAGCGGGCTGGTTTGATTGCTAATCGATTGGCGCCCGGCATGGTTCTTGTTTCTGGCCTCTCCCGTGATTTAAAGGCCTTGTCGTGCTCATGCTTAAACGCAGCCACCCAATTGTGTCCTTAGAAGTTTTTTCAACAATGTGGAGCTGAAGGTGTTGGTGAGACCAGCTCCTCAGAGTTCAGGCCGCCCCCTTTTGTTTGAAAGGGTGCCCCAGTTTCTAAATCCTGCACACACCCCACCCACGGGCAAAGTCACCCCCTGCACACATGCATATTGCCCCATACCTGCCCAAGTGAGGACACCTCGCTGTGGGATGGCTGAGAGCCCCCCATTTCCAGGCCTCCACATCCCCCCCCCCCTTTCGGGCCACCCACCTTTCTGGAGCTCCACCCTTCACCCCCCAACCTTAGGAGGCTTCTTCATATCCCCCCTTCCCCCCCACACCCTTCATAACCTCCATTCCCCCATTTCATGGGCATGATTCCCCTCAGGCCCCAACCCTTGGCAGTGTCACCATGGAACCCGGGCACCCCGGCACCGCCATCCTAGCACCTGGATGTGCTCATGCCAGCCTGGCTGTGCCAACTGGGCACTGCCAAGATGCCCAGGTGCCAGAGGGAGAGCCAGGTTGCCATCATGCCCTGTCCTTGACCTCCCAGGTGTCTTCAATGGCTTAGGTGATCCCCCCAGGTGCCGCTACATCTGGTCCACGTTTGTGTGCTAAACGGTGCCATGGCGAGATCTCCCAGGCGCAGGCCTTCGTTCCTGGGCCTTGGGAGAATCGAGCGCCGACATATTTAAATGAGCCATTAAATATCTATATCTGGATCTCACCCAACGAGGGCGAGATCCAGATCACGACGTTTCACGAGATCCCATTAATATCCCGTGAGGTGTTCCGAGCGTCAATCTTGTCAAATTAAAACCATGTGTGATTTCAACTAAGCATCACATAAAGAGCCATTGATACAGTCGCAAGGAAAAATCTATCGAGAGGTATATTGCTAATAGGTTTTTAAAACTGAGTAATTACCTTGAGTTTGACACTAAATTATCATTGGTGTCAGAATTGGGATTTTTATTGGGAAGCACTGAAGTAGTCATTCCAGTATGCATGCCAATTGGAGGGATACTGGCAGCTGTTGCAGCATTTGGAGCTTCCCCACTATTGTTCAAATCTTGCAGAGAAGTAACTACTGGATTTGTTTTATTACAGTTAATATACCTCCCATCGGTTCCTGTTTGCTTCTCTTCTGTTCCAGTTTGTTTCCCGTCGGTCCCTGTTTGTTTCCCGTCGGTTCCTGTTTGTTTCCCGTCGGTTCCTGCATGCTTCCTTTCAGTTCCACTTTGTTTCCCGTCGGTTCCTGTCTGTTTCCCGTCGGCTCCTGTATGCTTCCGTTCTGTTCCTGTTTGTTTCCCGTCGGTGCCTGTTTGCTTCCCTGCCATTCCTGTGTGCTTCCTTTCATTTCCTGTATGTTTCCCGTCGCCTCCTGCTTGCTTCCCTGCCGTTCCTATATGCTTCCTTTCATTTCCTGTATGCTTCCTTTCGTTTCCTGTAAGTTTCCCTTCGGTTCCTGTTTGTTTCCTTGCCGTGCCTGTTTGTTTCCCGGCTGTTCCTGTATGCTTCCTTTCATTTCCCGCATATTTCCCTTCTGTTCCTTCAAGAGATTTTCGCCCCGTGGCTTCCTGAGACGATTTCCACACGGTCGGGTGATCTACTTGTTCTGCCTTTATTGTCTCTGTTCTTGTGTTGGTCCGTTTGTGTTTCCTGCTTTTGGGTTCCCTGTCTTTTGTAGAATCCTATATTAAAATAAAATTGCATTCTGTATGATTAAGAAGTGTAAAGAAAAACAAGTTAGACACGACCTGTCCTTTTGGATCTTCTTGATCCCAAGCATCATCTAAAAGCATAACCTACAAGAACAAATCAGGTTTGTTCTAATGTTGACAGTATTCACATTTTTTAAAACTACATGCTGCTCAGGTCACTCTTAGTAAAAAATATATATTTCCTAAAAGGCAGAATCTGTTAACAGCCAATTATGATGAGGGTGGCATGGTGGCGCAGTGG
The DNA here is from genome assembly GCF_047496885.1 of Scyliorhinus torazame. Classification (NCBI taxonomy): domain Eukaryota; kingdom Metazoa; phylum Chordata; class Chondrichthyes; order Carcharhiniformes; family Scyliorhinidae; genus Scyliorhinus; species Scyliorhinus torazame. The sequence continues at coordinate 267,418,834 of NC_092713.1, read as the reverse complement.
TAAGCACTGCTGCCTCACGGCGTTGAGGACCCGGGTCTGATCCCTGCCCTGGGTCACTGGCCGTGTGGAGTTTGCACATTCTCCCTGTGTCTGCGTGGGTTTCACCCCACAACCCAAAATGATGAGCAGGTTAGGAGATTGGCCATGCTAAATTGCCCCTTAATTGGAAAAAAAAATGGAGTACTCCAAATTTATTTTTAAAACGTCAATTACGCTTACATATTTAAGACTTAGATCAGTATTCTTGTGCGCCACAATGAATCAATCATCCTGCTGCCACAGGTACCGACTGAAGCACACAATTCCATTTTTCCCATTCCGCCCAGTTCCTGATCTGAGTTATGCCACTGGGGGGAGACACCGAACAGAAGTCACACTTCATGCTGTTTTTTTCACTTCAAAGCTGTATCCCACAATTATTCTTAAATTAAGATTTGAGAAATACTTAAGTAAAATGTTAAGCTTTCTAATTTAACTCTGGTTTGAAGTTATGAACATTGTTCATGGTGTGGTCCCCGTCCTGGTCAGGGAGAAGATTTTAGGAACAGGAGCAGGCCATCCAGCCCCTCAAGGAGGTTCTGTGTTCAAACCCCTTATGTGCTGACCTACATGGGAATTGATGGGGTTGGGCGGGGGTGAGGGAGATGGTTTCAATCTCCGATGGGCAATTCCCCGGCTCAATGGGACACTCAATCAAAGTTTTTTTTCCAAATTTATTAAAGGGATGTGGGTGTTGCTACCCTACCCACCCATCACCTCGACCACTTGCCACCTCACCCACCTTTCACCTCAGAACGTTTAACAAAAATCTGAATGCACAAAACATCTGCAATAAAGTCAAAGATGCAAGACGATACTTTGAATGCGAGCCTTTACAGGTAATTAAGTCTTTACAGATCCAGACAATCGCCAGGCAGAAATGTTCCCTCCAGTCGGGGAACACTTCAGCAAGTGCATCCAAGGGCATTCAGCCTCTGATCTTCGGGTACGCGTTCTCCAAGGCAGCCTTCAGGACGCGTGACAACGCAGAATCGCTGAGCAGAAACGTATAGGCAAGTTCCGCACACATGAGTACAGCCTCAACCGGGACCTTGGATTCATGTTGCAATACATTCACACCCCACCATCTGGCCTGGGCTTGCGAAATCCTACCAACTGTCCTGGCTTGAGACAATTCTCACCTCTTTAACCTGTGATTACCCCTCTCTCTGGATCTGTAAAGACTTAATTACCTGCAAAGACTCGCATTTAAAGTATTGTCTTGCATCTTTGACTTTGTCTATATATATGTTTCTGGAACCTACCTCTTCATCACCTGAGGAAGGAGCAGTGCTCCGAAAGCTAGTGATTCAAAACAAACCTGTTGGACTTTAACCTGGTGTTGTAAGACTTCTTACTGACTCAGCTGGTTTGATAGACTTGTCTTTTTTGGGTCTAAATACTCCTTAAATCACGTATTGATTGCGAGTGGGGACTTATACAATCCTCTCATTTAAATGATGATCATTTTCTTTTTGTATAAATATCAATCTGCTATTATAAATACAAATGTGATCCTTTTCCTTCAATATTATAAGATAGCTGAGGCAACTTAATTTTTTTTCGAAACATTGAGCGCTGTTGATCTATCGAGGAAACAAGCAATTGCCACAACTGATTTGTTATCAGATTAAATAACTGAGGTTGGAAAAGGTCTCTAGATAACAAGTGCAAAATTCACTTCTCCAAAACATTCCCCATGCAGACAATTAGATCACAGAGTTCTGAATTAAGCAGAATGGACTGCATCAGTGTTCATGGAACTATTACAACAAAAGATTGAAACTGATTCACTCCTCCCTCCAGAAGTAACATACAGGTTAATGAGTCAGGCACAAAAACAGAAAATACTGGACAATCTCAGCAGGTCTGACAGCATCTGTGGAGAGAGAAGGGAGCTAACGTTTCGAGTCTGGATGACACTTTGTCAAGGCTAGAGAGAACTGGAAATAGGGTCAGATTTAATACTGTTGTGGGGGTGGGGCATGGAGCAGTGGGGCTGGATAGAGGGCCAGCAATCGGTGGAGATTGACGAAAATGATGTGGACAGAAAGACAAAGGGAATGTAGATGGAGGTGATTAAGGCTAAGAAGGATGCTGATAGTGGTACATAAAGAGATTTGAATGTGGTAATGGCAGAACAAAGGTGAGCAGTGTATCAAAGGGCAACAAGAAGAGGGAACAGATGGCCCGGGTTTGGGGGGGGGGGGGGGGGGGGGGGGGAGGAGGGGGAACAATGGTGTGGGAAAAACAGATCAATGCAAGAGATGAAAATATAATGATAGAAATAAAAATGGGGTGAAGGTGGAGGAGATATTTCACAGTCTGAAGTTGTTGAACTCAATGTTAAGTCCAGATGGCTATAACGTGCCTAATCGGAAGATGAGGTGCAGTTCCTCCAGTTTGAGCTGGGTTTCACTGGAACGACGGACATGTGGATGTGAGGGAAGGCCGGTGAGTTGAAATGGCAAATGACAGGAAGGTCTGAGGCCTGCTTGTGGACGGACCATAGTGTTCTGCAAAGCAGTCACCCAGTCTCCGTTTGGTCTCTCCAATGTCGAGTAGACCGCTTTGGGAGCAGAAAATGCAATAGACCAGATTGAAGGACGTGCACATGAAGTGCTGCCTCCTTGAAAAGAGTGTTTAGGCCCTGGGATGGTGAGCAGGGATAAGCAGGGGAACAATGAGTATGGAAGCTCTGCGTTACTGCACCTGGCTCATTAAACGGATCAGGGGGTGTAGATCTGTCACTGAGGATTTTGATTCTGCCCACTTTGTTGTCAACAACAATGTAAATCAATGTCCTAAAAGGTAAGGTAAGTGAGGTAGGCAGTGCTAAGCTTTATGGATTTAGCTGGACTTCTTTCTGTCGTACTCCCATCTACACATGGGGATTTCTAAGCTTGTGCTGAACCTCAGCAAAGCTTTTTTGGACAGAGTTAAGTGAAATACAATCCAAAGGTAAGAGAATGTATGATCCTTATCAGGAAAGCTGAAACTTGATTTGAGGTGGCTATTTAGTGGATTGATTTGGACACTGTTAAGCATGTCAATGTATTTTTTTAATGGGTGGAAGATTTCAAGATGGTTAAAAAAAACCATTCTCACAAGAATGTTTCCATACTATCTGCTCCCATTTTACTATCATTCGCTCCCCACTGTTTGTCAATTGATACAGAATTAGTGTTACTGTTGTTACCTGTTAACTCAGGGTGTTTCTCCCATAAGTGTAAAACTTATATTTACCAAATTAGCTATCCCTGTGTACTCTTCAGAGTTTGATTAATTATTCCATTAACAGCAAACGAGGTCCTACAGTCAGTATAGGATTCTCACATCAATTGGGCTTGATTTTAACCCTTATCCCAGCAAAGAAAGGGCAATGTCTAGTTTACTGGAATTATAATCTCGTAAGGAAACATGAAAATTCTCACCTTTCCGTGCTTTTTAGCATTTTGTTTGACATTTAGCACTGACTTTTCATATTCTATGATTTCTTTGCTGATATTTTTACGCTTTCTGATTAAGAGTGGATTATCTTTCATATCCTTAAGAACTTGAGCCTGAATCTCTGGGATAAATCTGCAAGTAGAAGCAAGGGATCCTGTCAGTGGGACTAATCATTGCTATTCAATCACAGTTAACTTCCGCAATGAACAGAATCATTGTTTTGGTGGTTTAATTTATTTAATGCATGTTTGTTGAAGACATAAACCACTGCCACCCTGATTCACTGGAACAAAGTCCACTGCTCCCAGCTAATTAGTTCCTGGACCCCAAGTGCATTGTACTGCTCTTTTGTGAAATCAAATGCAAATGATTCCTTAAGAACCATACTTGCGTCTTCCATCTTCACAGCTAGATTACCTTTTGGGTCTCAATTTCACCCTACTCTTTGCTCTTTATCTATTGTAAAACCTATTTGGATGATCCTTGTCAATATTTTTTCATGCCCTGCTTTTGCTCTCCTAATTTCCTTTTTAATTTCTCTAGGTTTTCCACAGTATTGAGCTCTCAGTATCCGAGGTAGCCTTCTATTTTTTGTCTGATCTTACCCTGCATGCTCCTTGACATTCAGGAGGCTCTAGAGTTGGTAATCCCACCTTTTCTTCGAAAGGTCTTTATAAATAAAATTCCAATTAAGGGGCAATTTAGCGTGGCCAATCCATCTGCCCTGCACATCTTTGGGTTGTGGCGGTGAGACCCACGCAGACATAGGGGAGAATGTGCAAACTCCACAAAGACAGTGACCCGGGGCCGGGATTGAACCCGGGTCCTCGGTGCCGTGAGGCAGCAGTGCTAACCACTGTGCCACCATTTCACCCCACCCCACCCTTTGTCTGGTTGGAACATCTTTTCTCTGAACCCTCACTATCTCACTTCCCTGACACTTGTTTCCAGTTCACTTCGAACAAATCACATCTCGGCTTAGTAAAATTGTCCTTTCCACAATTGAGAACTTTTACTCCTGATCTATCTTCATCTTTTTTTTCCATAACTACACGAAATCCGACTGAATTATGCTTTCCTACTGATACCCCTTACACCTGCCCACATCATTCCATAAAACCAAGTCCAGGACTGCCACTTCTCTTTTTTGGCTTTCTTATGTATTGCAAAAAAGGTTCCCCTGAAAGCACTTGTAACTTGTCTGGCTTGTCACCCAGAACTGGCCTCAATGTCCCAGGAGTTTAAATCCCTCTGTACTGAACCTGACAAGGAAGGGTAATTTTGATCACCATTGAGATAAAACACCATGGAATCTGTGGTACAAATGTGCCTGTACCAAGCTGAGGCATTAGGAAAATCAGTTATGATCACAACTCTGCTGTTTGACTTTGCAAAGTCAAAAATGGTGAGTAAGGATTTTGTTCGCTAGTTCTTGGAACCTGGGTCACACAGGCAAGGTCACATTTAATGTCCATCTTCAAATACCCTCAGAAGGAACCAAAGCAATCCTTGTGATGACAGGGCTTCCACTTTGGTGTTAGGTACAGCATTAACATAGTAATTATTGTTTTACAATTTAATGGTTTGCTAGCCACTTTATAGGGCATTTAGAGTCAACAATACAACATGGGACTGGAATAACATATGAGCCAAAAATGGGTAAGGGTGACAGGCTTCCTTCCCTGAAAGGAAACAAAAGCACTCCGGTTTTAGGGGAGGGGTCCTCCAATCTTTCCTTTCTCCTTGTGGAAGAGCTCCTAACTTTGATTCATTGCCTCCCTATTACAGTAGTAAAGCTGGGCTATGAGGAGGACCACCACAAAAGACGGCAGCATGCGTTCCAGTCTGTGCGTTATCCTTCTTCCACATAATTTCCTTCTTGGACTGCAAGTGGCTTGTGACTCATTGGGAAAGGTGGCGAATAAAGGGGTCTGATGCAATCACCATTTTAAAGAATTAGAATCAATTATGTTTTATGGTGTTACATTCCAATAAATGTGTGAATCTCTATTTCATCAATTAGGAGAAAATGAAGAGACTTTGTTCTAGATTTCCAGGAAAATAGCTTTTCTTCCAAATTAAAAAGTCCTCACTTCTCTGAGAATCCATCTGCTGCGAAATATTCAGCTTTCAGCAGTTCTGTGCATGAAGATCTCTTGTCTGGGTCCATCTGTAAGCATTTCTGAGGAAATATCATAAATGTCCAATCAATATTTTTGTCGAGCAAAACCTGTAATTGTGTCTCAGTTATGAGTGACCAAAAACCCAAACCTCAACAATTAAATCATAGAGGGGTCAATTAGTCAAGCATCCAAAAGGAGTCGGAGCTGATATTCGAGGAGGTTAAGCCTCTTAATTAGGACTCAACAACAGAATTTGTTTCAAAAAGATACCTTATTATTGTGTCTCACCTTGGAAACGGAATTTCCTTGTTTGAGAATGAAGACAGTTATGTGGATATCTAAAGCACTTCATTAGCTCCAGTGGTAGCTCACCAAAATTGCAAATTTACTTCCCACTCCAGAGATCTGAGCACAAATATCCAGGTGGACCACTGAGAGAGTGCAGAGCTGCCACAGATGCCATTTTTCGAATGAGATGCTAAAACCTGTCTGCTCCTGAAGATGGGCACGAGGGACTCCATGGGACTATTTTGAAGAAGAGTGGGTGAGTTGTCCCTGGCATTGTGGTCAGTCTTTATCCTTTATACAACATCACTGGAAGAAACAGCTTGCCTGGCCATTGTCACTTCACTGTTTGTGGGATCCGGTTGTGCACAAGTTGGCTGCCGCACCTCATGCATCGCAGTGATAATCACCGCAGTTTTAAAAGTACCTCATTGGCTGTAAGGCCACATTTGGCACAATATGAGGTTGTGAAAGATGCTATATAAATGCAACTTTTGCTTTCCTTCCTTTACATCTCTCAGAAACACTCCAAAATTCTATCCACAAAATGACTTTCTTGTAAACTCTAAGTCACTATTGTTATTTATGTCAACACGGTTGCAAGTTGCGAGAGCAAGAGCCCCAAAGCAACAAGGAGACAAATGAACCAATATTCTGTTATTAGTGGCATTGGTTGATTTGAAAATGTCGAACAGTTCAAAATAACTCCCTTCTCTACAAATTGTTTCATAGGATCTTTTACATCCACTTGAATGTGTGATGGAGGGTGCTAGTGGAGCGTTAGTCTGTCTTAAATAGGTTTCCATTGTCTTCAGTAGGTTAATTGTAAGTCTTTATTAACTACTAACCTACTTACACGTGCAGTAAAGGGCAAACACGTCTGCTCAGCACCACACCGACCCCTGGGTCACGAGCCTCCTTGTATCCCTGTGTGGATGGTACTGTATTTATTCCGACATTATGGGAGGAATTCTCCAGCCCTTCCCACTGACGGGATCTTCCGGTCCCGCCAAAGTCTACAGCTGCCGCAGATTCTCTGATGGCGGCAGGGGCAGCGAATTTAAATCGCCATTGACTTTAGTGGGACCGGAAGATCCCGCTAGCAGCCGATAGCGAGCCGCTTCTATTGCAGGAAACCCCACCGCAGGGAGGCTGGGGATTTCCAAACTAGATATGTACCAGATCCTTATACTACACAACTTCCCCCCAATCGTTATCCAAAATATTTGGAGTTATACTTGTTTAAATCTTGCCTTACATTGTCTCACTCCCATACATTTACATTGCTGTTACTAAATTATCACTATTACTACCTTTGATGATTGCTACATAATCACAACCCCATTTCTCTGTTTCAAGTCTTTGAATTTAAAAGTTCAGGCAGTCTGGAGAACTTCTAACTCGTCCATATCTCGTTCACAGTTCTGTCAGAGTTGTGGGCTCTGTTGTTGCTGGTTCTTCTTGTTGGTCTGAACGTTGAGCTGGCACCTGGGTATATTTTCATTTTTTTCTTCCACTCCTTTATGTTGAACCTCATAGTAGGGTCAATTGCCCCTCCCCTCCCAAACCCACTGGTCCACAAAAGAAGATTTGTCAGAGGATTGACAATTATTTTTATGGAAAAAGAATACCGGAGGTCTAGGCTATGGTCAAGTTTGTAACTCTTTGGGGACTTCCAGTGGTGGCAATGTGCTGAGCAGTCGCACAAAAGGTGGCTCTCCCTTGGGAACTTCAATTTAGGCCCTTTTAACCTGTAACTCGGATACCAAAATAACAAAAAAAAAAGCATCCTCACCCAAAACTAACAACCGTCCAAGAAAAAAAGTAAAAGTAAAAGTCGGGAAAGTAAGACCCACACCTCAGAGCGAAGAGACATGCGGAGCAGAGCATGGCGGACTGAATGGGAACACCAACACAATCACCAACCTACCCACAAACAGAGCAGTGGATGGAGCTTCTTTTAATAGAGCTCCAAAAACACAGACTCGATAAAGGAGGACCTCATTTCGGCCATGAAACTTCTCTGGTCCCCATAAAAGAGGTGTTGGAAAGAACGGAGCGGAGACTGAAGTCACAGAATACGACGGTGCTACCGACCAGAGCAATCGGATCACCTCGCTCGAGGCCAAGGTGGCAAGGTTGGTAAGAACCCAGAGAGCGCTCAAGTGGAAAGTGGACGATCAGGTGAAGATCAGGGGAACAGGTCCCACTGCCAGAACCTGACAATTGTCGGGCCACCTGAGGGCTCAGAGGGCAGAAACCAGACAGAGTATACCGTGCAGATGCTCGGAAAGGTGGTCGAAGGGGAAGGCTTCGCCAAGCCCCCAGAGGTACACTGGGCCCACAGGTCATTCTGGCAAAGGCACGAAGCAGGAGAACCGCCACGGCCAATCATAGCAAAGCTCCATAACTTCAAGATAAAGAGAGGGTGCTGAACTGGGCGAGGAACACGCAACCATCTAGATGGGAGGGACATACAATCCGCATCTACCAGACCATTGGGGCCGATCTGACCAAGCGCCGTGGGGAATTTAATGGAGCCAAGGCGGCTTTATTCAAAAACAAGGTGCGGTTAGACATGCTGTACCCAGCGAGACTCTGGGTAACCTACGGCAACAAAGAGCACTATTTCAACACACTGGAATACACAAATGAGTACATCCAGAAAAACAGGCTGGGAAGGTAGCAATAATGGATAACTAACAACTCTTAACAAAATTTTTTTTTTTCTGGTCTAAACACTTACTCAACTTGTGGGGACCACACTGAAACAAGAACGAGGGGGAGAAAGGACAAAGCGGGTTGAGGGTAGAGGGAGCTGCTCCCAGGGGAGCCACCATGCTGGAGAGTATGCTAGGCACGGAGGTAAGATGATGGGGGGCCGTGGCACAGCTCCCGAAGGGAGGGAGTGCCTGGCAGAAGAGGGGAGGAGGGAGGGTTGAATGATAAAGGGGGGTTTGTAAGGGGGGGAAGGCAACAGGGGTAAGGGGAGAGTGACGAGGGAACGGCAAAGGCAGAGGGACAAAGGGGGGCGATCAGGGATTAGGTGGGGGGAGAGGGGAGGGTAGAATGCTGGTTGCAACATTTCGCACATGGGGACAGCGGGAAGAAAGAAGACAACGGCCGCCACCTTGGATGGCCCTCAACAAAGGGAAACCCCGGTGTGCAGGGGCACGTCTATGTGGTAAGAATGGCTAACCCTGCAGGAGGGGGGGGCTAAAGAAGCCGCTCATCAGAATAGCCACCTGGAATATCAGGGAACACAACAGCCCGGTGAAAAGACCCAGAGTCTTCGCTCATCTAAAGAGCCTGAGTGCCAACATAGTCTTCCTTAAAGAGACACACCTGAGGGAGAAGAACTGATTGAGGGTAAGAAAGAGCTGGATAGCGTGCTTCGGTACGAGGGGGAGGCCAGACTGTTCAGTAAAAGGACGAATTTCACAGCGATGAACATGGTGACGGACCCGGGGGAACGGTACGTAATGGTTAGTAGTGTTCTGGAAGTGACATCGGTGGTATTTATGAATATACACACCCCTAACTGGAATGACGCAGACTTCATTAAAAAAAAACATGGCGGAGATCGCTGAACTATGCTCCCACCAACTCATCGTGGGGGGAGACATCAACTGTGTACAGGACCCAATGACGGACAAATACAGTCCCACATCAGGGAAACAATTGGCGATGTCAAAGGAATTGAACAGCTTTATGGAGCACATGGGGGGTGGACTCATGGCGGTTCAACCACCTGAAGGAGGAGGCATTCTCCTTCTTCTCCTAAGCTCACAAAGTATGTCCCAGTCGACTTTTTGGGAGTGGGTAAATTGGTGCTTTCCAAGGGTGGTAGGGACAGAATACTCATTCATAGTGATATTGGGCCATGCACCACACTACGTGGATGTGAGGGTGGAGACGGGCCGGGCCCAGCACCCCCCATGGAGGCTGGACACAGCCCTCCTCGCTGACAAGGCATTCTGCAAAAAAATGTCACAAGCCATCGACGGGTACATATCTGCAGCCAGAATGGGGAGGTCTCACCCTCCCCATTCTGGGAGGCACTGAAGGTGATAAGGGGGAAATAATAGCGTACAGGGCACTCTAGGACAGGAAGGAGAGTAAAAAACCAAATTGGAAAAGCTACAATTGGAATTTGACCTGCTCTTCACCAGGAAAGCAGTGCACCATACACAGGAGACTTTTTATCAAAATGGAGACAAGGCCAGCCGCCTGCTGGCTCACTCCCTGAGAAAGCAGGCAGCCACATGTGAAGGACAGGAACGGCAAACTAGTCACGGCATCAGACAGAATCAATCAGGCCTTCACGGCTTTCTATCGATAGCTGTAGAGCCTCCAATACCCGGAGGGGGACTCAAAGGTGAATCTGTTTCTCGACGGGCTGGACATACCAGCTGTGGGGGAGGAAAAGACACAGGGGCTGTAAGCGCCACTAGAACTGGGGAAAGTCATGGAGAGCATCAACTCCACGCAGTCGCGGACTTCAATAAAGATTTTCGGCGACACTGACGGGAAATATTCAATGACTCGGAAGAATAGAAGAGGGGGGGGGGAAGGGAGTAGGAGAAAGTGAGAGGGGAGGCGCCAGCTCGCGTACGGGGTAAACAGGGCAGAGGAACAAGAGAGAAAGAATGGCACGAATGCACATAGATGCGACCATGACAACACCACCAAACAGACCCCATGTATGTTTTAATACCAGGAGGCAACATACAGATAATTAATGCAGTATGGTTGTGGTAGCGGATCACAGGGGGCTCAAAGTTAGGGGCTCCATATCTGTATATATGTTACCTTTGTTTTCATACTTGTCTATTTTTCTTTCGTATTCCCACTGTGTTGATTTCTCATTATTTCTGTTTTATGTTCCTTGCAAGTAGATGCAAAACCAATACATATATTTTATAAAAAATGTTTTTAACCTTTCAACTGGATTCCCACCAGAATTGCAGTAGAAACTGAAAGTATGCTGGAAATGCTTGGAAATTTTAGCCTCTATTTTGTTTTCTCAATGATACGCTGGAAAAGACGTTCCCCTCACAGTTCACCATTCCTGATGATGATGTGCTTTGAATAGAATGCTATCATGCCACACGAGGGGAGGGTAAATAGAGAGAAAATGCCTGGATCCACATTGACTACATTTCGCGATCTTCGATCAGTCACAAAGGCGGACTGAAAAAGACCAGTAATTTTAATAATTAGGTGCCATTCAGTTCAGTAAAATTACCTTTTTAAGAAAATTACATAATCACAAAACACATCACAAAACACATGCCTCTGATAACTGATTAATGATGGCCTCCCTCTTCACTTTACCTTTACCAGCACCGTCAACAAAGGATTACATCTTAACAGTCGCTTTCCTGGTGATTCCGGTCTTTGGATGTCTGGTAGACATACCCCGGCAAACGTAGGATTTTTGCTAAAAAGACTCTTGAGACGCGGCGTTAAATTTCCTGCTCAAAATAAAAAGTGCGAATGAAAATAATGCAGTGCAGAAGTTAGTTAACTGCAACAAACAGTATAGTAAGAGTTCTGAAACACTGGGCGCGATTCTCCGCTTCCGCGACTAAGTGCCCACGCCGTCGTGAACACCGTCGAGGTTCACGACGGCGCGAAAAGGCCCCGGTCTCGATTCAGGGCCCGACAATGGGCTGGGATCGGGGCCGCGAGAAACTCGGGGGGGGGGGCGTGTCGTTAAGCAGCGTCGTCAGCGCGCGCTGAGCATTAGCGGCGCATAAAAGCAACGCCGCGTCATCCGACGCCTAACTGGCGTCACCCCGCGCATGTGCGTTTGCCGTCCTCCCCGAGGCCGCCACGCAAGAAGATGTCCGATGGATCTTGCACGGCGCGGAGGAAAGGAGGTCCTCCTTCAGAGAGGCCGGCCCGCCGATCGGAGGGCACCGATCGCGGGCCAGACCCCTTTTGAGACCTACCCCGGTGAAAGAACCCCCCTCGCCCCCCCCCACAGGCTGCACTCCCAGCGTTCCCACGCTGTTCCCGCCGGCAGCGACCAGGTGTGGATGGCGCTGGCAGGAAGCCGTCGTTTTGGGCAGGCCCCTCAGCCCATCCGGGCCTGAGAATAGCGGGGGTGGCGGAGAATCGTCATTTTGGGTGTCTCAGGCGATTCACCGGACTGTGCCGCGCAGAACTAGATAGTGCCGATCTCGCCGCTTGGGTGCATCGCAGGAGGGCGTCGGACCGGCGTCGCGTGAAAAAATGGCGCCCCAGGCGATTCTCCCAAACGGCGCGGCATCAGAGAATCGCGCCCACAATATTTATCTGAATTGCCACATAACTTAAAGATTACATTATGTTTACACTCACAGGGTTTTGTAGTTCATTGCCCAGATTTGCTACAAACGTAATGGTGGGGTTAACAACACTCGCCGCTCTTTATAGTCAGACAACAACTTCTGGTCATTGCAGATAAGCAGTTAAAAGTGGAAATTTGGAAATAACTGCCTCGGGTGAGACATTCCTCCGAACGTATCCTGCAAATGGCATCTCTTCATCTGGTTCTGAACAGTGTGAAATGTACTTGCCCCATAGGTATAAACTAAACGCGCCAGAAAATGTTAGGTCTGGCCTATTCTAGGGTAAGTGCCTTTTGACAGTGTGGTAAGTCTTAATTCCTGCCAAACAACCTCACTGGCATTGAGAATTAACCTTTCAAAGTATGGAGTTTCATTCCTTCAGTTTTTAATTATAGTTTGAGATTTGAAAAGATAACGAAATTTTAAATTTTAAATACTTAACATTTTCTTTGACTTTTATTTTCCCTTTCTCTCAATCCAATTTTTATTTCTCTTTATCTTGTTTCCTGTAACTGACTTGACATTAAATTCAGTATGCTAGCTTCCACTTCTTGGTTCAGACTCTGAGCTGCACATTAACAATTCTTCAATTTGGTGGATATGGAGCTAAAAGATTTCTTGCCCTATAGTTTCTCACCCTGTCCCTACAAATCCCAAATGCTCTGAATAGGACGCTGTGCTTCTTGGCGCTTTCATTTGCAGTAAGTTCCGATGCAAGTGTAGCTTTCGTTCACAGCTGAGAGCTACAGCTGAGTACTTCCACCCCATCTCAGGCTCCTGTTCTATCCTGCAAGAGTACAGTTCCTGGACACACTGGTATTTTGGGAAGGTGCCCATTCTTCACGTCCACAATGAGTGCAAACAATCTGTATGGACTGCGGCAGCTATCATAGCTGACCCCCAACTCCCAGCATCATCAGCAGAAATTATGCTTTTTGTTAAAATTCCTCCTCCCCATCCATGTCTAGCACAATGGTTAGCACTGATGCTTCACAGTGCCAGGGTCCCAGGTTCGATTCCCGGCTTGGGTCACTGACTGTGCGGAGTCTGCACGTTCACCCCCGTGCCTGCATGGGTTTCCTCCAGGTATTATGGTTTCCTCCCACAAGTCCCGAAAGACGTGCTTGTTAGGTGAATTGGACATTCTGAATTCTCCCTCAGTGTACCCGAACAGGCGACGGAGTGTGGCGACTAGGGGATTTTCACAGTAACTTCATTGCAATGTAGCCAACTTGAGACAATAAAGATTATTAAAATTAAAAATTAAATTATAACATCTTGACTGCCCCTTGTAGCATCACCATCATTGCAATGAGTGCCTTGATTCAAGCTGAAGGTTTTTTTCTTTGTTTTAAAAGAGTACTTCATTTTATTACACCAGAGGTGTCAGTCACGACAGTAAGAACATAAGAACTAGGAGCAGGAGTAGGCCATCTGTCCCATTGAGCCTGCTCCGCCATTCAATGAGATCATGGCTGATCTTTCATGGACTCAGCTCCACTTTCCGGCCCGAACACCATGGGCGGAATTCTTCCATTCGGCGGCAGAGTGTCCACGCCGTCGGAAACGCCATTGTCGATTCTGGCCCCTACAGGGGGCCAGCACAGCACTGGAGCGGTTCACGCCGCTCCAGCCTCCCATCCCAGCGCAAACTGTGCGCCGCGCCAACCCGCGCATGCGCGGTGGCCTCCCTCAACGTGCTGGCCCTGGCGCAACATGGCGCAGGGGTTCAGGGGCCGGTGCGTAAGAAAATAGGCCCGGGGAACGAGAGGCCAGCCCGCCGATCGGTGGGCCCAGATGGCGAGCCAGGCCCCATCGGAGACCCCCCCCCCCCAGGTCAAAGCCCCGCTTCCCCCCCCCCGGCAGGCCGCCCCCCAACCCTGCGCGCAGACTAGGTGTGGACGGCGCCGGCGGGACTCTACCTTTTTAGAGCGGCCGCTCGGCCCATCCGGGCTGGAGAATCGGTGGCCCGGCCGCGTAGAGCGGCCCGCGACCGGCGCCGCGCCAAACACGCCGGCGCCAATGGTGACGATTCTCCGCTCCACGGAGAATCCAGTGCCGGCATTGGGGCGGCGTGGCGCGATTGCGGGGATTCTCCGGCCTGGCGCGGGGCTGGGACAATCCCACCCCATAATCCTTTATTCCTTTTTCTTCAAAAAACTATCTATCTTTATCTTAAAAACATTTAATGAAGGAGCCTCAACTGCTTCACTGGGCAAGGAATTCCATAGATTCACAACCCTTTGGGTGAAGAAGTTCCTCCTAAACTCAGTCCTAAATCTACTTCCCCTTATTTTGAGGCTATGCCCCCTAGTTCTGCTTTCACCCGCCAGTGGAAACAACCTGCCCACATCTATCCTATCTATTCCCTTCAGAATTTTATATGTTTCTATAAGATCCCCCCCATATCCTTCTAAATTCCAAAGAGTACAGTCCCAGTCTACTCAACCTCTCCTCGTAATCCAACCCCTTCAGCTCTGGGATTAACCTAGTGAAAGCAGGTCCAATTTAGGATACAGAATCCAACTAGTGAAAATGAACGGGCATTTGGTTTTTGTATTTCAAAGCCTGTCAATGAAAGAATTCCAGTAGCAAGTGACCAGTTCCCCATTTGGGACTGGGGCTTCCCCACGGTTTATGCCCCTTCGGAGAGACCATGAACCATGTTGACTTACTGAAGGGGCCCAACTATGCTAAAATTGCAAGGGTGGGGTTTAAACTGCTCATCCCCGCAATGGAGCCAGAAAGGGTGACGTGTGAGCAGGCTACCTGCCCCCTATCCTGCTTTAGCGAAAATTGACATCAACCGGGATGGGGGCAAGGATCTTAGAATTGGATCTCACCAACTGTTTCCGAAGGGTTCTTAGGTCATCCCAACTGGGGGAAAATCCAGACCATTAGCTCTGTTTCCCTCTCTCTCCACAGATGCTGCCCTACCCGCTGAGTATTTCCAGCATTTTCTGTTTTTATTTCAGATTTCCAGCATCCACAGTATTTTTGCTTTTTTTCCACAAGAATTATATCAGGCTTTATAGGGTTAAATTACGAAGACAGGTCTGAAAAAATATTGGGATCCAGAGTCCAAATTTCCAAACCCCTCCAGTGAGAGTGGGTTTTAAGGGATTCTTCTCAGCGGGATTGTAAGGTATGATGGATAAAGTTTCTCATTTTTTCTCGCAACTAATGGGACAGATTTTTGCGTTCCCTTACATTGGGTCTGCGGGGGCCGCGCAACAAACTTTATCAGAGGGCCTTCCCACCTGACTCCCACCCGCTCCTACCCCTCTGCACTTTTATGTTAGGACGGGTGAGGTTTTGGCTGGCTCTCCTGCCCTTGCTCCAGTTGACGCTCAAGTGGCCAATTAATGACTAAGGGTCGTTTCCCACCCAGCCTCAATTTTCACGCTGGAGGGAGGAATTCATGAGCAAGAAGGAAGCCCCAAAAGGTGACCCTGCTCATGCATCAGGAAAGAGTGGGGGTGTGAGGGGGCTGCAGTGGTGCCTCCATAAACAGCTTCCTTTCAACATTGGGAAACCCTTACAAGGTCTGCCCCTGCACAGATGCTCCCCTCACCCCCCCTCCCTCCCCATCTATTTCTCCACCAACCCAACACCCCCCACATCTCAAACGCCCGCCCCCACTCCCCCAGGCCTCCCAACCCCACCCTGAGACCTCCACACTTACCTGTTCCTGGACTCCCGGGAATATGGCTGGAATTTTCCATTCCAGGCCTACTTCTATTGAAGGTGCAAGAAGCAGGAGTGCTTCCTGCTGCAGAGGGAAATGGGAATTTGCACTGAAACACTCATGCTGTTCTTATTAACTATACAGGGGGTGGTTTCTTGACGTATTGTGCAGTGGAAGATGTGCACCCTGCCATCATATCTGGGTGCCTTTTTTTTTTAAATTTAGAGTACCCAATTCATTTTTTCCAATTAAGGGGCAATTTAGCGTGGCCAATCCACCTAGCCTGCACATCTTTGGGTTGTGGGTTGAAACCCACGCAAACACGGGGAGATTGTGCAAACTCCACACAGACAGTGACCCAGAGCCGGGATCGAACCTGAGATCTCAGTGCCATGAGGCAGCAAAGCTAAGCACTGCGCCACCGTGCTGCCCCTAGGGTGTTTTATTTAAAAGGCACTGGCACATCGATTTCTTTGTCATGACCCTACTGTGGGAGCAGGAGGTGATTCCACATTCAGTGGCACTTTTCTCCATGTGTTGCTGAATGCAGTGGAGGACAAGAGAGGCATCCTGTAGATAGAAGGAGGAGGCCGAGCCATGTGGCCAACCCTACATGGGAGGACACTCAAGATGGTCAGTGTCCATGGAGAACTGCCCTATAATTGCGGAAATGGGTGAATGACCACATCTGCACCACTAGGGTAAGTGAAACCTCAACTTCTCACACTTACTTCACTGAATGGCAATGGGGACATTGGCCTCAATGGCAAGGACAAGGGCACCATCCGTGCAGCCCATGTATATAAGAACAACCCAACGCGATAAGGAAATCCATCTAGTTTGCAGGTGGAGAGGCAACCATGGGTCCTGACCCTTCCACACAGAGAGCTCTGATGCTGTCTGGGGCAGGGGAAGGAAGTTAGGTGTTAAAGCACCAGCAGCACCAATAATGACATGCCTCTGTGAGCCACATCCTTTTATATGCATGAGCTCAATCCTCTGGAGGGAGCGAGTGAGAGAGGGGGGAAGAGAGGGGGAGACGGAGAGAGAGCTCAGGCAGTCATTCACCATCTCCTCTCTCACTTGCAAGTGCCAGCAGGAAGAGGGGAAAGCCAGAAGATGACTCCCTGGTCCAGCAGACCTCCAGCCCACTGAGGACCAAGGACATTGGGGAGCAGGAGGAAAGTGTGCCTGAGAGCCATCACAGCAGTCACCTGCACCCTCCACCATACACACCTTGGTGGGTGCTAGATATAGTTCAGGCAGGGCCTCACATACTGATGGTCACTGCACAGATATGTGCCCACAGCGGGAGGATCCAATCTCACTGGCACTCAGAGTACTGCTGGGGAAGAGGCATCTGTGATGTCCGACTCCAATAATAAGCCTCTGGGATTTGCCCAGCACAAGATGCTGGAGAGACACTGAGAGGTGGGGGGGGCCATCAGACAGAATTGGTGGAGGCCCTCAACAAAGTGGCATGTGAGGTGGAGGCGTCAGTCCACCTGGTCTGATTAAATGGTTCTGCTCAGTGCGTGCATAGCAGTCCGCATGGGGAGGTTCCAGTTTCTGTCGGAGATGCGTGCAGAGCTGCACTCCATCGCTGTGACCATGGGTGAGACCTTGCTGTGGCTACACAAGAGGGGGACGGGGCACCTCGGCCTCCCCCCAAGTGCCTCCTCAAGAAGTCAGGAAGCAGCCCTCGGGCACCCAATGGGAGGAAAAGCGGCTGTTGGAGGGGGTGGGCATTGATTAGCTGGGGAGGAGAGGATTGAAGAGGTGGGGTGGGTATGGAGGCCTGGAAGGGGGTGGGGGGCAGGGAGGTTGTGATAGTAGGAGAAGGAGAGATGCTGTGGGAGCCGTGGAATAGGTGAGTGTATGGAGCAGAAGGGTGTGAAAGGCCATGCTGGAATGTGGGCAGGTATGAATGGGCATGGGGGGGAAACAGTGGGAAAGGGATTTAGAGGAATGTAGAGGCTTTTAGTTTAGACGGGCAGCATGGTCGGCGCAGGCTTGGAGGGCCGAAGGGCCTGTTCCCGTGCTGTACTTTTCCTTGTTCTTTGTTCTTTTCTTTGTTCTTAGGGAAGGATCTGTAGTATTAACTGATGAATCCTTGAAGGCAAACTGAGGGAATGAGTGATATGAAAGGATGGTGAGGGTTAAAGAGGGCTATATGATCACCCTATAAGGATACTCATTTTAATGGCTAATATTACATTTCAGCACATTACTAAAAAAAATAGTTCAGTTTACATGAATAACTGGTACAATAGACCTTCAATAATAATTAAGTCTTTTGATTTGTACTCACCCACTTGTGTGACTATCTTGTGGATTTGATCTAAGTCAGAGTTTCCTGGCAGGTAAGGATTTCCTGTTGCCATTTCAATACTCATACATCCAAACGCCCAAATGTCCACGGGTCTTGTGAAGAAAATATGAAGAAATGTTTTAATAAACTTTATCGGAATCCGTCAATTATCTCCTGGGAAACATCCTTGAATGTAAAGACTAAAGTGTTCAGTTGCATGTGTATGGGAGCTAGCACATGCAAACTGTATTGAGTGGTAATTTTATGCATTATTGGAGCAGGTGATAATTTATTTTACTTTTCTAAATATTTTCGCAGGTATAATATACATCAATGCAATTAACAGTAATTGTTAAGAAACAATTAAAAGGTTTCTCTATGACCTTTTAACAGGTTAGATTAGTGCTTGATTTTAAAGAAAAAAAATATATGGGTAATCTTATGCACATATCTGCAACAGATTCAACATCTTATCACTGCACACTTCCTGTCAACAAGATCTTACTTCCTGTTATGCTTTTTTTAAAGCTTTGTGTTGGGTTTTTCTCTTTTAAGTTCTCACATCCACAATCATCTGATGCTAAACACCTGTGCAAAGTTGTCTGGTGCCACTACAACCCCTCACCAGTCCTGATTCTTAATATCACCATAAGAACATAAATTATTGTTTTGTGGGACCCAGTTTCTCAGCATGTACTGCAGAATAAATTTGAGGCTCTAACCAACTCTATCCCTACGCACCAACAGCAACCACATGAAATGCCAGTTCCATGCTGATCCCACATCGGACCCTTCTGTATTGAGAGGACCCACAGAGAAGATTTAAATTGTTTACAGCTTGGGAATACTCAAACAACGAGGAGATGACTATGAGAATGAAATGAAATGAAAATGAAATGAAAATCACTTATTGTCACAAGTAGGCTTCAAATGAAGTTACTGTGAAAAGCCCCGAGTCGCCATATTCCGGCGCCTGTTCGGGGAGGCTGGTACGTGCTGCTGGCCTGCCTTGGTCTGCTTTCAAAGCCAGCGATTTAGCCTCCCTCTGCTCCCCAACTGCCATTTGTTTTGCTTTTTACCTATAATTTATAAAATAAAGTCAAGGCCCAATACACAAATAAGGATAGAAAGGATGACTTTGAAATGGAGATTGAATAACATCTGTACTTCCTGATCCAATTATTTTCCATCCTCTAACCCTAGTCTCCACATCGTAACTCATTGGTGTCACAAAGCACGCTGATGTTATTTGCAGGGGTTTCCCAACTTGGAACACCAGTTCATGGGGGTGTATAGTTGTGTTTTGTTTTGGTGTGAGGAGACAAGTGAAACCCCAGTGAGAATAACTAGCCCAGTCGTGTAACAATTATTAAAGACTATTTATTGAAGTAAAGAAAAGACAATTACACACAAACAGGATGACTCTACTCTCATGTAAATCAGATGTATGAATTATTAAACACACACTGTTTCTACAGAATGTACCCCTTGTTATATAATATATTGGTGATACCTGAACTCTGTAAGACTTCCCCTGTTCCCCAAAGAACATCCAATTGAATAACCAGCTATTGTTACCACACAATACAGGAATGTTATTCAAATCTGGAAACCGTCTTTTTCCTGGTCCAGTGAAGATATTTTATAACTGTTGCTATGAAGATTTACTGCACTGCCTTGGCTCTAAGACTTAGATACTTGTTTGCTGAAACCTTGACCTTCAGGCTTGGTGGCTGGAAACTGGCCTGTCCACCTTCTGAGACTGCTAGATGGTAACTGACTCTCCTGGCTTTCCAGAGTCTGGGCAATTATACCTTTGTTGTTCCTTGATTATACCTTCTGTGTATTTTACTGTCTGCCCCCATCAACTTCCTTCACTAACCATGAACATATGTATATCTTAGTGATCTTCCCAATTGTCTATAATCTGTCTCTCCTCCATAAACTATTCACACTTTATTATCTAAACTACCATTCTAATACCAATTGAATACTGTCTACTGCTGTCTCCAGGCAGGTTCATGACATTAGGAATGCAGTTTTGCTAACTATAAGTTATTTGTAAATAGTCTTGGTCTAGTTTCTTTCCATGTTTATTAGTAAATGTCCAAATATCAGCATCACATACCAACACTGGCGGACGAGTGTGTTAGTAACAGGGATTCTGAAATTTACTACACTTGCTGACACCCTGCCTGCTACTGGCAGATTATGAATTATTTTTTCCCAATAAAATAAATGTCTTCAAATTTGGGATCTCAAAAAATTTAAATTATCTGGTGTAGTTACAGGTCCCGAAGCATTAGCCTGCCTCTTTCTGAACTAAGTACAGAAGTGGAGTTTTGCGACTGACAGTTCAGGAGTACTTACATAAGAACAGGAGTCGGCCATTCAGCTCCTGAAGCCTATTTTCCCATTCAGTTAGATGAAGGGATCTGTATCTCAGCTCCACCTATCTGCCTTATCCCGTAACCCTTAATACCCTTGCCTAATAAAAATGTAAATGCTTTATTGCATTCTGCTTTTTTATGGTGCAGCATTAAACAGGCACTATACTGCATATTACACTGTATAATTGTGCACATAGGATTCCTATTCATTCAAGATTGTTTCAACTCATCACAAGTCACTCCTCCTGGAGACATGGGAATATTTATCTTGCAGTTTGCGAGAAGCCACATGAGGAAGAAAGTAAGGAGCACTCCTGCAATTATTTAATTTACTGCAGCCCATCACTCTCCCATGCAAAAAGTAGAATATTGATATGAGCTAATGCAAGGCCTATAGCCTGCACTTTCGCTTTCACCAATCAGAACAAAAATCACGAGAGTCACCTGCATCACACAGCAGCATGAGTCAACCCTGGCAGGATTGAGACTGCTTTGCATAGTCAGCAGTTTAATTAGTGACACTGTAATATTACTGCAGGTGCCTTCTGATCATCTTTACAGTTAGCATGGCACTAAGCATAATGTATCCAATTAGCTAAAACCGCACAACAAAATACGCTTTTTAAAAAGGACATAAAAATGAATAATTAACAGTAACTTTGTTCCCTGTGAGGATATTTACATGAAGGCATCATTAA
Source organism: Scyliorhinus torazame (assembly GCF_047496885.1). Lineage (NCBI taxonomy): Eukaryota > Metazoa > Chordata > Chondrichthyes > Carcharhiniformes > Scyliorhinidae > Scyliorhinus > Scyliorhinus torazame. The sequence continues at coordinate 267,397,512 of NC_092713.1, read as the reverse complement.
TCTTGAGGCTGCTGAATGGAATGCACTTAGCTAATTAATAAGGTTTCTTCATCAATGTATTCTGTAACTTGGCAGTTTGTGAAATACGTTTTTATGTGTCTTAATTGCTGCAAGATAGCACCTGCTCTCTCTTATTCAATGAATTTTGATGTATTACAGCATCCACCCTGAGTCGTTAATCCTGATATTTAATACATTTCTGCAACAAGAAAAACTGAATAAAACTCTTTTTGTACCTGGCCCGTGAGTACTTGATACTGGTCCTCAATACACAGCTGTGTCGCAAAACTGCATGAATATATCAATAGCATACACAGATATTTAACTGCTATCTATTGAGCACAGCTAATGTGCGTTAATAACTATGCCAAATGAAAATAGAAAAGCTTCACTGTTCTGGGTGGTAAGGTATTATTTAAATGGAGGGAGACTTCAGAATGCTGCGGTACGGAATTACCTGGATGTTCTTGTACATGAATCACAAAATGTCAGTATGCAGGTACAGCACATAATTACGAAGGCAAAAGGAATGTTGGTCCTTATTACAAGGGGGGAATAGAGTTTCAAAGTAGGGAAGTATTGCCACAACTGTACAACTGTACATTGCATTGGTGAGACTATATCTACAGCATAGTGTACCGTTTTGGTCACCTTACTTCAGACTGGGGGAAGTTCAGATAAGAGGCAATTCTGGATTCCTGGGGTGGAGGGGTTATCTTATGAATAAATGTTGAGCAGGTTGGGCCTTTACTCATTGTAGTTTAGGAGAATGAGAGGTGACGGTAGCAAAATACAGAGGATTCTGAGGAGGCTTGACTGGGTGGGTGCTAAGAGGATATATCCCTTGTCTGGGGAACTAGAAGGGCACAGTCTCAAAATAGGAGGTAATGAGCAGGAATTTATTCTCTCCAAGCCTGTTAGCGTTTTGAACTCTTCCCCCAGTGAGCACTGGAGGCAGGGCCATTGAATATGTTCAATGTTGAGTTAGACAGTTTTTTGATTGGCAGTGGAGCCAAGTATTTTGGAGAACAGGCAGGAAAGTGGAGTTAAGGCCACAATCCGATCATCATAATCGTAATGACTGGGAGAGCAGGCTCAAGGGGCCAAATGGCCTATTCCTGCTCCCATTTCTTATGTTCTTAACCATCTCAGTCCAGAAGGGGAAGGACCCGATTCAACGGACTGAAGTAAAAGTCCACAGTCAGGCGCGTTTGGCAGGCAGTTCCTCAGCGTCTGCAGTACCGAGTAACATCCTGCTATCCAAAGGCACTTTGCCATTGTTTTGGGCCTCAAGGAATTTCTCCCCATCAAGGTCTCAGTTAGAGGGATTTGCTGCTGGCAAGATCAGCACGCCAGAAGGAAAGGCTGATCGCAGATTGGGGAGCCATTTTGTCCGGAAGCCCCAATTTTCCCCCTTCAGGACCCTCTGGCTTTATATTGACCCCCAGCCCAACCCACCCCTTCCCAACCTAGAGGAGATCCCCAGGAATCCCCCTCACCACCCTACTTGGCAAGGCCCAACTGGGCTCGAGCCCTAGCAGTGCCAACCTGGTACTGTCAGCCGGGCCCCAGGCAATGCCATCGTGGCACTGTCAGGGTGCCAAAGTGGCACTGCCTAGGCGCCAAACCGGCAGTGCCAAGGTATGCAGGTGCAAGGGGGAGTACCAGTGTGCCACCCTGCCCTGTCCCCAACCACCCAGGGGTCTCCAATGGCTTGAGAGACCCCCCTAGATGCCATTACGACTGGTCTATGTTTGTGTGTGGACCAGTACCTAACAGCACCCTGTCTCCCAGGCACAGCTATTGAGTCCCATGTGCCGGGTGAATCCGACATCCAGGTATTTAAATGAATGGTAGATTGGGCCGGGCAGAGCGAGTTGGGTTATTTGCAATTGGCCCGGCGACCGGCCCTGCGCGGAGCTCGATTTGGGGCTCACGCGCGATTCACCCGCTGTGCCCGAATTTGCACCAGGCGCAATGGGATTGCTGAATAGCCCCCCAGGTTACCGACATGGCCTATACCAAGAGAACACAGTACTTCTCCACATTATGGGTGCGATCCAACGGACATGCTGCGCCAGAAAAGCAGCTCGCCGTGGCGCAGCGCGACCGACAAAAAACGGGAGACCTCGCTCCCGGGAGTTGTACCCGGTTTGAAATGCCTCGCGAGATCTAACGCGATCTCATGAGACGTGGCAATGTAAATCCCACCCATTGTGGGGATCCACCCCTTCGCCTCGGAGATCTTGGGTAAGCGCTGTTCAGCACTGGTCCCCACAAAGGAGGAGATGGAACGGCACTCGTGGGGGTCGCCCAGGGGTTCGGAGGCCTCCAGATGCATGCCCTGTGGACAGGGTACCCTGGCACTGCTGGTGCCACCGGGGCACCCTGGCACTGCCACAACTGGCATTGCCAAGGTGCCCAGGTGGCACTGCCAGCTGGTAGGGGCACTGCAAGATTGGCACTGGCAAGGTACCAAGCTGGCATTTTTGCACGGGTGCGATCGGGCTGTGTGTGCCCTGCGTGGGCGTTGGGGGGGGGGGGGTCTTGGGACCACCCCCACACTGCATTGCTGCTTGGGAGGTCAGGGGTCATGGCAGGGGCTTTGGAGATCGGGCCCCATTTAAAAATGGCGAACACTGGGAAACACGTGGCTAAGCGTGCTCACTAAGGAACTTTGTTCCCATTTAGTTGAATCGCGCCCTATATTGCATTTCTCTCGACCACCATTGCCCCTGTCCTCCAAGAGTCTTGTTATTATCTACCAGTAACCTAACTCCACACATGTCCTCCCACACCTGAGATTAAAATCTCCTTTCCAATCTCACTTTAGCTTTGTATTGCTTCACCTCATCACTGGCACCTTTCAGAGTGAATTAACCTTGCTCACATTCTCCCCCCTTCCTCCAGTGATGGTTTCCTCACTTCTCTCCCTGATTCGACAGACACCTCCATGGGCTTGTCTGTACACTATAGACGAGAGTGTATGAGGTGTTCGACCAACCTCCTATGGTGGAATATTTCCCTCCCTGCGACCAAAGGCTTATGTCTGCTTCTCTGCCACAAATTGCTTTCTCCAACCTTTAACTGACAGATCTTCCGTTACCCACTTTGAAACTTTAGGGGCGGGATTCTCTGTGAATCGGCGCAGTGGCCCGAACCCAGCGCCAAAAACGGCAAGAATCACTCCGGAGTCGGGCCCCCCGAAACGTCGCGAATTCTCCGGCCCGGAATGGGCTAGTAGCGACGTGACGCAATTCGGGACGGTGTCACCCGTCACGGACGCACGCGGCGTCACTGCACAAAAGACGCTGCCCCCCCCCGGAAACCCGGCAAAATGGCCGCCCGCCACTGCCTGCCCCCTTTTTCCCCTTATCGGGATACTTGGGAAGGGGGATATGGGGGAAGGGGGTAATGGGGGAAGGGGGGAATATGGGGGGAGGGGGCATATAGGGGAAGGGGGGACAAACCCGGCCCTTCAGGTGGACGCCGCCATCAGAACGTTCCAGGGTGACCACGTGCCAGGGACAGACCCAGAGCACCAGACGGACACCGGCCACATCTAGTGCGAGTGCAGCGACGCCGGTGGGCCACACCCAGCGACGAGGAGGGCAGCCACAGCAACAGACCCCCATCGCAGCCGACCCAGGACACTGACGCACAGAACACTGACGCCCAGGACACTGACGCACACGACACCCACACACAGGGGACGGACGACACCCACACACAGGGGACGGATGGTCAGGAATCACCACTCCAGGGGACCCCGGACTTCGGGTCGGATAAGGAGCACGCCATTACGCCACTGCTATTTCCTACACCCTCCACCATCGCAGAGACACTCACCTCAGTTGGGCAGTTTAGCGATGAAGCATCCGGGACACTAACTGGTGCGCACAACACAGCCGTCCCGGTACAGCAGGTGGAGGCAGGAGCAGCCGAGGGGCCGGGTGCTCGGAGGGCAGCCTGGCACAGGCAACCATCTGCTGCCCAGATGGGTCCCAAGTTCCTGGAGTTACCACACCCACCCATAGACCCGATGCAGGCATGGAACAAGGGACGACCGAAGGGGGTGACGGCCAGCTTGCGGCAGCTGGTATGTGAGGGCTGATAGAACATCAGCCTCAGGTAAGCGTGCCCCCCTACCCCCGAGTCACCCTCGCCGAGGCAGACAACGGGACCGTGCGCTGCAGTGTCACGGCCGCATGCAGGGACGGTCCGGGTGGAGGGTGGTACTGTGGCCATGGGTCAGACATTGTCAACGATGTAGAGCCCAGAGCTCATCACAGGGCGGGTTGCCATCATTCTCCATGGCCTGATTAGACACGTTTCCACCGGCGTCCGTGTGAGCCCGGCCCGTTGTGCGGCAGGTGGATGTGCAATGGAGGGGTGGTGTGCATGCAGATGGGGTGTGGGTGGTTGGTGTTGGATGGCTGGGGTGAGGGTGGTAGGCTGGTGCCGTAGTGTGCAGTCTGTGCCCATACTCGGCGATTCACACGCCCCCCTAGTCCGTGAACCGGGCGGCTATCAGCCTGTCCCGTGCCCGCTTGCCCAGCCGGTAATGGTGGGCAGACTCCCGTCCATGTCCAGCCCGTCCATACTGACCATTGCCCCCATCCTCCTCATCTGGGGAGGTCTGCACCTCATCTTGCTGCTCCTCCCCGTCCCCCTCCTCTGCCGGCAGCACATCGCCCCTCTGCTGGGCTATGCTGTGCAGGACGCAGCAGTCCACAACGATGCGGCCGACCCTATCTGACGGGTACTGGAGGGCCCCTCCAGAGCGGTCCAGGCACCTGAAGCGCATCTTTAGCAGCCCAAAGCACCTCTCTATTACACCCCTGGTCGCTGCATGAGCATCGTTGTAGCGGTTCTCCGCGTCAGTCTGTGGCCTCCGTATAGACGTCATCAGCCACGACCACAACGGGTAACCCCTGTCGCCCAGCAACCAGCCCATCAGCCGGGGGGGGGGGGGGGGGGGGGGAGTCCCTCGAACATGGTGGGGATGAAAGATTGCGCCAATACAAATGAGTCATGTACACTTCCCGGGTACCGGGCGCAGACGTGCAGGATCCTCATGCGGTGGTCGCAGACCACCTGCACGTTCATGGAATAGGTCCCCTTCCTATTCGTGAACGCGGCCCCTGGACCATGGGCATCCTGGCTGCCGCAGCGAAGCCCGCTGCCCGGGCATCCTGGCTGGCCCGGTCCACAGGGAACTGGATGTAGCGATCCGCAATGGCATATAGGGCGTCTGTCACTGCATGGACGCACCGGTGCACCGATGCCTAAAAGATGCCGGACAGGTCCCCACTCATTGCCTGGAATGACCCCGTGGCATTGAAGTTCAGGGCCACCGTAACCTTCTCGGCCACGGGGAGAGGGTTTCCTCCCCCAGTGCCACGCGGTGCCAGGTGTGCCATCAGGTGGCAGATGTGTGCCATGGTGAGGTCCTGGTACGACGAGCGGGGCCGGTACACACGGGGCCTCATTGGGCATCTCTGTCGCCGTGGCACCACCACCACCACCTCCTCCTCCTCGTCCTGTTGTGCAAGCAGCCCTCCAACCTGGGCGGCTGCCACCTGGCTCCCTGCGGCACGCTCCTCTGCGGCAGCCTCCACTGCCTCCCTGGCACGCTCCTGCTCCAGCTCCCCCAGGGCAACATGTAGAAGTGCGGCTACCGCCACGGCGGCCAACATCGCTGGGTGATGACCAAACATCCTGCAGGGAGTGGGGGTGGGGGGGGATAGATGACATGTCACCACTGCTCCCCACCCCCCCCACCCACCCCCGCAGCCAGGTGCCATGGTCTGCATGGTCACAACTGTTGCCAGCTGGCACATGGCCAGACGGACACCCCTCCTCCCCGGCAAGCACCCTCCCCAACCCCCTCCCCTCCCTCACTCCTCCCCAGCACGCACCTTCTCTATCACTCACCCTCTCTGCCCCCCCCTCCTCCCCGGCATGCACCCTCCCCAACACCCCACCTTTCCTCCCCGGCACGCACCTGATGCGCAATCAATTTCTCTCAAGCGATTCATAACTGAAGGCTTTAATCTGCTAGAACTCTTCCCCAGCAGCTTCGGTACAGAAAGTGAAGGCTGCTGGGATGGCACCGTTTCTTATACTCCGCCTCTCAGGGCTGAGCTATGTACAACAGCCAATGGTGGACTCCTGGGTCTAACCAATGGTCATCCACCTCTTAGGTACTGCAATACCTGGTACTACCACATTCGACCCCTGTTAAAAAAGAGCCCGGCGGGGGTGGTGGCCAGCGTTAATAGTCACCTTTCGCATGGTATGACCAGGTATGGAGGTACCGCAATGTCCAGGGTATTTACAAAGTATTCATAGTGCAGCAATCAGTCGATCGGGTGGCCTCGTCGTCCTTCTGGAGTGTCTGGGCTTCGGTGGTGATTCTGATGAGGGTCCCGGCGGTTGCGACTCCGGGAGCGTGATGTCGTCCTCCCTGGCAGCTTCATCACCCCGAGGCGGCGCTGTTGGGGCAAAAGGTTGACGGGGGGGGGCGCCTGTAGGGGGCGTCGTTGTGTGGTCAGGCCTAGGCAGGAGCGGCGGGAGTACTGACCCTCCAGTTAGGTGCTGTGGGGAGGGTGGGGGCAATGGTTCGGGTGCGCGTGGGGTTCCGGCGGGAGGCAGGTCCCGAAGGGAGACTGTGTCTTGCCAGCCGTCAGGGAACGCCACGTAGGCGTACTGGGGGTTGGCGTGCAGCAGGTGGACCCTCTCGACCAACGGGTCCGACTTGTGCGCCCTCACATGTTTCCGAAGCAGGATGGGTCCGGGTGTCGCTAGCCAGGTTGGGAGCGAGGTCCTGGAGGAGGACTTCCTGGGGAAATCCAGGAGACGTTCATGAGGTGTCTGATTTGTGGTTGTACAGAGCAGCGGCCGGATGGCGTGGAGGGCCACCGGGAGGACTTCCTGCCAGCGGGAGACTGGGAGATTCCTGGACCATAGGGCCAGTAGGGCGGTCTTCCAGACCGTTCCGTTCTCCCTCTCTACCTGCCCGTTTCCCCGGGGGTTGTAACTTGTCGTCCTGCTCAAGGCAATGCCCTTGCTGAGCAGGAATTGACGCAGTTCGTCGCTCAAAAAGGAGGACTCCCTATCACTGTGTATGTACACGGGGAAACCGAACAGTGTAAAGATACCCTGGAGGGCCTTGATGACGGTGGTTGTGGTCATGTCTGGGCAGGGGAAGACGAAAGGGAACCGGGAGTACTCGTCAATCACGTTCAGGAAATACGTATTGCGGTCAGTGGAGGGGAGGGGCCCTTTGAAATCCATGCTGAGGCGTTCAAAGGGACGGGAAGCCTTTATCAGGTGCGCCCTCTCTGGCCGGTAGAAGTGCGGTTTGCATTCTGTGCAGGTTTGGCAGTCCCTGGTGACTGACCTGACCTCCTCGATGGAGTCGGGCAGGTTGCGGGTCTTGACAAAATGGAAAAAGCGAGTGACCCCCGGGTGGCAGAGGTCCTCGTGGAGGGATCGGAGGTGGTCCACTTGTGCAGTGGCACAAGTGCCGCGGGACAGGGCATCAGGGGGCTCATTTAGCTTCCCCGGACGGTACAAGATCTCGTAGTTGAAGGTGGAGAGTTCTATCCTCCACCGCAAGATCTTGTTGTTTTTAATCTTGCCCCGCTGTGCATTATCGAACATGAAGGCAACCGACCGTTGGTCCGTGAGGAGAGTGAATCTCCTGCCGGCCAGGTAATGCCTCCAATGTCTCACAGCTTCTACTATGGCTTGTGCCTCTTTTCCGACCCAGGAGTGGCGAATTTCGGAAGCGTGGAGAGTACAGGAGAAGAAAGCCACGGGCCTGCCCGCTTGGTTGAGGGTGGCCGCCAGAGCTACGTCGGACGCATCGCTCTCGACCTGGAAGGGGAGGGACTCATCGATGGCGCGCATCGTGGCCTTTGCAATGTCTGCTTTGATGCGGCTGAAGGCCTGGCGGGCCTCCGTCGACAGGGGGAAGGTTGTGCACTGGATTAGGGGCCGGGCTTTGTCTGCGTAGTTGGGGGCCCACTGTGCGTAAAAGCGGAAAAACCCGAGGCAGCGCTTCAGGGCCTTGGGGCAGTGAGGGAGGGGGAACTCCATAAGGGGGCGCATGCGTTCAGGGTCGGGGCTTATAACTCCATTACGCACTACGTAGCCTAGAATGGCTAGACGGTCGGTGCTAAACACGCATTTATCCTCATTGTATGTCAGTTGAGGATTTTCGCGGTCTGGCGAAATTTGTGGAGGTTGGTGTCGTGGTCCTGCTGGTCATGGCCGCAGATGGTGACGTTATCCAGATACGGGAACGTTGCGCGTAAGCCATACCGGTCAACCATTCGGTCCATCTCTCGCTGGAAGACCGAGACCCCATTAGTAACACCAAAGAGAACTCTTAAAAATTGATAGAGCCGCCCATCTGCTTCGAAGGCAGTGTATTTGCGGTCACTATTACGGAGGGGTAGCTGGTGGTAGGTGGACTTGAGATCCACCGTGGAGAAAACCTTGTATTGTGCGATCCTGTTTACCAGGTCGGCTATACGGGGAGAGGGTATGCGTCCAGCTGCGTAAACCTGTTGATAGTCTGGCTGTAGTCGATGACCATCCTATGCTTCTCCCCGGTTTTTACCACCACTACTTGAGCTCTCCGGGGACTGTTGCTCGCTTCGATGACTCCTTCCCCCAGCAGCCTTTGGACCTCTGATCTGATGAAGGTCTGGTCCTGGGCACTGTACCGTCTGCTCCTGGTGGCGACGGGTTTGCAATCCGGGGTGAGGTTCGTAAACAGGGAAGGCGGGTCGACCTTAAGGGTCGCGAGGTCGCAGACAGTAAGGGGAGGTATAGGGCCGCCGAATTTAAAAGTCAGGCTTTGCAAATGGCATTGGAAGTCCAGCCCCAGGAGGGTAGCCGCGCAGAGGTGCGGCAGGACATACAGGCGGAAATTGTCGAATTTCCTGCCTTGGACAGTGAGGTTCGCTAGGCAGAACCCCTTTATCTACACTGAGTGTGACCGAGAGGCCAGGGAGATCCTTTGGTTTACAGGGTGGGTTACAAGTGAACAGCGCCTTACCGTGTCGGGGTGAACAAAGCTTTCCATGCTCCCAGAGTCAATGAGGCAAGACGTCTCGTGGCCGTTGATCAAGACTGTCGTTGTAGCCGTTGCGAGTGTCCGGGATCGACTTTGGTCCAGTGTTACCGAGGCCAGATGAAGCAGTTGCGGGTTCTGATTGGGCAGCGTGTAGTCGGCCGTGCTGGGGACCTGGGGCCCCATCCAAGATGGCGTCACCCATGGGTCGCACTCCGGGGATGAACAAGATGGCAGCAGCGATGGACAAAATGGCGGTGCCCACCCGTCCAGCGTGGTGTCCGGGGTCAAGATGGCCACGCCCGTGTGTCACACATGGCCCTAGGATAGGGGGGTGGTGGTGAGCGCTGGCCAGTCGGGGCCTGAAGGGAGGGTTGCCGCGGCGGTCCGGAGTCGCTGGAGACCGGGCCAGGCAGACCCCCAGAAGGCCTTTCTTGCCGCACCCTTTGCAGGTGGCGGTGCGGGCCGGGCAGCGCGGGTGGGGGTGATTCGCCAGCCCGCAGAAGAAACAGCGGGGCCCGGCGGTGTTAGCGGGCCATCTCGCAGCGCAGTCCTGCGGGGTCAGGGGGGAGGTCTGTGGGGCTGCCGCTGCGGGGTGCCACGCAGCCCAGGGAGCTGCCACGCGGTCGGGCGCATAGGACTGCGCGTTTTTGTAGGCAACGTCCATGGACCCTGCCAGGGCCCCTGCCTCTCTGAGTCCCAGAGTGTCTCTTTCTAGGAGTCTTCGGCGGATATCTGAGGACGTCATACCTGCTACGAAAGCATCCCTGATTAAAAGTTCCGTGTGCTCGTTCCCCAAAACTTGCGGGCAGCCACAGTTTTGGCCCAGCACCAGTAGTGCCCGGTAGAAATCTTCCAACGATTCCGCGGGGCATTGCCGTCTAGTCGCAAGCAGGTGACGAGCGTAGACCTGATTTACAGGGCGGATATAATGTCCTTCTAGCAGTTCGATCGCGGCATCATAATTCTCCGCCTCCTCGATAAGGGGGTAGATCCCAGGGCTGACCCTTGAGCGCAGGAGATGCATTTTCTGTCCTTCTGTGGGGGTGCCTCCGGCCGTATTGAGGTAGCCTTTCAAGCACGCCAGCCAGTGTTTAAAAATTGCAGCTGAGTTCTCCGCGTGGGGGCTGAATTGAAGGCACTCGCTTTTGATTCGGAGATCCATCCTTCCAGCTTAAGTCTAGCAGATTAAATTGATGCTCAATCAATTACTCTCAAGACGAAGTGATTCATAACTAATAGGCTTTAATCTGCTAGAACTCTTCCCCAGCAGCTTCGATACAGAAAGTGAAGGCTGCTGGGACAGCACCGTTTCTTATACTCCGCCTCTCAGGGCGGAGCTACGTACAACAGCCAATGGTAGACTCCTGGGTCTAACCAATGGTCATCCACCTCTTAGGAACCACAATACCTGGTACTACCACAGCACCCTCACCAATCCCCCCCCCACCCCCCTCCGGCACGCACCCTCTCCAACCCCCACTCCCCTCCCCTCCCCCAGCCCCTCCCCGTGACCCTCCCCCTCCCCCTGCCCCTCCCCAGCCCCTCCCTCCCCCAGCACCTCCCTCCCCCAGCCCGTCCCTCTCCCCAGCCCCTCCCTTCCATATCCCCCCCCCCACCTTCCCCCCAGCCCCTCCCTCCTCCCCAGCCACTCCCTCTCCCCAGCCCCTCCCTCCCCTCCCAGCCCCTCCCTCCCCCAGCCCCTTCCCCGCAACCCCGCCCCACCACCTGCGGCCGTGCCGTCACTTCTCCGGCGACCGCCACACGCCGACCCCTACCTCCGCGCTGTCCGACGTCAACCATCACGACTGGTTGACGCCGTTAAATAGGTGGTTTGATTTACGCCGGCGTGACCTGTGGTCATGTCGGCGGGACTTCGGCCCATCCAGCCCAGAGAATTGGGGCAGCCCCGGGGCCTGTTGCGTCGCGCCGGTCCTCGACATTCTCCGAGGCACACGGCGTGATTCATGTCAACGGGAGTTTTGGGGGGCCGGAGAATATCGTGGGCTGGCGGGTCGGAGAATCCTGCCCTAGATCTTCCTTGTTTCCAATCCCCCAAAACCCACTTTTACTCAACTCTCTGCAGGTTCTTTCTCGTTGTTCAAGATTAAATTTTCCTATAAACCCTGTCGTTCAATGCCTGAGCATGTGTGAACCCCACTCTCAACTTCTCTGTCCCCCTTTTCAGCTCCTTGTTTGACAATGTTGCGACCCTCTTCTTATCATCAAGCATTTACTTTGAAAAAGCCTGTCCTTCACTACTTTATCAGATCAATCTACCATCCTGTATCTACAAGGCCTTTCTGCCTAAAGTCTTCGAAGGCCTCATTGCTGGCCAACCTTGCAGTCACCTTTCTCAAGGCTCCCAGTTTGACTCCCTCTCATCCAGTTTACAAAAACAAGTAAAGTCAGTTAGCTTCAAGAATGTCACATGGGGAGTTTTTTCTCCTAATTTTTCCTTGTTTCTGTCCTTGGTTTATTCTCCCAAAATAAGTATTCTTCTTGTGTGATCCTAGAAAATGTCTATCAGCAGGCTATTCAACTTGAAGGGCATCACTGTGAGCCTGAACCAGTTTTCCTCATACGTGCCTCTGCAGCAGTGCACACAGGCTCGTTATCACACCTGTGGATTTTGAAATCTCGCCCCTGATTCAAATCGGTTAGCTCAGCACAAACCAGGCACCAAACAAGGGTCCTCCCTGGCCTGTACGGCTCAATAGCAGAGTACTGCTGAAGGGAATAGCTGCATATTCTTCTCCTTATGTAAATTAAGAGAAAGGGAAGATAAATATTCTTAACAATATGTACCTACTTTCCATATTTGGTGTCACCGACAACTAACTCTGGAGCCCTGTACCACCGAGTCGCCACATATTCTGTGTAAGGCTCTCCGGGGGCAGCCACTGAACGGGCAAAGCCAAAATCACAGAGTTTAACAACGCCAGACCCCGAGACCAGAACATTCTCAGGTTTGATATCACGATGAATTATCTGCAGGAGAAATAAGTAGACAAAAAAATAATTAAATAATTTACAAATTTTGTCCGTGGAAGGGATGAGTAAATTCAATGAATTGCACCAAGCCATTTCAAATCACAGCAGAGTTGTTCAAACTTCATACACATCATGAGCGATATGGAGGCCCTTCTGTACTCATGTATTGGTCACAAAAGAGTAAGAAGTAAATTGACTTGGCAGTGTGGCTGGTCATCTGACTTCCATATCTCTTCTACAGCTATTGTCTAACCAATTACCAGAATACACGCAAAAGGCACTTTGGTAAACCATCTTGGAGATGGTCTCTCCCTCCATCAATTGGAAATAAACAGGTTCCAGTACTTTACCAAGCATTTCAAAGGATGTTAACCCTGTGGAAAGTCTTTTTAAATTTAGAGTAACCAATAATTTTTTTCCCAATTACAGGGCAATTTAGAGGGCCAATCCACCTACCCTGCACATCTTTGGGTTGTGGGGGTGAGACCCACACGGACACGGGAAGTATGTGCAAACTCCACACGGACAGTGACCAGGGACCGAGATCGACCCCAGGTCCTCGGAGCCGTGAGGCAGCAGTTCTAACCAGTGCACCACCATGCTGCCCTACCCTGTGGAAAGTTAGAGGTATACAGTAACATAGCTAATGGTAGCCATGGTTTATATCATAGCACCCACCTATTAGTTGAAAGGTTGTGGTTTCAATTTCCACACCAGAGACGTGAGCACAAAAGTCGAGGTTGACACCCCAGCACATTGAAGTACTGCACTGGTTTTTGGATTCAACATTAAACTGTGGCCTCATCTGCCCCCTCACATGGATATAAAAGATATGGCACCATTTTGAAGAAGAGCAAGGGCGGAGGGAGGGGGGAGTTATCCCTAGTGTTCTGGCCAATATTTTTCTCTCAGTCGACAACACAAAAACAGGTTGCCTTATAACACTGCTGTACCACATTGCTGTTTGTAGGAGTTAGCTGTGTGCAAACTGGCTGCTACATTTCCTACATCACACCAGTGACTGCAGTTAAAAAATACTTCATTGGCTCTAAAACACATTGGGCCGGATTTCCTGCACCCCCCTTCCTTGGGGCATGTTTTGCAGTGGCGGACCAATGATGGCTGGCGGAAGGATCTTCTGGTCCTGTAACTGTTGATGGGAGTTCCTGTTGTTCGTACCCTCCGTCTTTGGGGAACCCGCAGCGCAGAGTTGGGGGGGGGGGGGTCTGCCATTGACCGGACTGGAAGATCCCGCCAGCAGGAACGGCCAGAAAATCCCACCCCTTGTGTCACCCTGGGACCACGAAAGGCACTATATAAATGCAAATATTTCAATCCTATAATATTTTGCACTGCTGTAAAATAATACACAGAAGCCAGTTTTATTATTCGCAAGGTATTCTACTAGATGGTTAAATAGCAACTGCAGTATTACAGTATGCTCCTATAAATTGCACAATTTGCAAGATCTATGACAAACAAAGCAATATTTGTGTTTCAGTCGTCATATTCTTTTGGCCCAATGTGCCTACAATTACTCAGATTTCATCTGTCTCTGTTTCTCTGAGATCGTCATAAAGTTGCCTGTATTGCTTGTGTAAAGTTTCCAATTGAGCTTTAATGCCGTTAACAGCCAAAAGCATGAATGAACCATTTTTCTGCTTTGGGGAATACGTTCTGACAGCTCATTTTCTTGCAGATTCTGGGTTCCAGGCTATTACCTACTATCTCTAATCAGTCTCTTATAACTCTTCACTTTATACATATGTACCAGTTGTTGTCCTATGGCACTGAATACAGGCAATTAAGGCCTGTTGTTACCACCTTGTGAAGAGCAGTAAAATTTAACTCCCCTAATTTACTATTCCAGGTCTGGCTGTAGCGCAGTTCAATTGTACAGGAGTCCCATTGTATATGTTTTCAGATTTTAAAGCATTAATCAGATGGGTTTTCTGAAGCAAATCACAACACGAGATAGGTTTATTGACCCACTTCCTGAATTTAAAGAAAAGTAGGTAATCATAACCCTCATTCATACATCACACACTTTTCTTGGACTCCACACACACACACTAGTACAGAATGGGAGAATATGAGAATAGATTTAAAGATTTTTTACAGTTCATGAAGGTGAACAATCGAAGAATTACATGGTTAACTGTCCATTAGCTGGCCTTGATGCGGTGATCGCGAGGTCTGGATAGAGTGGACGTGGAGAGGATGTTTCCACTTGTAGGAAAAACTAGAACCAGGACTAAAGGGACGATCCTTTAAAACAGAGATGAGGAGGAATTTCTTCAGCCAGAGGGTGGTGAATCTGTGGAACTCTTTGCCGCAGAGGGCTGTGGAGGCCAAATCACTGAGTGTCTTTAAGACAGAGATGGATAGGTTCTTGATTAATAAGGGGATCAGGGGTTATGGGGAGAAGGCAGGAGAATGGGGATGAGAAAAATATCAGCCATGATTGAATGGCGGAGCAGACTCGATGGGCCGAGTGGCCTAATTCTGCTCCTATCTCTTATGGTCTTATGATTCCTCATTGTGACTATTTTGTTCGGTTGACTTCCAAGGTGTAGCTGTACAGAACCAATTTGCACATTTTATATCCAAGAAATCTTGGTTTGCAATAGATTTTCTCTTCTTACTCTGCAATATCTGTGCACAATACTTCCAAGAAAGAGAGAAAAAGAGAGAGACAGAAGGCTCTTTGCACTCTTTCAGTATATCTGTCCAATCTCCGCTCTATGGTTTGGTGAACAGTTCTTAAAAAGCCTTTCTGGCTGTATATTCCAGAGGAAGTGGATGAACATGTCTGCTATCGTCATTGTGTTTGTAGCACAGGTAATTATCTTTTTGACCTCTCATCTCAGAATCATTTGAAGAGTAATTGTGTCAAAGCACCTTTCACGCTCTCTGGGTGTGAAGGGGTGGTTGGTTGGCGATGGTTGGGGCATTGGCAGTCTGTTTTTTTTCATTCCACCTGCACAGAATGCAAGTTGTGCATTATGTCTGCCATGAGGGATCAATGACTATTTTAAATGCTTTGTTCATGTCTGGAGCTACTAGCACTGGTTGATTTGTCAGAACAGCTCTCAGCTTCTCAAAAGACGTTTGGAACCTTTCTTTCCAAACTATCGTCGCTTCCTTTCTGTAATGAGTCTGTTAGTGTGGCAGTAATATTACTGAAGTTAGGTACAAACTTGCGATAGAAACCACACATCCCTCAGAATCTCATTATTTCACATTTTGTTGTGGGGTTGGAAAATTCGCCACTGCCTGTACCTTTGCAGTTCTGAGCAGTACTTGTCCTCAACCCACCATATGTCCTAGTAGGTCAGCTGAGCCTTAGCAAACACACTTTTTACAAGGTTGACCTTCAGGTCAGCTGACTGTAACCTTCGGAAGCAAGCTTCCAGTTGTTTGGGATGACTTTCCCAGGTGTCATTGTACACTAGTAGCTCATCTAGGTACATTGCAAAGCTGGATCGTGTTATGCTTTGATATGGGCATCTTTCAAAGATAAATCAATACACATAGGCACAGGAGATGATTAACATTGCAACAGTTGCTATTACTTCAGCAACTGAACTAACAAAATACAGCGATCCCATAAAAGTATGGCAAGCCAAACAAGACATATCGTATATAACATGTTCCTCACCCCTTATTCGAAATGTCAGTTTAACAAAACATTTTCTGAATTAGAGAGAGGGTAGACTGCCTCAAAGGAATCACAGAATCCCTTTAGTGCAGAAACAAGCCATTTGGCCCATCAGGTCTACACTAACCCTTCAAAGGAGCACCCTACCTAAGCTCAAACCCCCACCCTATCCCAATAACTCCAGTTAACCTAGACACTAAGGGGCAATTTAGCATGGCCAATCCACCAAACCTGCACATCTTTGGACTGTGGGAGGAAACCAGAGCACCCGGAGGAAACCACTGCAGACATGGGACAAACTCCACACAGTCACCCAAGGCCGGAATCAAACTCAAGAGGTCTTCTCTCCAATATGGGTTATGGCGGATTTCTGGTTTTACAGAGTAATGTTCATTGGAGACTGATGATAATTTCGGACTTATAGTTGAATCTCAAGTTGTGTCAAATGCAGGTAAAGTTGAGACAACTTCAACTTCACTCAAGCTAGACTGAGGTGGTCAGACTGGAGTCGACATTCCTTGACTTGGAGATGGCTCACTCAAAGTGTGAAATCAGGCTCTTCCACAAGAGGTGTATCTTTAGACAGTGCTTGACTTGACAACAGTTGATCAACATGTCTTTGCCAGGTGAGATCATTTGCGGTTTGGACTGTATGAAGCAGGTCCTGTCAGAGAAATCACAGTAGCAGAAAACCATTCAGCTCCGGTCTTATAATGAGCTAGAATGTCTAGTCCAGAACAGAAAATCCTTGGGTGTGATATTTGTGCTCCTCTCTCCACTTGGTCATGGTGTTGATCTTGCACAACTAGTATTTTTGTAATGATGTGGAGATGCCGGCGTTGGACTGGGGTGAGCACAGTACGAAGTCTTACAACACCAGGTTAAAGTCCAACAGGTTTGTTTCGATGTCACTAGCTTTCGGAGCGCTGCTCCTTCCTCAGGTGAATGAAGAGGTCTGCTCCAGAAACACATATATAGACAAATTAAAAGATGCCAAACAATGCTAGGAATGCGAGCATTAGCAGGTGATTAAATCTTTACAGATCCAGAGATGGGGTGACCCCAGGTTAAAGAGGTGTGAATTGTATCAAGCCAGGACAGTTGGTAGGATTTCACAGGCCAGATGGTGGGGGATGAATGTAATGCGACATGAATCCCAGGTCCCGGTTGAGGCCGCACTCATGTGTGCGGAACTTGGCTATAAGTTTCTGCTCGGCGATTCTGCGTTGTCGCGGGTCCTGAAGGCCGCCTTGGAGAACGCTTACCCGGAGATCAGAGGCTGAATGCCCTTGACTGCTGAAGTGTTCCCCGACTGGAAGGGAACATTCCTGCCTGCTGATTGTTGCGCGATGTCCGTTCATTCGTTGTCGCAGCGTCTGCATGGTCTCGCCAATGTACCACGCTTCGGGACATCCTTTCCTGCAGCGTATGAGGTAGACAACGTTGGCCGAGTCGCACGAGTATGTACCGCGTACCTGGTGGGTGGTGTTCTCACGTGTAATAGTGGTATCCATGTCGATGATCTGGCACGTCTTGCAGAGATTGCCATGACAGGGTTGTGTGGTGTCGTGGTCACTGTTCTGAAGACTGGGTAGTTTGCTGCAAACAAATGTCGCGCAACCGCAAACGAACCATTGTAACCCTGGGGTTACCCCATTTCTGGATCTGTAAGGATTTAATCACCTGCTAATGGTCGCATTCCTAGCATTGTTTGGCATCTTTGAATTTGTCTATATATGTGTTTCTGGAGCAGACCTCTTCATTCACCTGAGGAAGGAGCAGCGCTCCGAAAGCTAGTGACATCGAAACAAACCTGTAGTATTTTTGTATACACACACAGACACGCATGCACCGTGTCTGCTCCGCTGCATAAGCGCTGCTCCGTCCTCAGGTGAATGAAGAGGTATGTTGGACATACCTCTTCATTCACCTGAGGAAGGAGCAGCTCTCCGAAAGCTAGTGATATCGAAACAAACCTGTTGGACTTTAACCTGGTGTTGTAAGACTTCTATCAATGGTAAAGAGCACAGGCTGTTTGCCTGAGGTCCTGTTCTCATCAGAGGTCAAACAGTAACTGCCTGAGTTCAATTCCATAGGACGATATTGCAAGTTCTCGCAGCTTGAAGTCATGTAACACCTCCTATCATTCCTGCAAAATGTTGGACAAAGGATATATTTTCCTTGTGCTGGAATCTTGAGGTGTTTAATTGGAGTCAGGATGCCTTTTGTTCTTGGTGACCTTGGTTATGGATCCACTAAACATGCCCCCCTTATTGAGAACATTGTGTTAGAACAGTTAATGCTTCAGCCATTAGCACCATTATTGGAGGATTAGGGTTTGCACAGCTGCCTTTGTTTGTAACTGGCTGGGGCAGGCAGCCCATCTACTAGGGCATTTTGTTGGCTTGGCAAGACGTTTGAGCTGTTAATCTTCGTTCACTTTGAAACTGCTCAGAAACCTCCAGAAACCAGCATGTGACCAGCTGGAGCCAGCTTGTCAGTTCTGCAATTGTCCATTTTGAAAATGTCTTTATAATGTAGTCCGGCTGACCAAGATTATATACACATATATAATATATATATATATTACTTCACTTTCAGCCATGACAGTAGATGTCATAGGTGTGACCACTCCACATCAATGGCCAATGCTGCACCCTGCTTGCAGCTAAAGAAGCGATACCTGTGTGTTGACCGAATATTAATGTGAGTGGTTGCTGATCAGTCAGCGTGAATTTCCATCCAAATAGGTCCCGGTGAAATTCCTGGATTCTGAAAATTATTCCCAGTGCTTCGCGTTCAATTGGAGCATATTGGCTCTGCTTTATTTAAAGTCCGTGAAGCAAACTCTATAAGCCTCTCTGCACCAGAGGGGATTATGTCTGAGGCCCCAAGTCCGTAAGGTGATGCATCACATGCAGGTTATAGTGGTAAGGGTAGGTCAAAGTGCGTCAGCACCTCGGAATCTGTCAATGCTGCTTTAGCCTTCTTGGATGCAGCATCACAGACTTCAGTCAATTTCCAGGCCTTGTTCTGACACAGATGCTCATGCAAGGGTTTCAGCAGGGTTGGCAGCTGAGGACTAAATCTCCTCTAATAATTCAGCAGCTCTAAGCAAATCTGGCTGATATTCCGAGGAGCTGGAGAATCCACAATAGCCTTGACCTTGGAGTTTGCTTTATGAAGCCCAGCAGCATCAATGACGCGCCCCAAATATTCCACAGAAGGTTGAAAAAAATTGCACCTGTCTTTGCGAACCCATACACCATATTCCTTGAACCTTTGTAGGGTGGCATCCAAGTTCTAGAGATGATCCTCATCAGACATTGCTGCCCCTGTATCCAGTTCCATATGTATTCGTTGACCCATCAGCAATGATGTTACGCATTAGCCCTGTGAACTATCTGTCACTGACAAGATGTGGAGGCTCCCGTCTTTTACAGACTCGCCGTAACTCTGGTCCCCCCATTCCTGCTGTAGGATATGCAGATTTTTTTTCTTCTTACGCCAGACTTCAGATTTATTTTTCTCTGGCTTGCTTCACTGATTCAGTGCTTCTTTTTTGTTTTTACAGGAATGTTCAATGTGTCCCTTGTTGCCACACTGATGGCATTCAAGTCTCTGCACCAACATTCAGATGGCCAGGCTTTCCACAATGGTAACATTCCAGGCTGCTTGCTAACTTGTGTGCATGCTCAGCTGTCATGTTATGGACTCGAGTTGATGCGCTCAGCTGCTGTGCTTCTTTTGCAGCCATTTCTGTGGAGACTGCAATCCCTATGGCTTTCTGCACCTTTGACAGGAGGCATTTCTGGATTGCTTCACTACGAAGGCCACAGACCAGCCTGCCATGGACGATATCATCAATGCTTCACTGAATTCGCAATGTTCAGTGAGCTTTAAAAGTACCACAACATACTGGGCCATTGTTTCCCCTTCTTCTTGCTTTCTTTTATGAAGCCTAAATCTTTCTGGCTTAGGGGGAAATGCGTCTCCAGGACTTTTACTCTGTCCTGATACATTTTTGTGACCGGTTTGTCAGCCTCGCCAAACTTCCTAATAAGCTTCTTTGGCTCCCATTACATGTAGGAAAGCTGCTGCCTTTCTATCATTTTCAATTCCATTTACAAGGACACAAAACTCAAAATGTTCAGTGTAGGAGCTCTACTGTTCAACAGCCCCATCAAAATGTCCCATCGGTTGGGTAAGTGTAGTTATTTTCAGCCTTTTATTTCCTTTTCTTCATCAGTTGCTGTGTTGCCAATTGTGGGAGGCTATATTAGGGGTAATGCGGTACCTAGGTGGGATGTACCTTATACTGTAATATGAGTGGTAGAACCTGCCAGCAGGCGGAGCATAAGAGTCTGTGTTTCACCCACAGCAGCCATTCTGTACCGGAGCTGCGGGGGTAACTACTTGTTCATTAAAGCCTTCAATTGGACTACAATCTCGCTTCAGTAGTGATTGATCGTGCATCACCAATTTAAGAGCTGTCAGTGCTGTCACCATTTCCTTCCACTCGGTTGTCTCCGCAGATGTTGTCATTCTCTGCTGTGACTTTCCCCATCTGTCGGGTTCTGGCAGACTCACAGGCAGCGAGGCTGCTCTTTTTTTTCAAATGTTTAAAAACTTCTTTGCTCCCGTATAAAGCAGAGCCGCAATCTCCTTTTTTTTGATTGATTGACTGATTTATTGTCCCATGTACCGAAGTACAGTGAAAAGTATTTTGGAACATGTGACAATAAATCAATCAATCAATCAAAAAAAAGGAGATTGCTGATTCGTGAGGTTTTATTTAATTGGCAGGGACTTTCGCTCTCTGTGTTTCCTATGGGATCCCCAGGGATTGGCTTCTTGGTTCCCCTTCAAACCTGCCAAACTTTAAAAACGGATTTTTAAAATCATACAGCAGCAATTGCAGGCCTTAATTTTTTTTCTGTACACAGGGGGGGGGGGGGGGGGGGGGGCTGCTGTTTGATGTTAGAATTGTTGGATGTGTCCAATTGATTTTCCCGTGATTCGGGAGTCCTGCTGGGCTTGTGGTCCAATCAGGGCCAATTTTGTTTCACTAGTAATTTCCTTTACTAGTTCCTTTCGGTTATCATTATTATTATTTTTTTTGAATGTCCTTTTGATTTTACTTGAAACAACAGTGCTTCTGATTGCCACCTTTGTCCAAATCTCTTCTGAACAGCTCCAATTTTAAAAAAAACTTGTTGTTACTCTTCAGTTTCATTTTTTTGTTACGTCTGCATGTTGATTTTTGTTCCAAACTCTGCAGGTTTCTGTATTTAACTCTGCCAGCCTTTTTCTGCAGTTCAGTACAAATCCAACATGCGGCTCACCGGATGAAAAATAAAGGCCGGGATTCTCCGCTATCCGGCGGGACGGGCCGCACCGGTGCCGAGGAGTGGCGTGAACCACTCTAGCATCGGGCCGCCCAGATGGTGCGGAATCCTCCGTACCTTCAGGGGCAAGGCCGGCACCGGCAGGGTTGGCGCCGCACCAAACGGCGCCGAAGGGCCTCCGCCGGCGGCGTGAGTTGGCGCATGCGCGGGAGCGCCAGCGTGTTCTGGCGTGATCCCAGTGCATGCACAGGGGGTTTCTTCTCCGTGCCGGCCATGGTGGACCGTTACAGCGGCCGGCGCAGAGGGAAAGAGTGCCCCCACGGCACAGGCCTGCCCACAGATCGGTGGGCCCCGATTGCGGGCCAGGCCACCGTGGGGACCCACCGGGGCCAAATCCCCCCGCGCCCCCCTGAGGACTCCGCAGGCCGCCCGCAGAGGCAGGTCCCGCCGGTAAGGACCTTGTTTGATTTACGCCGGTGGGACTGGCCGAAAACGGGCAGCCACTCGGCCCATTGCGGAGCGGAGGATCGCCGGGGGGGCCACTGCCATCGGCCACCGACTGGCACGACGTGAATCCCGCCCCCGCCGAAAAAGCGGCACCGGTGAATCCGGAAGCTGGCATCGGGCCGGCGGGGCGGGATTCACGCCACCCCCCGCCGATTCTCCGGTCCGGTGGGGGGTTGGAGAATCCCGCCCAAAGATTCTTACTTACATAGATAGATAGAAGATAGGAGCAGGAGGAGACTTTTTGGCCCTTCGAGCCTTTTTCGCATTTATCACGATCATGGCTGATCATCCAACTCAATACCTTAATCCTGCTTTCTCCCAATAGCCTTTGATCCCATTCACCCCAAGTGCTATATCTAGCCGCCTCTTGAATATATTCAATGTTTTAGCATCAACTCCTTCCTGTGGTATAGATTTGCTTTTCGAGTGGCAGTACCGCAAAGGTCCATTGACCTTGTTTGCAGTTTGTTATGTTTTGATACTGGTACCTTTCAAAGATAAATCAATGCACATAGGCACAGAAGGCGTTTAACTTTTTAAAAATCTTCTATAATTTCGAGCACCCAATTATTTTTTTCCAATTTTGATGCAATTTAGCATGGCCAATCCATCTACCCTGCACATCATTTGGGTTGTGGGGGTGAGACCCATGCAGACACGGGGAGAATGTGCAAACCCCACACAGACAGTGACCCGGGGCCGGGATCGAACCTGGGTCCTCAGTGCCGTAGGCAGCAGTGCTAACTACTGCGCTACCGTGCCACCCTACAGAAGGTGTTTAACATTGAGACTGCCGTTTATTGCTTCAAACTAACCAAACAACATGGAACCTGTGATCCCATAATGCATGGACTTGCAAAGTATGGCCAGCCAGATAAGACATACAGTACATAACAGATAGGTCCACTACTACCTGGTACATCAGCCGTTGGAAGTTGGCTGGGGCATTGCTGAGTCCAAACGGCATGACTCGACACTGGTATAACACAGCTGAAGTTGCAAAGGCAGCGATTTCCTTCATTCAGGTGGTCCAAGGCTTGTGTCAGTTTCCATTTAATAAGTCTATCTTGATGATGTAGGCGGCACGGTGGCACAGTGGTTAGCGCTGCTGCCTACGCCGCTGAGGACCTGGGTTCGATCCCGGCCCCCGGGTCACTGTCTCTGTGAAGTTTGCACATTCTCCCCGTGTCTGCGTGGGTTTCACCCCCACATCCCAAAGATGTGCAGGGTAGGTGGATTGGCCACGCTAAATTGCCCCTTAATTGGAAAAAAATAATTGGGTGCACTAAATTTGAAAAAATATATATCTTGTTGCTGTAGGCTGTGTTACCCACTCCATCTGTGCAATCGTCCAAATGGGGAACCGAGCCAGAGTCAGCTATGGTTACTGCATTCATCTTTCGGTGATCAATGCAGAGCTTTGAGGAGCCACTCAGCTTAGCATAAGCACCACTGGGGAACTCCAGCTGCTGTGCTGGGCTCGATTAGTTGGTGGATATAGCACATATATTTGATTTGCTCACGGACCTGGATCTGTTTTCCTGTACCTAAATGGTAAGGTTTCTGTTTAATGAGAGGGGTCCCTCCGCATCCAGATCACAGTTAAAGTACAGACACTGCGAAATACGGTGAGCAGCTCCGCCAGGTCGATTCTTTGTTCCACATTTAAATAGGTCATATGACGTCACACTCCCGGTGCCCCCCCGTATAATGGTATTGACATGCATTTTCCCTTGCACTTTGTCCTGGACTGTACTGTGCCCTCCAAAGGAAAGGTTCATGCCTTTTCAGTAGTAATGATCTGGACCAGTATCGCTCAGTGTGACCATGGGCTTACTTGCCTCGCATTGGGGAAATGGGGACACCTGTCCTTCTGACACAAAATTTTCATAACTTTCAAGGACTTTGCTAAACTCACCCAATCCATAGGGGTGTGCTTACAGGAACTTGCTGCTGCGGCCAGAGCCACTGCTTGGTCTGCTAAGATCTTTGCCTTACTCTCTTTCTCGGAACAAGGCCTTTGTGTCCCAATAAATCCTACAGGCTTTTTCCGTAACTCCCAACAATCGGCATGGATATCTGGAATTGCAGCAATTGACACACACAGGATGCCGAGCATCACTCCTTTTCTTAGCACCATCCTTTCTGGCCTTAGGAGGTGACCCTGTATTTCTAGCTGCCCCCTTCGCTCACATGGGAGGTCTGCTTCCTATCACTCTCTCATCTCCTACCCTTTCTAGGCTTCTGGGGGTGTTTACGGAAAGGTTTTCTTTGGGATGAGAGCTTGTGGGCAAGCTCATAATCATCAGCCAGAATTGCTGCCTGCCTGCCTACCTGGCCCTTTCCACTTTCTAATCCTATTTGTGTGTTTTTATCGGGAGGGAAATGGAATTTTTGAACCCATCACGGTGCACTATTTCTCAAAGGTTTTCATACCTGATGCACTGTCAATTACAACGAGACGAGAGTAGAGAGTAATCGAGGCTTTATTAAGCAGAGATGTGTGGCCTCCTGCAGCTGCTACCAGAATGGAAGCAGCTCGGGTGTGCACACACATTTATACTCCGCCTACTGGGCGGAGCCAGCAGGCAGGGATTTACCCCCGTACCTATAGTACAGGAGCCTTACCGTATTACCTCTAATAATCATCGCTACAACTATTATACAATCAATGGTGACTACCACATTCACCCCCTGTTAAAAAGGAGTCCAGCTGGGGTGGTGGAAAAATTTACAATTTGGTGAAAATTAAGGTTTACAGTTTGGTGAAAAATTTACAGTCCAGGCAACATTTACAAATTGGGCCAGTCGGGTGCCTTGATCCTCCGCTGTGAGCGCCTCGGTCCCGGTGGTGATGCGGGCGCCGACTTGGTCGCCTGTGACTCCGGGAGCATGTTGTCCTTGACTTCACCCCCGGGTGGAACCAGTGGGAGGACAGATCATCCTGGGGGGGGGGGGGGGGGGGCTGTAGTGAGGTGCGCTGGGGGGAGGATGGGTGGCACCGGGGCAACCGGAGGGGGGGGGGGGAGGTGTCGGATGGTGGGCTGTGGGTGGGGATCCAGCTGGTGCCAGGTTCTGGAGGGAGACTGTGTCCTGGCGCCCGTAGGCGTACTGCGGGTTCGCGTGCAGTAGATGTACCCTCTCGACCAACGGGTCCGCCTTGTGGATCCGCACGTGTTTGCGGAGGAGGACGGGTCCAGGAGCTGCCAGCCAGGTTAGGAGTGAAACCCCGGAGATGGACTTCCTGGGGAGGGCAAGGAGACGTTCAAGGGGGGTTTCATTAGTTGCAGTGCAAAGTAGTGATCGAATGGAGTGGAGTGCGTCGGGGAGGACCTCCTGCCAGCAGGAGACTGGGAGGTTTTACACCACAGGGCCAGCAGGATGGCCTTCCAGACCGTCCCATTCTCCCTCTCCACCTGCCCGTTTCCCAGGGGTTTGTAGCTGGTCGTCCTGCTCAAGGCAATGCCCTTGCTGAGCAGGAACTGACGCAGCTCATCACTCATAAAGGAGGATCCCCGGTCGCTGTGTGATGTGTTGGGTAGGCTGGTTCGATGTGGACTGCACTTGATGCAGTGTAGTGAGAGACAGATCTCCAACACTTGATAAGATGCAACATGATTTTATTTAACATCTAAACTATTATACATGTTCAACTGTAGGTTGACACTATGCTGACTTGACTGGAGACCTGATACTAGCCTAACCAGACTTACTAGCTACCACATGGTGTTTGCACTGGCCAGCTCACTAACTCTGACTGTCTCAGAACCTGGGTCCCGAGATAGCGTGGGAAAACTGATGCCCTCTGGCTTTATAGTGGTCGTGTCCTGTCTGGTGATAGGCTATTATCTGTGTGCTTACTGGTCATCCTGTGTGTCAATCACTGCCTGTCTGCACTCCATTGTATACATAGATGTATATTATGACATTATGGACATAAGCGGCGAAAATGAACAGGGTGAAGATGCTGTTGAGCAGATGCCATATTGGGGCATGGGATGGCGACGGGGAATCGGGAGGACTCATCGACGACGTTCAGAAATTAGGTGTTTCGGTCGGTGGAGGGGAGGGGCCCTTTGAAGTCCATGCTGAGGCGCTCAAAGGGGCGGGAGGCCTTCACCAGGTGCGCTCGATCTGGTTGGTAGAAGTGCAGCTTGCACTCCGCGCAGACCTGGCAGTCTGGTGACAGCCCTGACCTCCGCAATGGAGTAGGGCAGGTTGCGGGCCTTTATGAAGTGAAAGAACCGGGTGACCCTTGGGTGAGAGAGACCATCGTGTAGGGCCCGGAGTCGGTCCACTTGTGCGCTGGCACATGTACCTTGGGATAGGGCATCAGGGGGCTCATTGAGCTTCCCGGGGCGATACAAAATCTTGTCATTGTAGGTGGAGAGCTTGATCCTCCACCTTAAAATTTTATCATTTTTGATCTTGCCCCGCTGTGTATTATTGAACATGAAGGCAACCGACCGTTGGTCAGTGAGGAGAGTGAATATCCTGCCGGCCAGGTAATGCCTCCAATGCCGCACAGCTTCCACGATGGCTTGGGCCTCCTTTTTGACAGAGGAGTGTCGACTTTCGGAGGCATGGAGGGTGCGGGAAAAGAATGCCACGGGCCTGCCTGCCTGGTTGAGGATGGCGGCCAGAGCGGCGTCTGATGCATCGCTCTCGACCTGAAAAGAGAGGGACTCGTCGACTGCGTGCATCGTGGTCTTGGAGATGTCTGCCTTGATGCGGTTGAAGGCCTGGTGGGCCTCAGCCGTCAGGGGGAAAACTGTGGACTGAATGAGTGGGCGGGCCTTGTCCGCATAGTTAGGGACCCACTGGGCATATTAGGAGAAAAACCCCAGGCAGCGTTTCAGGGCCTTGGGGCAGTGGGGGAGAGGGAGTTCCATGAGGGGGCGCATGCAGTCGGGGTCGGGCCCTAGAACTCCGTTTTCCACAACGTAGCCAAGGATGGCTAAGCGGTTGGTGCGGAACACGCACTTCTCCTTATTGTACGTGAGATTAAGGAATTTGGCGGTGTGGAGAAATTTGAGAAGGTTAGTGTCGTGGTCCTGCTGGTCGTGGCCGCAGATGGTGACGTTATCTAGGTACGGGAAGGTGGCCCGCAGCCTGTACCGGTCAACCATTCAGTCCATCTCACGTTGGAAGACCGAGACCCCGTTAGTGACGCCGAAAGGAACCCTAAGGAAATGGTAAAGGCAGCCATCTGCTTCAAACGCAGTGTACGGGCGGTCCGCCTTGCGGATGGGGAGCTGGTGGTAGGCAGATTTCAGGTCCACTGTCGAGAAGACCCGGTACTGTGCAATCTGATTGACCATATCAGATATGCGTGGGAGGGGGTACTCGTCGAGCTGCATGTACCGATTGATGGTCTGACTGTAGTCAATGACCATCCTGTGTTTCTCCCCAGTCTTAACTACTACCACTTGGGCTCTCCAGGAGCTGTTGCTGGCCTCGATGATGCCTTCCCGCAGTAGCAGCTGGACCTCCGACCTGATGAAGGTCCTGTCCTGGGCACTGTACCATCTGCTCCTGGTGGCGACAGGTTTGCAATCCGGGGTGAGGTTTGCAAACAGGGAAGGTGGGTCGACCTTAAGGGTTGTGAGGCTGCATACGGTGAGGGGTGGTAGGGGTCCGCCAAATTTTATAGTTAGGCTTTGGAGGTTGCACTGGAAGTCCAGGCCGAGTAACAGGGCAGCGCAGAGACTGGGGAGGATGTAGAGTCGGAAGTTGCTGAACTCTATGCCCTGGACGGTGAGGGTGGCGATGCAGTACCCCCGGAATTCCATGGAATGGGATCCGGAGGCCAGGGAGATTCTCTGCGTAACTGGGTGT
The DNA here is from genome assembly GCF_047496885.1 of Scyliorhinus torazame. Classification (NCBI taxonomy): domain Eukaryota; kingdom Metazoa; phylum Chordata; class Chondrichthyes; order Carcharhiniformes; family Scyliorhinidae; genus Scyliorhinus; species Scyliorhinus torazame. The sequence continues at coordinate 267,370,076 of NC_092713.1, read as the reverse complement.
ACCGCGAGGAAGCAGCGCGTTACCGTAGAGGGGTGGATGAAGCTTTCCGTGCTCCCGGAGTCAAGAAGGCAGGAAGCCTTGTGCCCATCGACTTTCACTGTCGTCATCGCGGTTGCGAGGTTGTGAGGCCGGAACTGGTCAAGCGTGATGGAGGCGAGCTGCGGCTGGTGTTGGTAGGCCCCGGGCTGGTTGGCGGCGGTGGCAGGCGATGAACGGCCAGATGAAGTCCCCGACGAGCAGGGGTCCTGAGGCGCCGTCCAAAATGGCAGCGCCCACGGGGCGCACATGGCAGGCAGCGTTAAAGATGGCGGCGCCCACGGGCCGCACGTGGTCTGCTGAGAGGAAGATGGTGGCACCCACGGGCCGCATGTGGTCTGCGGGGACGAAAATGGCGGCGCCCATGTGTTGCTCATGGGGGGTGCAGGAACGCTGGGCCTAGAAACTGCAACGATCGACAGGGCCTGGCACACAGCAGCAAAATGCCCCTTCTTTTCACAGGTCTCACAGATTGCACTCCGCGCCGGGCAGCGCTGCCGGAGGTGTTTGGTCTGCCCGCAAATAGCATTTGGGCCCCCCGGGGTTGGCTGGCTGTTGGCGCAGGCTTGGGGTGGGCTGGGGGCGGTAGCTGGTGGGGCCCACGATGTCCATGAGGGCGGCAAGCGGTCGGGGGCATACGACTGTACGTTACGGGAGGCTACCGTTAGCGAGTTCGCGAGCTGCTTGGTCGCCGCAATGTCGAGCGTACCTCCTTCTAATAGGCGCTGGCAGATGAACGCCCACCCCATGCCCGTAACATAAGCATCCCTGATTAAAAGTTCCGTATGTTCGACTGCCGAAACTGCCTGGCAATCACAGTTCCTCGTCAGGATGTGCAGGGCACGCCAGAAATCGTCTAAGGACTCACCGGGGAGTTGCTGTCTCGTGGGCAGGAGGTGTCTGGAGTAGAGTTTGTTGATCGGCTGAATATAATGTCCTTTCAGAAGGTCCATTGCTTCCGTGTAAGTGGGCGCAACACGGATAAGGGGAAAAATATCGGAGCTCACCCGTGAGTACAGGACCTGGAGCTTCTGTGCGTCCGAGGGTTGTTCAGTTGATGATCTGAGGTAGCTTTCGAAGCAAGCTAACCAGTGGTGGAAGGCCGACGTGGCATTGGCTGCTTGAAGGTGCAGCTGTAGGCGATCAAGCTTGATACGAAGTTCCATTGGTGTAACATCTCTGCTTAATAAATTGAAGCACTATCAATTACGGCGAGACGAGAGTAGAGAGTAATCGAGGCTTTGTTAAGCAGGGATGTGTGGCCTCTTGCAGCTGCTACCAGAATGAAAGCAGCTCGGGTGTGCACACACATTTATACTCCGCCTACTGGGCGGAGCCAGCAGGCAGGGATTTTCCCCCATACCTATAATACAGGAGCCTTACCGTATTACCTCTAATAATCATCGTTACAACTATTATACAATCAGTGGTGACTACCACAATACCTGGCCTCAATCCTAAGCGCTCATATCCACTGATCAAGCACGAGCTGCTTAAACTGTTCAAATAAGTCTGGTCCTGCCATTTTCAGAGGGTAAGGAAGTTCTGACTGTACGTTCCTATGCACTTAAAATAGCCTTCTTTGCCTCGTTATAGTTAGCCAAATTCTCATCAGGCAACACACACAATCTTTGTGAGCCTTGCCCGATAGCTTACTTTGCATGAGCAGGGTCCAGCTTACTTGCTGAGCTACTCTCTCAAAAGAAATAAAGAAAGGGCGGCATCGTGGAACAGTGGTTAGCACTGCTGCCTCACGGTGCTGAGGACCCAGGTTTAATTCCGGCCCCGGGTCACTGCGGCTGGAGTTTGCACATTCTCCCCGTGTCTGCGGGGTCTCACCCCCACGACCCAAAAATGTGCAGGGCAGGTGGATTGGCCACACTTAATTGGGAAAAAAAGAATTGGGTACTCTAAATTTTTTTTAAAAGAGATAAAGAAGGTTTCCAACTCTTCCTCATCAAAGTTAGGGATTAAATGAGTAGATTTGAATAGCTCAGTACTCAGACTTAAACTGGGGGTGCCTTCGGTGGCCACAGGGACCTGTCCCTACATAGTTCATTCGTTCTTAGCTCCCTTTCTTGCAGTTCTCATTGGGAATCTCCTTCTCTCTCCCTTTCCTCTCTCTCTTTTTCTCTCTCTCTCTCCTCTTTCGCTAGTTTGAAATTTTAGCTCTAGCTATCTCTGTTCTATCTGCAATTGTGCTAAAGTTAGGCTGTTTGTTACAACCTTTCCAGGTTCACAATCTAATTCACGACGTTTAAAATCTCAGGTTTCCTGGCTTTCGGGAAACATTCTAACTCCAACTCCAACTCCTTCACTACACCTTCCAGTTCTTCGAGGGACAGAACCTTTAGGTTCTGAAAAGTATTTCCATCTGTGCTCCAAAGGTACTAGCTTTGAATGTGGACATTTTTGCACTCTAATATTGTAAACCGCAAGAAAACTGGTAGTAGTTGTTCTTTTTTTAAATAACATAACATTTCCTTCTCAGGAATAATTTCTGGGATCAAAACCTAGATGTTAGCCTGCAAATTCCTGCTACGATCATGTGGGTAAGGGTACAAATTGACTCCCCTAATTTACCACACCAAGTCTGCCTGTAACAGGATTTAGTTGTGAATTTAACAAGGAAGTCCTTTGCCAATACAGCAGGAGTCGAACACTGTACGCTTTCAGATTCTAAAGCATTAATCAGATGGATTTTCAGAGTTTAAGTCAAAAGCACAAGATAAGTTTATTGGCCCTACTTCCTGCATTAAAAAACACGAGGTAAATTGTAACCCTCATTCATAAGTCACACATATTTCTTGGGCCTTCTATTCACACCAGTGCAGATGAGGATAGACTTAACAACTTTTTTTTTACAGTTTGTGAAGCAAATAAACAATCAACGAACTATAGGGTTGACTGCCCTATAGCTGGTCTTGATGCAGTGATTCCACGATGCAGCTATTTTAGCACGGCAGCATGGTAGTTAGCACTATGGCTTCACAGTGCCAGGGTCCCAGGTTCGATTCCCAGCTTGTGTCACTGTCTGTGCGGAGTCTGCACATTCTCCCCGGGTCTGCGTGGGTTTCCCCTGGGCGCTCCGGTTTCCGCCCACAAGTCCTGAAAGATGTGCTATTAGGTCATTTGGACATTCCGAATTCTCCCTCTGTGTACCCGAACAATCGCCGGAATGTGGCGACTAGGGGCTTTTCACAGTCATTTCATTGCAGTGTTAACGTAGGCCTACTTGTGACAATAAAGATTATTATTATTTTGTGCAGTTGTCTTCCTGGGTATAGCTGTACAGTGTGGATTTCCGTGCTTTATCCCCAAAAGATCTAGATTTGCAGTACTAGGTTTTCTCTTCTCCAAATGGTTACTCAGCGATATTCGTGCATAATACTTCTGAGAGAGAAAAGGTTCTGTGGTGGTATGTATTAAGGGTAATACGGTACACCATGAATGCCGAGGAGCCATTGGAGGACAGATGCTGGATCCCGATTGGATCCGCCGCCTACTGGGCTCCACCCAGATAGGCGGGGTATAAGAACCTGGGTTAATCCCCGCAGCTGCATTCTGTGACTGAGCTGCTGGGGAACGAGTCTGAACAAGTCTGCTCAATAAAGCCTCGATTGAAGTTCTTTACGTTTCGCCTTGTGTGTGATCGATGGTGCTACAGGTTCTTTTGCAGCTTTTCAGTATATCCTTCTGAAATTTGCTCTCTGTCTTGGTAATAGTTATTAAAACAGCTTGCTGGTTGAGGAATTGGATTACCATGTCTGTGTGGTCATTATTTTGTAGTTGTCCCATTGAATATCTGGGCACAATAGCTCCAACAGAAAGAGAGAGATGAGAGAAGGCTCTTATGCAGCCTTTCAATATATACTTATGGGGCTGGATTCTCCGTCCCGCCGCACCACATTTCTGATTCACCCCGCCGGCGGGATGCTCCGTTACGCCTGCTGGTCAATGGGGTTTCCCATTGTGAGGCAGCCCCACCCCATCGGGAAACACCCTGGCTGTCGGCAAAACGGAGCATCCTGCTGGCGGAGAATCCAGCCCATGATCTCTGCGCTCTGGCTTGGTAAACAGTTGTTAAAAAGCCTTGCTTGTTGTAAATTCCAGAGGAATTGGATTAGCAAGTCTGCTGTAGATGTCCCATCTAAGAAACTCTTGAAGATTAATAATGTGAAAGTCAACAGGAGATGGGGTCTTTCATGCTCCTTGGGAGGGGAAGGTGGGCTTGCGAGTCTGTTACTTTTCAACCCACTTGGGTGGAATGCTAATATTGTGGCTGACAAGCACCTCATTGGCTACGTAAATATTAGTAAATTAATAAATTAACTAAACAGAAGACACAAGAAATTAGGAGGGAATAATGAATTAATAAATTAATAAACCAGAAGGCAACTAACAATTCAATAAATGAAGTAAAATGCCACAAGGAAAAATGAAAGAAAAATTGAAAGCTGAAACAGACAGGGTGAATTAGTTAATTAAAGTAACAGCAGACACGCTAACAAATAAACTAATGGAGCATTAGGCGCGTAAATGAATTACTTAATAGGGAAGCACCAATAAATTAATGGAGCAGTGAGCATAGCAATGAATGAATAAGTGACACATCAACAAATCAATAATTTTACTGAGCAGGGGACACCAGTCAATTATTATTTCATACAGCAGTAATTACAACAATAAATCAGCAAATTTTGAATAAAGTAATGGAGCAAAAGGTACCTGTGCATTCACACTGCCCTTCCTAACTTTGCCATCACTGTTTCCAACTCAAAAGATTACTAACTGCCCCTTTGCTGGCTTCACTGTCAGTTTAGTCATTTTACTTGAAAGCACTATGTGCTATTATCAGGATTTGAGTTTGTCAAAGCCTGTAGACAGCTAATAGATATATAGTACATAATGAGTTAAAGATTCCTGCTTGAAAATTATAACATTTTGCAGATATTAGGAAAACAAATGTAGTTTTGAAAAAAAAAAATTTCTATTAAAGGTTTTCTTAAAATATCAATAACAAAATGAGAAAGAAAAAAGAACCCAACAGGGGTAAGTACAAAACACAATCTAAAAAAGCAACCCCCCAAACCCCTCGCCCCGTACATAAATAATAAATTAACATTAACACCCCGACTTAACACAACAGGTGTATACACCCCCTCAGACCCTCCAGTGTAAATAACATAAACAAAAATAAAGTACCCCCCCCCCCCAAGCTGCTGCTGCCATTGACCAATGTCTATCGTTCTGCCAGAAAGACTAAGAACGGTTGCCACCGCCTAAAGAACCCTTGTACCGACCCTCTCAAGGCGAATTTCATCCTCTCCAATTTAATGAACCCTGCCATATCGCTGATCCAGGATTCCACGCTTGGGGGCCTCGCATCTTTCCACTGAAGGAGAATCCTTCGCCGGGCTACTAGGGCCGCAAAGGCCAGAATTCCGGCCTCTTTCGCCTCCTGCACTCCCGGCTCCTCAGCCACCCAAATATTGCGAGCCCCCAGCCCGGTCTGACCCTGGATGCTACCACCCTCGACACCGTCCTCGCTACACCCTTCCAAAATTCCTCCAGCGCTGGGCATGCCCAGAACATATGGGTGTGATTTGCTGGGCTCCCTGAGCACCTAACACACCTGTCCTCACGCCCAAAGAACCGGCTCATCCTTGTCCCGGTCATGTGTGTCCTGTGCAGCACCTTAAACTGTATGAGGCTGAGCCTCGTGCATTAAGAGGAAGAATTCACTCTCCCTAGGGCATCTGCCCACGTCCCCTCTTCGATCTCTTCTCCCAACTCCTCCTCCCACTTACCTTTCAACTCCACCACCGAGGCCTCCTCCTCCTCCTGCATTACCTGGTACGTTTCCGAGATCTTCCCCACTCCCACCCACCCGCCCGAGAGCGCCCTGTCCTGTACTGTGTGTGGCAGTAGCTGTGGGAATTCCACCACCTGCCGTCTGGCAAATGCCCTTACCTGTAAGTACCTGAAGGTGTTCCCCGGGGGGAGCACGTACTTCTACTCCAGCTCACCCAAGCTCGCGAACTTCCCGTCCACAAACAGGTTCCCCAACTTTCATACCCCTGCCCTGTGCCACCCCGAAAACCCTCCACCTGTTCTTCCTGGGGCGAACCGGTTGTTCCCCCATAATGGGGTCCACGCCGAGGCCCCAACTTCCCCCCTATGCCGCCTCCACTGCCCCCAGATTTTGAGGGCCGCCACCACCGCCGGGCTCGTGGTATACCTCCTTGGAGGGAGCGGCAGCGGCGCCGTTGCCAGCGCCCCTAGACTCGTACCCACACAGGACGCCGTCTCCAGCCTCTTCCATGCAGCCCCCTCCCCCTCCATCACCCACTTGCGCACCATTGTCGCATTGGCGCCCAGTAGTACCCACAGAGGTTGGGCAGCGCCAGCCCCCCCTATCTCTACTCCGCTCCAGGAACACCCTTTTCACCCTCGGAGTCCCTCGCGCCCACACAAACCCCATTATACTCCTGTTAACCTGCCGGAAAAAAGCCTTCGGGATAAACACGGGGAGGCACTGGAACAGGAACAAAAACCTTGGGAGCACCATCATTTTGATTGACTGCACCCTACCCGCCAAGGACAGCGGCAATGCTTCCCACCTCTTGAACTCCTCCTCCATTTGCTCCACCGGCCTTGTAAAGTTAAGCCTATGCAGGGGCCCCCAGCTCCTGGCCACCTGGACCCCCAAATATCTGAAGCTCCTCTCCGCCCTTTTTAGTGGGAGCTCGCCAACCCCCCTCTCCTGGTCCCCAAGCTGAACTACGAACAGCTCGCTCTTCCCCATATTGAGCTTGTACCCCGAAAAGTCCCCGAATTCCCTAAGGAACCTCATTACCTCTGGCATTCCTCCCACCGGGTCCACCACATACAGCAGCAGGTCGTCCGCAGAAAGCGACACGCTATGCTCCTCCCCACCCTGCACCAACCCCCTCCAGTTCCTCGACTCTCTCAGTGCCATAGCCAGGGGTTCAATCGCCAGTGCGGAGAGCAGGGGGTACAGGGGACATCCCTGTTTCGTCCCTCGGTGCAACCGAAAGTACTCGGTCCTCCACCTATTTGTGGCCACACTCGCCATCGGGACCTCATACAACAGCCTAACCCACCTGACAAACCCCTCCCCAAACCCGAACCTCTTCAGCACCTCCCACAGGTACCCCCACTCTACCCTATCGAAGGTTTTCTCAGCGTCCATCGCCACCACTATCTCCGCCTCCCCCTCCCTCGCCGGCATCATGATAACGTTCAAAAGCCTCCGCACATTCACGTTCAACTGTCTCCCCTTCACAAACCCCGTCTGGTCTTCATGGATGATCTGTGGCACACAATCCTCAATCCTCGTGGCTAAGACCTTCACCAGCACCTTGGCATCTACATTTAGCAAGGAAATCGGTCTGAAAGACCCACATTGCAGGGGATCCTTGTCCCGCTTCAAGATCAAGGAGATCAGTGCCCGGGTCATCGTCGGGGGTAAAGCCCCCCCCCCCTCCCTTGCCTCATTAAAGGTCCTAACTAACAGCGGGCCCAACAGGTCCATATATTTTTTATAGAACCTGACCAGGAAACCGTCCGGCCCCAGTGCCTTCCCCGCCTGCATGCTTCCTATCCCTTTGATCAGCTCCTCCAGCCCAATCAGGGCCCCCAGTCCAGCCACCAGTCCCTCTTCCACCTTTGGAAACCTCAATTGGTCCAGGAAACGGCCCATCCCTCCCTCCTCCCGTGGGGGCTCGGATCGGTACAATTCCTCGTAGAAGTCCCTGAAGACCCCATTGATGCCAACCCCACTCCGCACCACGCTCCCTCCCCTGTCCTTAACTCCCCCGATCTCCCTAGCTGCGTCCCGCTTCCGAAGCTGATGCGCCAATATCCGGCTTGCCTTTTCCCCATACTCGTAGACCGCCCCCTGGGCCTTCCTCCACTGCACCTCCACCTTCCTGGTGGTCACCAGGTCGAATTCGGCCTGGAGGCTGCGCCTCTTCCTCAACATTCCTTCCTCAGGCTCTTCCGCATACCTCCTGTCTACCCTCACCATCTCCCCCACCAGCCTCTCCCTCTCCCCCCCGCTCCCTCCGCTCCTTGTGGGCCCTAATGGAGATCAGCTCTCCCCTCACCACCGCCTTCAGTGCCTCCCATACCACCCCCACTCGGACCTCCCCGTTGTCATTGGTCTCCAAGTACCTCTCTATACTTCCTTGGACCCGGTTGCTCACCTCCTCGTTCGCCAACAGCCCCACCTCCAAGCGCCACAGCGGGCGCTGGTCCCTCTCCTCCCCCATCTCCAAGTCCACCCAATGCGGGTCCCTAGCTGGTCTGAAATGGCTATGGCCGAATACTCGGTCTCCTCTACTCTCGCTATCAGCGCCCTACTCAAAATGAAAAAGTCGATTCGGGAATAAGCCTTATGGACATGTGAGAATAATGAAAATTCCCTAGCCCCCAGCCTTGCAAATCTCCAAGGGTCCACCCCTCCCATTTGGTCCATAAATCCCCTCAACACTCTAGCCTCCGGCGGCTTCCTACCCGTCCTAGACCTGGAGCGATCCAGTGCCGGATCCAACACCATGTTAAAGTCTCCCCCCATTATCAGGCCCCCCACTTCCAAGTCTGGGATCCGACCCAACATACGCCGCATAAAACCCGCATCTTCCCAGTTCGGAGCATACACATTGACCAGTACCACCCTCTCTCCCTGCAACTTACCACTTACCATTATGTACCTACCACCATTATCTGCCACAATGCTCGACGCCTCGAATGACACCTTCTTTCCCACCAAGATCGCCACCCCTCGATTTTTGGCATCTAGCCCCAAGTGAAGCACCTGACCTACCCACCCTTTCCTCAGTCTTACCTGGTCTGCCACCTTCAGGTGTGTCTCCTGGAGCATAACCACATCCGCCTTGAGCCCCTTCATGTGCGCGAACACGGGGGCCCGCTTAACCGGCCCATTCAGTCCCCTTACATTCCAGGTTATCAGCCGGATCAGGGGGCTACCCACCTCCCTCCCCCGCCGACTAGCCATGACCCCTCCTCGGCCAGCCACGCGCCCGCACCCCACACCCGGCCTGTTCCCCACAGCGGCATACCCCCGTCTTGACCCTCCCCCACTCGCTCCAGCTCCTCCTTGACTTTAGCAGCAGCAACTCGATCCCCCCCCCCCCCCCCCCCCCCCCCCCACAATCGCTCGATTGTACCCGGCCCTCCTCTTCGCCACCTCCGCACTCCTGTCCTGGTATATTCGAACCTCCGCGTTCTCCCACCTGCTGCTCCTCTCCTTCTTGGCCCACCTGAGCACACACTCCCGACCGACGAACCGATGGAACCGCACCAGCACTGCCCGCGGAGGCTCGTTAGCCTTGGGCCTCCTCGCCAACACTCTATGGGCCCCTTCCGGCTCCAGGGGCCCCTGGAAGGACCCCGCTCCCATCAGCGAGTTCAACATGGTGACCACATAGGCCCCCACGTCCGGCCCCTCCAGCCCCTTTGGGAGGCCCAGAATCCGCAGATTCTTCTGCCTCGACCGATTCTCTATCTCCTCGAACCGCTCCTGCCATTTCTTGTGGAGCGCCTCGTGTGCCTCCACCTTTACCGCCAGGCCTAAGATCTCGTCCTCATTGTCAGAGATCTTTTGCCGAGCCTCTCGGATCGCCACCCCCTGGGCCATCTGTGTCTCCAGCAGCTTATCAATAAAAGCCTTCATCGGCTCTAGCAGGTCCGTTTTAATCTCTCTGAGGCAGCGCTGGATACCCTCCTGTTGCTCCTCCGCCCACTGCCTCCACGCTGCCTGGTCTCCGCCCGCCGCCATTTTGTCCTTCTTCCCTACCTTCTTCCGGCCACCACCACCTTTTTTGTCGCCCCGCTCCTAGTTAAAGCCATATACTGACGGGGAGCTGTTATTAACTCCTTCCCACACCGGGAAACGTCGAAAAAGTGCCCTGAAAAGAGCCCAAAAGTCAGTTTTTGCGGGAGCCGCCGAATGTGCGACTTAGCTCCGCATAGCCGCAACCGGAAGTCTCAAGAGGGAATCCTTTTGGCAATGTTCGCTTCACCAATCTGCCCCAAAAAGTCTGTGGAAACTCCTGAAAAAGGTCTGAGAGTCCGTTCCAGATGGGAGCTGCCGAATGCGTGATCTACTCCTCCATGGCCGCCACCGGAAGCCTCGTCCCCGCTTCTTCAGTGGCCTTGGTAGATCTTTTCACAGTTGTTCCCTCTGCTGCTAGAATTCACCTTTAATAAAGGCCCTCAAGTCAGCTTGCAGCTTTAAGCTTGCCCTTCCCCCGCCTGTGTGCTGGAAGAGGCTCTGTTTATCCTGCAGTTACAGCCAAATCTTTTACTGTTTCTGCCGGGTCTGGTAACCAAGAGACATACCATTCCTGGGGGACACTGTCGGGGGAATGTTGCAGTCTTCTTCCCACACCGGGAAATGTCAAACAAATGCCGTGGGGGCCTGTAATGAGCCCAAAAGTCCGTTCCAAGCGGGAGCTACCGAACATGCGACCTAGCTCTGCATAGCCGCACCCGGAAGTGACAAATGTAGTTTTATGGGATTTATATTTGTATTGGTAAACATTAGAAAGAAGGTAAAGTTTCAAGTGTGTTTAGTGTAATGTTTCTGTGCCTGGAAGAGCAAACCTATAGTTAGATTCATGCTGGACAAAGATGTCTATATGTGTAGGTGTCTGTTAACTTCCAACTGTGCTCCTATTGTGCTTAGAGGGGGCTATGGCATGAAGGATAAATAAACAGCAGAGCTTGCTTAGTAACTGGGACCTTGTAAGGTATTCTAACTTTCAGTTTAGCCAATTTGATTGCAGTTGAAGATAGGCAGTGAGAGAGAAGACAGTTCTCACTGCTCTGCTAGACGCTTTTAGTTTAGAAGATTAGAGAGGGTAAGAGTCCCTCCTGTTTACTCCCTTATTTCCCCTTTCTTTCATTTTTGCTGTAACAATTTTTTTCCATGGAAGATTAATGGACCTGTGACTTTAACGAAGATGGCTTGTGCCTTTAATTCAAACAGCAGGATCCAGAAGATTGTGCTATTTTAGGCTGGCATCAGTGCTGACTCAATTTGATTGATTTGCTGCTGGCCAATGAAGTGGCCCAAAAAGCCGGTATTCTGCCTGGCAACAGGCGGTAATTGGATGTTATTTCTCTGAGGTGCATTCCAGTGTCAAGGCTGGTTTTTTAATTTAATTTTTGATTCTGCAGGCTGGATGGTGGAAACTAACCAACTCACTCCAGAAATATTCAGTTATTTCTCATTTAAAAAAAAACACTGGGAGAATCTGATACTTCTCTCTCTCCAGGAAAGGTTAATGTAAAGCAGAATCCATAACCAGGCTGTTGTGAAGCCAGAGAACTTTCCTGGAAAAGATGTGAGTAAGATATATTGCTGAACTGCAAAGAAAATCATCATGGGCTGTTGGCCAGAGACTTTCAACCACACTCCGACTATGATGAAGATGCACTGAACACATTATCTAAAGCAAAGACTCTTATCTTTTTGACATTCCTCCTCATTATTTTTATTCCTTCCCCCCCCCCCCCCCCCCTGCGATTGTCTGTCCTGTGTGTGTGGATAGAGGGTGGAAAGTTAAAGGGAGGGGATAGTAAACTTGCTTGTTATCCAGCTGCAATTGCTGCAAATTTCATCTTTATTTCCATTACAAATAAACATTAATTGCGTTTTAACTTACAAACTTGGGGCGGGATTCTCCGCAAACCAGCGCGATGTCCGCTACCCGGCGTCAAAAACGGCGCGGATCACTCCGGCGTCGGGCCGCCCCAAAGGTGCGGAAGTCTCCGCACCTCTAGGGGCCAAGCCCTCACCTTGAGGGGCTAGGCCTGCGCCGGAGTGGTTTCCGCTCCGCCGGCTGGGGGGAAAGGCCTTTGACGCCACGCCAGCCGGCGCCGAAAGGACTTCGCCGGGCGACGCATGCGCGGGAGCGTCAGCGGCTGCTGACGTCATACCCCCCCGCATGCGAAGGGGAGGGGCTCTCTTCCGCCTCCGCCATAGTGAAGACCATGGCGAAGGCGGAAGATAAAGAGTGCCCCCACGGCACAGGCCCGCCCGCCGATCGGTGGGCCCCGATCGCGGGCCAGGCCACCGTGGGGGCACCCGCTGGGGCCAGATCAGCCGGCGCACCCCCCCCCCCCAGGACCCCGGTGCCCGCCCGCACCACCTTGTCCCGCCATTCACAAGGTGGTTTAATCCACGCCGGCTGGAGAGGGTTGACAGCGGCGGGACTTCGGCCCATTGTGGGCCGGAGAATCGCCGGGGGTGGGCCCGCCGACCGGCGCGGCGCGATTCCCGCCCCCGCCGAATCTCTGGTGGCAGAGACTTCGGGACACGGCAGGGGCAGGATTCACGCCAGCCCCTGGCAATTCTCCGACCCGGTGGGGAGTCGGAGAATCGCGCCCCTGGTGACTTATTATTGGGCAGCCAAGGGCCAAAGATTGTATGAATGTTTATATGAATTATTGGTTAATTCACTTGTGCTGGGTCTCTGGGCTCTGTGGGTTTGGAATTGACCACGCACTAGCCCAGAGTGTCATAGCAAGAGGAAACCTCTTTCTCAGCTTTGCTCGAAGAAAAGTCATACCATGGAGTAATGGTTAAGAAAACAGAGATCTGCAGAGCAGCTAGTTATGGAAACTTGAGAATTGATAAACGTTTCCAAGACGTCTGAGGTTAAAGGTACGAGAACTGAGCAATGTTCAGTAAAGGCAGACCGAACTGAGAAGAAAGCTGAAACGTCAGAAAGATATCTGAAGTGATTTTCACGTTTGTGGGATTTTACTACAGGCAGTGGAATGTGAGTTGAAATAACCATGGAAATTGGTGGGTGGACCTTGGAGTTTTAATTATGAGAGAAGGTTTTAAAGCATGTTTTTGGGAGTGGAGTTTGGAAACTCTTGTGATAATCACCTGGGGATATTCTGAGGAGACATCCACAAACTTTCATCTGGGGTTCAGAGGGGAGTGTGTGTGTTCGACCACAGCCAATCTCTGTGCTTAAAAGGAACTTGATGTTAATGGAGTCATTGTAGTTTAAGATGTACTTTGCAATCCGTACTAATCTTAAATTCGGTGTGTATATGGTAAGATAAGGGGGGAGTAAAGGAGTGTTGGCCCTGTGATTCTGTTCCTCCATGTGGGATATGGGCAACAGGTGAGGAAGTGGATTTGAAACCAGGAAGAGATCATCCATGACCTGATTGAATGGCGGAGCAGGTTCGAAGGGCTGAATTGCCACAAGCCGGTGTGTCAGCGCGATGGGGTGTTGGCAAGAGGGTCAGGGAGTAAGAGGGTCAGGGAGTGAGAGGGTCAGGGAGTGAGAGGGACAGGGAGTGGGAGAGTCAGGGAGTGGGAGAGGCCACTTCAAAATGGCGCTGATTGGGCTATGTGACTCTACATCACACTGGTGTCAAACAACATTAAAACAAACACTGGACATTAAATGCGAATACGGATCCCGTTAACTGAGCAGCGGCAAAGGGGGAACTTAAAACAGGCATTTACTTATATATATACTCTCTCACACACATTAGGAACAACCTTATAGAATGCAAGTGGGCAATGCCACAATCGATTTATTAGTAAATCCTGTGACCTCAATTGCGTTTACTCACGTTGTTCTTGTGGAGGTACTCTGTGGCCCTTAACACCTGAATAAGACATTTTCTAAGTCTCTTACTCTCCAGTCCATTAGGAAACCGTTCCAAATCATCCAGAACAGTGTGATCCACAAACTCAAACACCAAGAATAAACGTTTCTTCTGCTTGAACACCTCGATAAGATTTACCAGGTTTTCATGCCTAAATTGCTGTCAGATAATAAGTAACACAAACAGAGAGAAAATCGGAATCATTCACTATTGAAACTGATAAATAAATAATAATCTTTATTGTCACAAGTAGGTTTACATTAACACTGCAATGGAGTTACTGTGAAGAGCCCCCAGTCGCTACATTCCGGCGCCTGATCGGGTACACAAAGGGAGAATTCAGAATGTCCAAATTACCTAACAGCACGACTTTTGGGACTTGTGGGAGGAAATCGGAGCACCCGGAGGAAACTCATGCAGACATGGGGAGAAAGTTCAGGCTACACACAGACAATGACCCAAGCCAAGAATCGAACCTGGGGTCCTGGAGATGTGAAGCAACAGTGCTATGTACTGTGTTACTGTGTTGCCCACATGTTATATTAAAAATAACAGTTAAGATAGGATACAGGATCACTTCTCGGCCTTTTGACTAATTATCATTACTTGGACTTGAACCTCGTGGCGGTATCATAAAGATACCTGGCGACTCGAGAGCAAAGGTAATAAAACAGAGCAATTGAACCAACCGGAAAGTTAGCAACAACACGCAGTGTTGTACTGAGGGTGAGCTGCACTGTTGGACATTGTGAGCAGAATTCCCCATTTCAGAGACTAAGTGCTCACGCTGGGACAGAATCGGTGGACTTATACTGCAGCAAAATTGGCGCTGCTCCTGGAGCAATTCCACAACCGTTAATGGGTTAGCATTGGCGCCACCTGGAACACAAGCGATTCCAATGAGAAACAGCATTGGGTACACCGGAGTGGGGATTGACACTTGAGAGGCTGACAACCTGCAGCCACGTATTGGTACTCCACTCCCCACACATGCACACTCATCCCAGCAAACAAGATGGCAGCACAAAGAGTTGCACCGCGGTTTGCGGACGCAGAGCTGGAGACCCTGCTGGACACCGTGGTGGAGAGCTGGGCTACTCTGGACCCGGGGGTGGGATGGAGGCTGGCACTCACTACCGCACACTGGGCCTGGGGGCAGGTAGCAGAGGCAGTGAGTGCGTGGGACCCACCGCTAGGACCTGACAGCAGTGTGGGAAGAAGCTGCATGACCTCCTCAGGGTGGCCAGGGTCAGTAGGCAGCACCATGCCCCTGGCACCAACCTCTGTTCCACACACCTGTAACCTTATCCCCCCATCCAGAGAGTGAGGAAAGCACACCCGCCAGCGGTTTGCACGCACCCCACCCTGCACCACATGCCAGCACCCATACCGGCTGCCATGGCTGGGTGCCCTGGTCATGAAGGCCATCAGTTACCCATCAACACCTCCCTCCACCACTACCCACCACCCCAACCCGCGATCCAATCATATGTCATGTCTTGTGTCTTGCAGGATCACCTGCCGATGAGCCAGGCTCTTCTGGTGTCCCTCGCCCCCAACCCCAACCACAACCCCAACCCCTTCCCCCCACAGTCTCCCCCCTCTCCACACCCTGTTCCCGCCTCCGCCATCCCAAGGGTTCAGTGGGACCATGTGCAGGAATGGCCAGCCCGCATGCAGGGATCATCATGGTGGACGGTGCACAACGCTACCGTGAGCAGGAGTCAGCACGTCGCCCCTGTGCTGCGCGGTATTGTGAAAGTCACCACAATATGGGAGACTCTCCGAGCGCTATACTGGAGGGCCCCTTCAGAGCGGCCCAGGCACCTGAACCGCATCTTCAGGATGCCAAAGCAGTGCTCGATCATGCCCCTGGTCGCTGCATGGGAGTCATTGTAGTGGATCTCCACGCCAGTTTGTGACCTCCAGATAGGCATCATCAGCCACGTCCGTAGTGGATAACCCCCGTCGCCCAATAGCCAACCCTTCAGCAAGGAGTGTGACTTGAAGAGGTCAGGAACCATTGAATGTGCCAGGATGAAGGCGTTGTGCACACTGCCCAGGTATCAGGCCCAGAAGTGCATGATGTGCACCTCATGGTCACACATTAGCTGTACGTTCATCAAGTGGAACCCCTTTCAGTTTGTGAAGACCGGCCTGTCATGGGCCATGCTCATAGGGGGACATGCAACCCGTCAAGCACCCCCTGGACCTGGAGCATCCCCATTGCCCAGGCATCATGGTGGGCTCGGTCTACATTGATTTGATGTATTGTTTCGACCGGGCGCATAGTGCAGGATGCACTTATGCATCGACGTCTGTGAGATCCCAGACAGGTAATTCCTTCCAGCAGAGGCAGACCATTGCGGAGGCCCTGTAGAATTCTGGGTCAGGCTCTCTACTGATATGCAGATGACGTTTACTGTAAGTGTGGAGTAGAACGCATTGACGCCGCTGTAGAGGCACCGGAGCATGGCATTCTGGTGGGCACGCAGCGCCAGCCACCATGTTGGCCATGACCAATTCTCCACCCAATTGCCTTTCCCGCTTTCGGCGTCATCCAATGGAGAATCTCGCCACCATCTTTCTGTTACACAGTCTGTTCTCTCAAATGTATGCAGCAGATCCCAAGGTGCTATTTCGAAGAACAACAGAGGAGTTATCCCTGTTATCTAGACTAGTGTTGATCCTTCAATCTACATCACTGAAAAAAACAGATCATTATCACATCACTGTTGGTGGGAGCTAGTTCCGAGCAAATTCGCTGTCATGGTTCCTGCAACAATATACTTACAAAATGCTTCATTGGTTGTAAAGAACCATGGGAATCCTGAAGCTGCGAATGATGCTGTATTACATAATTTTTTTAAAACTCCCCTTTGCTTGCCCAGGTGCACCGACACCTGCGAGCTCCCCTCCAACTCACACACCATCCTGATTTGGAAATTTGTTATAGTTTATGGATGCAGGGTGGAAATTCTGAAACTCCTCACCCAGCGCTGAGGGTGTGTCGATACCACACAGATTGTAGCAGTTCAAGAAAGCGGATCACCACCATCTTCTCAAGGATGATTTGGGATGGGTAATAAATGCTGGCTGTGCCAGCAAAGCCCATCCCATGAATAAGTTTTAAAAAGATAAGTATCACACTAATCTAGTTTTTGCAATATCTTGCAGAGTTATTCAGACCGGAGTAGGAAAAGTTTCAGTCCCCGGTGGCAGATCATTAAAAGTCCCACTCAACCCTCTTCGGCCAAGTCCCAGTCCTTTCTCCTTAATGAAGGCCTCCGCCTGCTCCGGGATGTCGAAGTAGTGATCTTTCGACTCCATTGTGACCAGCAGCCTCTTCAGGTACATCATCCCAAACCACATTCCTTTCTTATATTGCACAGCCTTTGCCTTGTTAAAGGCCGCACGATTCTTTGCTAGTTTGGCCCCGATGTCCTGGTAAGTTCGAGCTGTGATTCTTCTTGGCCCACTCCAGAACTCGCTCCTTCCTCTGAAAACTGTGGAAATGGATGTCACTGCCCGTGGCGGCTGTTCGCCCATGGCTTCTGCCGAAGTGCCCGATGGGTCCTATCCAATTCAGGAGGGGCAACCACATCTTTCCCCCTCCCCCACCAACCTGGAGAACATCTCCAAAAAGTACTCCGTTGGCCCTCCACTCGTTCCGGCAGCCCCATTATCCTGAGGTTCTGTCACCTCGACCTATTTTCCAGATCTTCCACTTTTGTTCTCAGGATCTTGCTCCTCTTTTCCATGAGCATTATCTCTGCTTCCGATGAGGTGAGCCGCCCTTCATACCGCGACAAGGCCTCCTCCATGCCCTTCTCGCTCACAGCTTTCATCATCTTTTCCGTCTGTTCTCGGATCGGGCCCAATGCTCCCTCCATGGTAGCTTTAAAGGTTTCCCTCATCTCATTGTCTTGCTGGCAAACTGCTTGTATATTTGTTTCCCAAACTTCTCAAACTCCTGCGCCATCACTCCAGTCAGCGTGTCTACCGTGATGGCCACAGCCGCCTCCGCCATCTTCCCTACTTCCAACTCCCTCACCGGACTATTGGCCTGTGTTTTCTTTCCAGCAGGCTTCTTCCATGACATTTTTGACATAATTCTGCCAGTAATTCTTTACGCAGTTTGGCAGGCTGGGTTTGACCACAAAAACCCCACAAGTGCTGGGCGAAATGAATTGAAAAGACAGGACTCTGGCGGGACCTACCTTTTTTGCGACTTGCCCTCACATGACATCTCCCCAGTGACAGATCTACTAATCCAAGTCTCTTTACATGCAGGGACCATGCTGGTTTACAGTTCCAAGAGGCACTTGACCCATTGCATCTATGCTGAACAATCTGAAATTAGTCCCACTGCCTCATTCTTTCTCAACATTCTTCTCTTTTCTCTTTCACATATTTACACTATTTTTTTCCTTAAAACGTGGAATTGACTTTGTCCAAAACATTCTGCACAAATAATTTTTTCTAACTTCTCTCATCGATAACATTTTCGTAATGACCACAAACTCAAGAACTAACCCTTCCCAATTCATTCCAATTATTTATACCATGGTGGCCTTAGAGTCATTGGTAATCAATGAAAGCCACGCAAGCTCACAAACAATTCTCAGGCAATTTTGGGATGACTTGATCCCAAATATCCTCAGCTAAAATTCTGATGAATGAGACCTGGGCGACAATGCATGTTTCACCATAAAATATAAGTGCATTGCCACCAGCTTTGCGAACACCTTTGAACACACACATTATAAACTTACAGCGGTTCCGTCAGTCAAAGGTACAAAGCTTCAATCTCAGCAACTTACAATCCGATTCTCATCCTCAACCTCCAGATAGCAGCTCCATCAGCTGTCTTTACAAGACTCAGAGTTCCCACGCAACTATGTGACAGTGGTTAGCACTGCAGCCTCAGACTCTAGGGGCCGGGTTCATTCCGGCCTTTGGGTGACTGTGTGAGGAGTTTTCACGTTCTCCCTATGTCTGTGTGGGTTTCCTCCAGGTGCAATGGTTTCCTCGCACAATCCAAAGATGTGCAGGTTAGGTGGATTGGCCACGCTAAATTGCCCCTTATTGTCCAGGGATGTGCAGGTTTGGTTCTGGCGACAGGGTGGGATGGCGGGGGAGTGGACCTGGGTAGAGTGTTATTTCAGAGAGTCGGTGCAGACTCAATGGGCCAAATGGCCTCCTTCTACACTGTAGGGATTCTATGAATCCATCCTCAAATGTGGCAGAAAGGTCTCGATAACAATTTGGAATGATGTTCACTATGTCCACGTCCCATGCCAAACAGACTTGCACAATTGAGCATTGAGGGAGTTTTACAAAGACCTATATCCATTCTGAGGCTGACATCTCTCCCAGGGTACTTAGTGACGGGGCAGACTAGACAGGTCGTAGGTTGCGATTCCAAGATTCCAACTCTGTCCTCAGCAGCAGCATTATTTCTAAGAAGCCAAACTACTGCCTGATGTTTTCCTTCTCTAACCCAGGAAAATTAAGGGATATTGGAACACTCACCACTTAGTCCCAGTAGACGTTTGGTAACACAGACCAAGAACACTTCTCTTTTAAATGACTCAATATCATGCCACATGGTGCACTTACTCACTGATCCATTATAGAAATGTTATTTAAATTTTAATAAATCCAGCCCAATACTTTAAATGATATATTCCATCTCCTCAGTCTCCACTCCCCCCCCCCCCACCCCACCCCTGCCAAATTGATAATAACTTATGCTCTTACCTTCAGGAATCGTATTTCTCTGACAGCAATTTTCTTTACAAGCCTGTCATCATCTCGGTCCTGAAATCGTTTGATGGCGACTATTTGTCCTGTCTCTTTGTGCCTGCATTTCATCACTGATCCATAGGTACCCTCTCCTACTAGTCCTAGATTCTCATACATTTCCATTCCTGGGTCTGATTTTTAAAAAAACCTGTATCAGAATGTTGTGGTTAGTTATGAGTCTGGATTATATCCAGTTAAAACATATGGAACATGCATTTTATTAACGCCACTCTATTCCTATTGTTTAATAAATAAATGTTAA
This sequence comes from Scyliorhinus torazame, assembly GCF_047496885.1. Classification (NCBI taxonomy): domain Eukaryota; kingdom Metazoa; phylum Chordata; class Chondrichthyes; order Carcharhiniformes; family Scyliorhinidae; genus Scyliorhinus; species Scyliorhinus torazame. The sequence goes on along the minus strand of NC_092713.1, from coordinate 267,350,281 downwards.
TAGAGGGAGCTGCGGTGTTGTAGAACTGGAGAACTTTGACCAAAGTTAAAAGCTTCAAGCTGGGGTTCCCCGTGACAGTTCATTCCACATTGAACTATAGATGTTCTGTACGGCCAGCATTGAAAGGTAAATGTTTCTTTAAAGGAGTATGGCTGTTCTCACAGTAAAATTGGCAGAAGCATAAGAGCATGTCCTTCATTTCATTGTCCACTGGCCAGTGTATAAGATAGCCTTATTTACTGATTTCATTCCTCTTTCAAGGACAGACACCTTGCTTTTGCTCTCTGCTTCCCCATCAGCACAGCTACTCACAAAATTGCTATGGTTGAGGAAAGCAATTTACCTCATCCATCCAGAGCCTCCATTACAGAATCCCTTAAACCATCATCCTCTACCCCACTTCACTTGTTAATCAGTTTACGTGAAGAGGTTCCTGATATCAAATGTAAATTTACCTTCCACTTGTTTGAACCTTTGTCTGTTGGCCCTGATGTTACAGCTTCATTTGAGGTTGTGTTCCAGATCTTTTCCACCTATCTTTATAATGTCATCCCTCTCAGCTACCTCCTTTCAAGGCTGGAAAAAACAAACTCGGGGCCGGTCAGACTCTCAGTTAACTCGATGGCTAGTGTGTTGTTTCAAGATAACACTGACTGCATGGGTTTGATTCCCATTCTGGCTGAGGTAGACTTGGGGCCACGCCCTGCCCCTGAAAGTGGAAATGTCGTATCACCACTGAAAAAACTGCCAAGAAAATCGCTCAGGCTGAAGCATCAACAGACGATGAGCCAAGGGCAGAGCACATATGTCGGAATGAGAAACCAAACTCCATTTTTTTCCTGCACAATGAGGCCAAGAATCAGTCTTGTTGCTCTCCCTGCTTTTGGGACCAACTGTCTTTATTAGGTACTGGTGGGGAAAAATAAACACAATGTTCAGCGTCATCTGACCAGACTTTACAATTATGCGTGATGGCCTGTGTTTTTGCGCCATAATTCAACATTTTATTCATGTTGTAGATTGTTGTCCTGCAGTAATTAAACATGTTGTAAGAACGCTTGTGTGTGATCCATGCTGTAAAACACGAATCACGTTGCTGCAAATATTGGGCTGGATTCTCCGATTTGGAGACCATGTCCTGACACCGGCGTGGGAACGGTGGCGTTCTACGACCGAAAAATCGGCACAAAATAGCCACCGATCCTCCGTCTGATGGGGGGGCTAGCAGGCACGCAGCATAGAGCACCCGGCACTAGCTGCCGATACGACCGGAGAATTGCCAGGTCAGTGGCCACGCGTGTGCATGACGGCGGGCTGCAGCTGCCGTGCCGTGCAACATGGTGCCGGGCCACGCGCGGACCCGGCCTGCCAAATAGTGACCCCCTTTGGCCAGACTCGCCACCCCTGGACCACCCCCCACCAGTGTCTCCAGCCCCTGCCAAAGTCCCCCCTGCCCGCAGATCGTCTCTCCCCGACTCAGTCCACAGCCGCCACGACAAGTTCCCGAAAACAAAATACCACCCGCGACCAACGGCATCGGGAATTCGGCCCATCGGGGGCGGAGCATTGGGGGGGTGGGGGGCTCAGGTAATGTCCTGAGTGCAGTGTGCTCCTAGAGTACGGCAGTTTGTAGGGAGTGGAGCATCGCAGAAGTGGTACCACCCCTGATTTCGTCGCAAACGGGGATTATCCGGCCAATCGCCAAACGCGATTTCGCCGTTGGAGACCGGAGAATCCCGCCCTCTAACTGTCACTATTTCAAACTGCAGTTAACATTTCAATCCAAGTGTTGGCTTGATTGTGCTTGCCTCATTTGTTTGGAATACTGCGACTGGAGTTTCTAATTATTAAACATTTAGACAATTTTGAGGTTAAAGCTGGAATTGTCTAAACCAGACTGATTGAAAAGTCACGACTGTCAAACCAACTGAAGATCAAGACTGTGAGAATCAAGAAGGTCAGTCTGCAATCAGGACTGGAGGTTGTTTTAAAAAAAATGGATATTCCCCAATGTGCATCTTGGGCGCGATACTCCACTCCCGCACCGGTTGGGAGAATCGCTTGGGCCGCCAAATTTTCCCGCGACGCCGGTCCGACGTGGCCAAGCAGTGAGAACGGCCCCGTCAAGTTCCGCGCTGCGCAGGCCGGAGAATCGCCCGAGACACCCAAAATGGCGATTCTCCAGCACCCCTGCTATTCTCAGGCCCGGATGGGCCGAAGTCCCGACGGCGTGACCCCAGTTCACGGCGTCACGGGTGACACCTGCTTTTTAAAGTCGTCAGCCAGTCGTGCTGGCTGATGCTGAGCAGGGAGGAGGTGAGCCGACTGTTCCGCAGCTCCTGGAGACCGGGTCGGCTTAACCGAGAAGGCTGCGGCCAAAGGGGGGGTGCGGGAGAGTGTGCAGGTGGGAGGGGGGGGGAGAGTGTGCAGGTGGGAGGGAGGGGGGGGGCGGGGAGAGTGTGCAGGTGGGAGGGAGGGGGGGGCGGGGAGAGTGTGCAGGTGGGAGGGGGGGGGGGAGAGTGTGCAGGTGGGAGGGAGGGGGGGGCGGGGAGAGTGTGCAGGTGGGAGGGGGGGATGAGGGAGAGTGTGCAGGTGGCAGGTGGGGGTGAGGGAGAGTGTGCAGGTGGGAAGGGGATGAGGAAGAGTGTGCAGGTGGGAAGGGGGATGAGGGAGAGTGTGCAGGTGGGAAGGGGGATGAGGGAGAGTGTGCAGGTGGGAGGTGGGGGTGAGGGAGAGTGTGCAGGTGGGAGATGGGGTGAGGGAGAGTGTGCAGGTGGGAGATGGGGTGAGGGAGAGTGTGCAGGTGGGAGGGGGGTGAGGGAGAGTGTGCAGGTGGGAGGTGGGGGTGAGGGAGAGTGTGCAGGTGGGAGATGGGGTGAGGGAGAGTGTGCAGGTGGGAGGGGGGTGAGGGAGAGTGTGCAGGTGGGAGGGAGGGGGGGGGCGGGGAGAGTGTGCAGGTGGGAGGGGGGGGGGAGAGTGTGCAGGTGGGAGGGAGGGGGGGGGGAGAGTGTGCAGGTGGGAGAGGGGGATGAGGGAGAGTGTGCAGGTGGGAGGTGGGGGTGAGGGAGAGTGTGCAGGTGGGAAGGGGGATGAGGGAGAGTGTGCAGGTGGGAGGGGGGGTGAGGGAGAGTGTGCAGGTGGGAGGGGGGGCGGGGAGAGTGTGCAGGTGGGAGGTGGGGGTGAGGGAGAGTGTGCAGGTGGGAGATGGGGTGAGGGAGAGTGTGCAGGTGGGGGGGGTGAGGGAGAGTGTGCAGGTGGGAGGGAGGGGGGGCGGGGAGAGTGTGCAGGTGGGAGGGGGGGTGAGGGAGAGTGTGCAGGTGGGAGGGAGGGGGGGCGGGGAGAGTGTGCAGGTGGGAGGGGGGGTGAGGGAGAGTGTGCAGGTGGGGGGGGGTGAGGGAGAGTGTGCAAGTGGGAGGGAGGGGGGGCGGGGAGAGTGTGCAGGTGGGAGGGGGGGTGAGGGAGAGTGTGCAGGTGGGAAGGGGGATGAGGGAGAATGTGCAGGTGGGAGGGGGGAATGAGGGAGAGTGTGCAGGTGGGAGGGGGGATGAGGGAGAGTGTGCAGGTGGGAAGGGGGATGAGGGAGAATGTGCAGGTGGGAGGGGGGAATGAGGGAGAGTGTGCAGGTGGGAGGGGGGATGACGGAGCGTGTGCAGGTGGGAGGGGGGGCGGGGAGAGTGTGCAGGTGGGAGGGGGGAATGAGGGAGAGTGTGCAGGTGGGAGGGGGGATGAGGGAGAGTGTGCAGGTGGGAGGGGGGGATGAGGGAGAGTGTGTAGGTGGGAGGGGGGGATGAGGGAAAGTATGCAGGTGGGAGCGGGGATGAGGGAGAGTGTGCAGATGAGAGGGGGGATGAGGGAGAGTGTGCAGGTGGGAGGGGGGATGAGGGAGTGTGTGCAGGTGGGAGGGGGGTGAGGGAGAGTGTGCAGGTGGGAGGGGGGATGAGGGAGAGTGTGCAGGTGGGGGGGGGATGAGGGAGAGTGTGCAGGTGGGAGGGGGGATGAGGGAGAGTGTGCAGGTGGGAGGGGGGATGAGGGAGAGTGTGCAGGTGGGAGGGGGGATGACGGAGCGTGTGCAGGTGGGAGGGGGGATGAGGGAGAGTGTGCAGGTGGGGGGGGGATGAGGGAGGGTGTGCAGGTGGGAGGGGGGATGAGGGAGAGTGTTCAGGTGGGAGGGGGGATGACGGAGAGTGCAGGTGGGAGGGGGATGAGGGAGAGTGTGCAGGTGGGAGGGGGTGAGGGAGAGTGTGCAGGTGGGAGGGGGGATGAGGGAGAGTGTGCAGGTGGGAGGGGGGATGAGGGAGAGTGTGCAGGTGGGGGGGGATGAGGGAGCGGCTTGCAGGTGGGAGGGGGGATGAGGGAGCGGCGTGCAGGTGGGAGGGGGGATGAGGGAGAGTGTGGATGGTATTGTCCATCCGCGGATGCCACATGTCAGCCGCCCTGATATGGAAGGACGGTGACGAGGACACGGCCGCAGGTTGCGTGTGACTGATGTGAGCAGTACGGTGTGAACTGATCGTTGGGCGCAGACAGTGACCAGGTGTTAGGCTGTCTGCGTGTCTGCAGCGCGACCAGGCAACCGGGACACACAGGGTTCCCATGCAACCCGGCTGGCGAGGTGTGTAAGAACATTGGTGTAACATGTCGTTTCTCTGCCCCCCACCACCCTCCTGCAGGTCACCATGTATGCCAACCAGACAGCGATTTTTACTGCCGTGGTTGGAGCCGCAGCTCTGGAGTTTTCCATCCGGCAGCGGAGAGTCAGACGGCCCACAGTGGCTACAGATGCAGAAGTTGCCGGTGCAGCAGAGGGGATGGTCGCGGAGTGGCCCGTCATCGACACGCAGGCCACGCGCAGCGGGGAGAAAGCACAGAGCGAGGGGAAAGCACCGAGCGGGGAGAAAGCACCGAACGGGGAGAAAGCACCGAGCAGGGAGAAAGCACCGAGCGAGGGGAAAGCACCGAGCGGGGAGAAAGCACCGAGCGAGGGGAAAGCACCGAGCGAGGGGAAAGCACCGAGCGAGGAGAAAGTACCGAGAGGGGAGAAAGCACCGAGCGGGGAGAAAGCACCGAGCGGGGAGAAAGCACCGAGCGGGGAGAAAGCACCGAGCGAGGGGAAAGCACCGAGCGAGGGGAAAGCACCGAGCGGGGAGAAAGCACCGAGCGAGGAGAAAGCACCGAGCGGGGAGAAAGCACCGAGCGGGGAGAAAGCACCGAGCGAGGGGAAAGCACCGAGCGAGGGGAAAGCACCGAGCGGGGAGAAAGCACCGAGCGAGGAGAAAGCACCGAGCGGGGAGAAAGCACCGAACGGGGAGAAAGCACCGAGCGAGGAGAAAGCACCGAGCGAGGGGAAAGCACCGAGCGAGGAGAAAGCACCAAGCGGGGAGAAAGCACCGAGCGGGGAGAAAGCACCGAGCGGGGAGAAAGCACCGAGAGGGGAGAAAGCACCGAGCGAGGGGAAAGCACCGAGCGAGGGGAAAGCACCGAGCGAGGAGAAAGCACCGAGCGAGGAGAAAGCACCGAGCGGGGAGAAAGCACCAAGCGGGGAGAAAGCACCGAGAGGGGAGAAAGCACCCAGCGAGGGGAAAGCACCGAGCGAGGGGAAAGCACCGAGCGAGGAGAAAGCACCGAGCGGGGAGAAAGCACCGAGCGAGGAGAAAGCACCAAGCGGGGAGAAAGCACCGAGAGGGGAGAAAGCACCCAGCGAGGGGAAAGCACCGAGCGAGGGGAAAGCACCGAGCGAGGAGAAAGCACCGAGCGAGGAGAAAGCACCGAGCGAGGAGAAAGCACCGAGAGGGGGGAAAGCACCGAGCGGGGAGAAAGCACCCAGCGAGGGGAAAGCACCGAGCGAGGAGAAAGCACCAAGCGGGGAGAAAGCACCGAGCGGGGAGAAAGCACCGAGAGGGGAGAAAGCACCGAGCGAGGGGAAAGCACCGAGCGGGGAGAAAGCACCGAGCGAGGGGAAAGCACCGAGCGGGGAGAAAGCACCGAGAGGGGGGAAAGCACCGAGCGGGGAGAAAGCACCGAGCGGGGAGTAAGCACCGAGCGGGGAGAAAGCACCGAGAGGGGAGAAAGCACCGAGCGAGGGGAAAGCACCGAGCGAGGGGAAAGCACCGAGCGGGGAGAAAGCACCGAGCGGGGAGAAAGCACCGAGCGAGGGGAAAGCACCGAGCGAGGAGAAAGCACCGAGCGGGGAGAAAGCACCCAGCGAGGGGAAAGCACCGAGCGAGGGGAAAGCACCGAGCGAGGAGAAAGCACCGCGTGAGGAGAAAGCACCGAGCGAGGAGAAAGCACCGAGAGGGGGGAAAGCACCCAGCGAGGGGAAAGCACCGAGCGGGGAGAAAGCACCTAGCGAGGAGAAAGCACCGAGCGGGGAGAAAGCACCGAGAGGGGGGAAAGCACCGAGCGGGGAGAAAGCACCAAGCGGGGAGAAAGCACCCAGCGAGGGGAAAGCACCGAGCGAGGAGAAAGCACCGAGCGGGGAGAAAGCACCGAGCGGGGAGAAAGCACCGAGCGGGGGAAAGCACCGAGAGAGGGGAAAGCACCGAGCGAGGGGAAAGCACCGAGCGAGGAGAAAGCACCGAGCGAGGAGAAAGCCCCGAGAGAGGGGAAAGCACCGAGCGAGGGGAAAGCACCGAGCGAGGAGAAAGCACCGAGCGAGGAGAAAGCACCGAGCGGGGTGAAAGCACCGAGCGAGGAGAAAGCACCGAGCGAGGAGAAAGCACCGAGCGAGGGGAAAGCCCCGAGCGAGGGGAAAGCACCGAGCGGGGAGAAAGCACCGAGCGAGGGGAAAGCACCGAGAGAGGGGAAAGCACCGAGCGAGGGGAAAGCACCGAGCGAGGAGAAAGCACCGAGCGAGGAGAAAGCACCGAGCGGGGTGAAAGCACCGAGCGAGGAGAAAGCACCGAGCGAGGAGAAAGCACCGAGCGAGGGGAAAGCCCCGAGCGAGGGGAAAGCACCGAGCGGGGAGAAAGCACCGAGCGAGGTGAAAGCACCGAGCGAGGAGAAAGCACCGAGAGAGGGGAAAGCACCGAGCGAGGGGAAAGCACCGAGCGAGGAGAAAGCACCGAGCGAGGAGAAAGCCCCGAGCGAGGGGAAAGCACCGAGCGGGGAGAAAGCACCGAGCGAGGGGAAAGCACCGAGAGAGGGGAAAGCACCGAGCGAGGGGAAAGCACCGAGCGAGGAGAAAGCACCGAGCGAGGAGAAAGCACCGAGCGGGGAGAAAGCACCGAGCGGGGAGAAAGCACCGAGCGGGGTGAAAGCACCGAGCGAGGGGAAAGCACCGAGCGGGGTGAAAGCACCGAGCGAGGAGAAAGCACCGAGCGAGGAGAAAGCACCGAGCGAGGGGAAAGCACCGAGCGGGGAGAAAGCACCGAGCGGGGAGAAAGCACCGAGCGAGGAGAAAGCACCGAGCGAGGGGAAAGCACCGAGCGAGGGGAAAGCACCGAGCGAGGGGAAAGCACCGAGCGGGGAGAAAGCACCGAGCGAGGAGAAAGCACCGAGCGAGGAGAAAGCACCGAGCGAGGAGAAAGCACCGAGCGAGGGGAAAGCACCGAGCGGGGAGAAAGCACCGAGCGGGGAGAAAGCACCGAGCGAGGGGAAAGCATCGAGCGAGGGGAAAGCACCGAGCAAGGAGAAAGCACCGAGCGAGGGGAAAGCACCGAGAGGGGAGAAAGCACCGAGCGAGGGGAAAGCACCGAGCGAGGGGAAAGCACCGAGCGAGGGGAAAGCACCGAGCGAGGAGAAAGCACCGAGCGAGGAGAAAGCACCGAGCGGGGAGAAAGCACCGAGCGAGGGGAAAGCACCGAGCGAGGAGAAAGCACCGAGCGGGGAGAAAGCACCGAGCGGGGAGAAAGCACCGAGCGAGGGGAAAGCACCGAGCGAGGGGAAAGCACCGAGCGGGGAGAAAGCACCGAGCGAGGGGAAAGCACCGAGCGAGGGGAAAGCACCGAGCGAGGATAAAGCACCGAGCGAGGAGAAAGCACCGAGCGAGGAGAAAGCACCGAGCGGGGAGAAAGCACCGAGAGGGGAGAAAGCACCGAGCGAGGGGAAAGCACCGAGCGAGGGGAAAGCACCGAGCGAGGGGAAAGCACCGAGCGAGGGGAAAGCACCGAGCGAGGAGAAAGCACCGAGCGAGGAGAAAGCACCGAGCGAGGGGAAAGCACCGAGCGAGGGGAAAGCACCGAGCGGGGAGAAAGCACCGAGAGGGGAGAATGCACCGAGCGAGGGGAAAGCACCGAGCAGGGAGAAAGCACCGAGCGGGGAGAAAGCACCGAGCGAGGAGAAAGCACCGAGCGAAGGGAAAGCACCGAGCGAGGAGAAAGCACCGAGCGGGGAGAAAGCACCGAGCGAGGGGAAAGCACCGAGCGAGGGGAAAGCACCGAGCGGGGAGAAAGCACCGAGCGAGGGGAAAGCACCGAGCGAGGGGAAAGCACCGAGCGAGGATAAAGCACCGAGCGAGGAGAAAGCACCGAGCGAGGAGAAAGCACCGAGCGGGGAGAAAGCACCGAGAGGGGAGAAAGCACCGAGCGAGGGGAAAGCACCGAGCGAGGGGAAAGCACCGAGCGAGGGGAAAGCACCGAGCGAGGGGAAAGCACCGAGCGAGGAGAAAGCACCGAGCGAGGAGAAAGCACCGAGCGAGGGGAAAGCACCGAGCGAGGGGAAAGCACCGAGCGGGGAGAAAGCACCGAGAGGGGAGAATGCACCGAGCGAGGGGAAAGCACCGAGCAGGGAGAAAGCACCGAGCGGGGAGAAAGCACCGAGCGAGGAGAAAGCACCGAGCGAAGGGAAAGCACCGAGCGAGGAGAAAGCACCGAGCGGGGAGAAAGCACCGAGCGAGGGGAAAGCACCGAGCGAGGGGAAAGCACCGAGCGAGGAGAAAGCACCGAGCGGGGAGAAAGCACCGAGCGAGGGGAAAGCACCGAGCGAGGAGAAAGCACCGAGCGAGGGGAAAGCACCGAGCGAGGGGAAAGCACCGAGCGAGGAGAAAGCACCGAGCGAGGAGAAAGCACCGAGCGGGGAGAAAGCACCGAGCGAGGGGAAAGCACCGAGCGAGGGGAAAGCACCGAGCGAGGAGAAAGCACCGAGCGGGGAGAAAGCACCGAGCGAGGGGAAAGCACCGAGCGAGGAGAAAGCACCGAGCGAGGGGAAAGCACCGAGCGAGGAGAAAGCACCGAGCGAGGGGAAAGCACCGAGCGAGGGGAAAGCACCGAGCGGGGAGAAAGCACCGAGCGAGGAGAAAGCACCGAGAGGGGAGAAAGCACTAAAATTGGTGGAGTAGCAGATGGTGAAGGGGACTGTCAGAGAATACAGCAGCAAATATATAGATTGGAGAGTTGGGCGGAGAAATGGCAGATGGAGTTCAATCCGAGCAAATGCGAGGTGATGCATTTTGGAAGACCCAATTCAAGAGCGAACTATACTGTAAATGAAAAAGCTCTGGGAAAAATTGATGTACAGAGATCTGGGTGTTCAGGTCCATTGTACCCTGAAGGTGGTTGCGCAGGTCGATCGAATGGTCAAGGAGGCATACGGCATGCTTTCCTTCATTGGAAGGGGTATTGAGTACAAGAGTTGGCAGGTCATGTTACAGTTGTGTAAGATTTTGGTTCGGCCACGTTTGGAATACTGCGTACAGTTACCACATGACCAAAAGGATGTGGATGCTTTGGAGAAGGTGCAGAGGAGGTTCACTAGGATGTTGCCTGGTATGGAGGGCGTTAGCTATGAAGAGAGGTTGAGTAGATTAGGGTTATTTTCATTAGAAAGACGGAGGTTGAGGGGGGACCTCATTGAGGTCTACAAAATCATGTGAGGTATAGACAGGGTGGATAGCAAGAAGCTTTTTCCAGACTGGGGGACTCAATTAGTAGGGGTCATGAGTTCAAGGTGAGAGGGGAAAAGTTTAAGGGAGATATGCGTGGAAAGTTCTTTACGCAGAGGGTGGTGGGTGCCTGGAACGCATTGCCGGCGGAGATGGTAGAGGCGGGCACGATAGCACCATTTAAGATGTATCTAGACAGAAACATGATTGGGCAGGGAGCAGAGGGATACAGATCCTTAGAAAATAGGCGACAGTTTTAGATAGGGGATCTGGATTGGCGCAGGCTTGGAGGGCCGAAGGGCCTGTTCTTGTGCTGTAATTTTTCTTTGTTCTTTGGCGGAAAAGCACCGAGTGGGGGGAAAGCACCGAGCGGGGGAAGGCAGCAAGCACCGAGTGGGGAAAGCACTGAGCACCGCGTCGGGAAAGCACCGGGCGGGGGAAAGCACCGAGCGGGGGAAAGCACCGAGCGGGGAGAAAGCACCGAGCGGGGGAAAGCACCGAGCAGGGGGAAAGCACCGAGCGGGGAGAAAGCACCGATCGGGGGAAAGCAACGAGCGGGGGGAAAGCACCGAGCGAGGGGAAAGGACCGAGTGGAGGGAAAGCACCGAGCGGGGGGAAAGCACCGAGCGAGGGGAAAGTACCGAGCGGGGGGAAAGCACCGAGCGAGGAGAAAGCACCGAGCGGGGAGAAAGCACCGAGCGGGGGAAAGCAACGAGCGAGGGGAAAGCACCGAGCGGGGGAAAGCACCGAGTGGAGGGAAAGCACCGAGCAGGGGGAAAGCACCGAGCACGGGAAAGCACCGAGCGGGGGAAAGCACTGAGCGAGGAGAAAGCACCGAGCGAGGTGAAAGCACCGAGCGGGGTGAAAGCACCGAGCGGGGGAAAGCACCGAGCGGGGGAAAGCACCGAGCGGGGTGAAAGCACCGAGCGAGGGGAAAGCACCGAGCGGGGAGAAAGCACCGAGCGAGGAGAAAGCACCGAGAAGGGAAAAAGCACCGAGCGAGGAGAAAGCACCGAGAAGGGAGAAAGCACCGAGAGGGGAGAAAGCACCGAGAGGGGAGAATGCACCGAGCGAGGGGAAAGCACCGAGCAGGGAGAAAGCACCGAGCGGGGAGAAAGCACCGAGCGAGGAGAAAGCACCGAGCGAAGGGAAAGCACCGAGCGAGGAGAAAGCACCGAGCGGGGAGAAAGCACCGAGCGAGGGGAAAGCACCGAGCGAGGGGAAAGCACCGAGCGAGGAGAAAGCACCGAGCGGGGAGAAAGCACCGAGCGAGGGGAAAGCACCGAGCGAGGAGAAAGCACCGAGCGAGGGGAAAGCACCGAGCGAGGGGAAAGCACCGAGCGAGGAGAAAGCACCGAGCGAGGAGAAAGCACCGAGCGGGGAGAAAGCACCGAGCGAGGGGAAAGCACCGAGCGAGGGGAAAGCACCGAGCGAGGAGAAAGCACCGAGCGGGGAGAAAGCACCGAGCGAGGGGAAAGCACCGAGCGAGGAGAAAGCACCGAGCGAGGGGAAAGCACCGAGCGAGGAGAAAGCACCGAGCGAGGGGAAAGCACCGAGCGAGGGGAAAGCACCGAGCGAGGAGAAAGCACCGAGCGAGGGGAAAGCACCGAGCGAGGGGAAAGCACCGAGCGGGGAGAAAGCACCGAGCGAGGAGAAAGCACCGAGAGGGGAGAAAGCACTAAAATTGGTGGAGTAGCAGATGGTGAAGGGGACTGTCAGAGAATAGAGCAGCAAATATATAGATTGGAGAGTTGGGCGGAGAAATGGCAGATGGAGTTCAATCCGAGCAAATGCGAGGTGATGCATTTTGGAAGACCCAATTCAAAAGCGAACTATACTGTAAATGAAAAAGCTCTGGGAAAAATTGATGTACAGAGATCTGGGTGTTCAGGTCCATTGTACCCTGAAGGTGGTTGCGCAGGTCGATCGAATGGTCAAGGAGGCATACGGCATGCTTTCCTTCATTGGAAGGGGTATTGAGTACAAGAGTTGGCAGGTCATGTTACAGTTGTATAAGATTTTGGTTCGGCCACGTTTGGAATACTGCGTACAGTTACCACATGACCAAAAGGATGTGGATGCTTTGGAGAAGGTGCAGAGGAGGTTCACTAGGATGTTGCCTAGTATGGAGGGCGTTAGCTATGAAGAGAGGTTGAGTAGATTAGGGTTATTTTCATTAGAAAGACGGAGGTTGAGGGGGGACCTCATTGAGGTCTACAAAATCATGTGAGGTATAGACAGGGTGGATAGCAAGAAGCTTTTTCCAGACTGGGGGACTCAATTAGTAGGGGTCATGAGTTCAAGGTGAGAGGGGAAAAGTTTAAGGGAGATATGCGTGGAAAGTTCGTTACGCAGAGGGTGGTGGGTGCCTGGAACGCATTGCCGGCGGAGATGGTAGAGGCGGGCACGATAGCACCATTTAAGATGTATCTAGACAGAAACATGATTGGGCAGGGAGCAGAGGGATACAGATCCTTAGAAAATAGGCGACAGTTTTAGATAGGGGATCTGGATTGGCGCAGGCTTGGAGGGCCGAAGGGCCTGTTCTTGTGCTGTAATTTTTCTTTGTTCTTTGGCGGAAAAGCACCGAGTGGGGGGAAAGCACCGAGCGGGGGAAGGCAGCAAGCACCGAGTGGGGAAAGCACTGAGCACCGCGTCGGGAAAGCACCGGGCGGGGGAAAGCACCGAGCGGGGGAAAGCACCGAGCGGGGAGAAAGCACCGAGCGGGGGAAAGCACCGAGCAGGGGGAAAGCACCGAGCGGGGAGAAAGCACCGATCGGGGGAAAGCAACGAGCGGGGGGAAAGCACCGAGCGAGGGGAAAGGACCGAGTGGAGGGAAAGCACCGAGCGGGGGGAAAGCACCGAGCGAGGGGAAAGTACCGAGCGGGGGGAAAGCACCGAGCGAGGAGAAAGCACCGAGCGGGGAGAAAGCACCGAGCGGGGGAAAGCAACGAGCGAGGGGAAAGCACCGAGCGGGGGAAAGCACCGAGTGGAGGGAAAGCACCGAGCAGGGGGAAAGCACCGAGCACGGGAAAGCACCGAGCGGGGGAAAGCACTGAGCGAGGAGAAAGCACCGAGCGAGGTGAAAGCACCGAGCGGGGTGAAAGCACCGAGCGGGGGAAAGCACCGAGCGGGGGAAAGCACCGAGCGGGGTGAAAGCACCGAGCGAGGGGAAAGCACCGAGCGGGGAGAAAGCACCGAGCGAGGAGAAAGCACCGAGAAGGGAAAAAGCACCGAGCGAGGAGAAAGCACCGAGAAGGGAGAAAGCACCGAGAGGGGAGAAAGCACCGAGAGGGGAGAAAGCACCGAGCGGGGAGAAAGCACCGAGAGGGGAGAAAGCACCGAGAGGGGAGAAAGCACCGAGCGAGGAGAAAGCACCGAGAGGGGAGAAAGCACCGAGAGGGGAGAAAGCACCGAGAGGGGAGAAAGCACCGAGCGAGGAGAAAGCACCGAGCGGGGAGAAAGCACCGAGCGCGGGGAAAGCACCGAGCGGGGAGAAAGCACCGAGCGAGGGGAAAGCACCGAGCGAGGAGAAAGCACCGAGCGGGGAGAAAGCACCGAGCGGGGAGAAAGCACCGAGCGGGGAGAAAGCACCGAGAGGGGAGAAAGCACCGAGCGAGGAGAAAGCACCGAGCGGGGAGAAAGCACCGAGAGGGGAGAAAGCACCGAGCGAGGAGAAAGCACCGAGCGAGGAGAAAGCACCGAGCGGGGAGAAAGCACCGAGCGGGGAGAAAGCACCGAGAGGGGAGAAAGCACCGAGAGGGGAGAAAGCACCGAGCGAGGGGAAAGCACCGAGCGAGGAGAAAGCACCGAGCGGGGAGAAAGTACCGAGAGGGGAGAAAGCACCGAGAGGGGAGAAAGCACCGAGAGGGGGAAAGTACCGAGAGGGGAGAAAGCACCGAGAGGGGAGAAAGCACCGAGAGGGGAGAAAGCACCGAGTGGGGGGAAAGCACCGAGCGAGGAGAAAGCACCGAGCGAGGGGAAAGCACCGAGCGAGGAGAAAGTACCGAGAGGGGAGAAAGCACCGAGAGGGGAAAAAGCACCGAGCGGGGAGAAAGTACCGAGAGGGGAGAAAGCACCGAGAGGGGAGAAAGCACCGAGAGGGGAGAAAGCACCGAGCGAGGGGAAAGCACCGAGCGAGGGGAAAGCACCGAGCGAGGAGAAAGCACCGAGCGGGGAGAAAGCACCGAGCGGGGAGAAAGCACCGAGAGGGGAGAAAGCACCGAGCGAGGGGAAAGCACCGAGCGAGGAGAAAGCACCGAGCGGGGAGAAAGCACCGAGCGGGGAGAAAGCACCGAGAGGGGAGAAAGCACCGAGCGAGGAGAAAGCACCGAGCGGGGAGAAAGCACCGAGCGAGGGGAAAGCACCGAGCGAGGAGAAAGCACCGAGCGGGGAGAAAGTACCGAGAGGGGAGAAAGCACCGAGAGGGGAGAAAGCACCGAGCGGGGAGAAAGCACCGAGCGGGGAGAAAGCACCGAGCGCGGGGAAAGCACCGAGCGGGGAGAAAGCACCGAGCGAGGGGAAAGCACCGAGCGAGGAGAAAGCACCGAGCGGGGAGAAAGCACCGAGCGGGGAGAAAGCACCGAGCGGGGAGAAAGCACCGAGAGGGGAGAAAGCACCGAGCGAGGAGAAAGCACCGAGCGGGGAGAAAGCACCGAGCGGGGAGAAAGCACCGAGAGGGGAGAAAGCACCGAGCGAGGGGAAAGCACCGAGCGAGGAGAAAGCACCGAGAGGGGAGAAAGTACCGAGAGGGGAGAAAGCACCGAGAGGGGAGAAAGCACCGAGAGGGGAGAAAGCACCGAGAGGGGGGAAAGCACCGAGCGAGGAGAAAGCACCGAGCGAGGGGAAAGCACCGAGCGAGGAGAAAGTACCGAGAGGGGAGAAAGCACCGAGAGGGGAAAAAGCACCGAGCGAGGAGAAAGTACCGAGAGGGGAGAAAGCACCGAGCGGGGAGAAAGTACCGAGAGGGGAGAAAGCACCGAGAGGGGAGAAAGCACAGAGCGGGGAGAAAGTACCGAGAGGGGAGAAAGCACCGAGAGGGGAGAAAGCACCGAGAGGGGAGAAAGCACCGAGCGAGGAGAAAGCACCGAGCTAGGGGAAAGCACCGAGCGAGGGGAAAGCACCGAGCGAGGGGAAAGCACCGAGCGAGGAGAAAGCACCGAGCGGGGAGAAAGCACCGAGCGAGGAGAAAGCACCGAGAGGGGAGAAAGCACCGAGAGGGGAGAAAGCACCGAGAGGGGAGAAAGCACCGAGCGAGGAGAAAGCACCGAGCGAGGGGAAAGCACCGAGCGGGGAGAAAGCACCGAGAGGGGAGAAAGCACCGAGCGAGGGGAAAGCACCGAGAGGGGAGAAAGCACCGAGCGAGGAGAAAGCACCGAGAGGGGAGAAAGCACCGAGAGGGGAGAAAGCACCGAGAGGGGAGAAAGCACCGAGCGAGGAGAAAGCACCGAGCGAGGGGAAAGCACCGAGCGAGGAGAAAGCACCGAGAGGGGAGAAAGCACCGAGCGAGGGGAAAGCACCGAGCGAGGAGAAAGCACCGAGAGGGGAGAAAGCACCGAGAGGGGAGAAAGCACCGAGCGAGGGGAAAGCACCGAGCGGGGAGAAAGCACCGAGCGAGGAGAAAGCACCGAGCGAGGAGAAAGCACCGAGCGAGGGGAAAGCACCGAGCGAGGAGAAAGTACCGAGAGGGGAGAAAGCACCGAGAGTGGAGAAAGCACCGAGCGAGGAGAAAGTACCGAGAGGGGAGAAAGCACCGAGAGGGGAGAAAGCACCGAGCGGGGAGAAAGTACCGAGAGGGGAGAAAGCACCGAGAGGGGAGAAAGCACCGAGCGAGGGGAAAGCACCGAGCGAGGAGAAAGCACCGAGAGGGGAGAAAGCACCGAGAGGGGAGAAAGCACCGAGAGGAGAGAAAGCACCGAGAGGGGAGAAAGCACCGAGCGAGGGGAAAGCACCGAGCGAGGAGAAAGCACCGAGCGGGGAGAAAGCACCGAGCGAGGAGAAAGCACCGAGCGGGGAGAAAGCACCGAGCGAGGAGAAAGCACCGAGCGAGGAGAAAGCACCGAGCGAGGAGAAAGCACCGAGCGAGGGGAAAGCACCGAGCGGGGAGAAAGCACCGAGAGGGGAGAAAGCACCGAGCGGAAGAAAGCACCGAGCGAGGAGAAAGCACCGAGCGAGGGGAAAGCACTGAGCGGGGAGAAAGCACCGAGCGAGGGGAAAGCACCGAGCGAGGAGAAAGTACCGAGAGGGGAGAAAGCACCGAGAGGGGAGAAAGCACCGAGCGGGGAGAAAGTACCGAGAGGGGAGAAAGCACCGAGAGGGGAGAAAGCACCGAGAGGGGAGAAAGCACCGAGCGAGGGGAAAGCACCGAGCGAGGGGAAAGCACCGAGCGAGATGAAAGCACCGAGCGGGGAGAAAGCACCGAGCGAGGGGAAAGCACCGAGCGGGGACAAAGCACCGAGAGGGGAGAAAGCACCGAGCGAGGGGAAAGCACCGAGCGGGGAGAAAGCACCGAGCGGGGAGAAAGCACCGAGCGGGGAGAAAGCACCGAGCGGGGAGAAAGCACCGAGCGGGGAGAAAGCACCGAGAGGGGAGAAAGCACCGAGAGGGGAGAAAGCACCGAGCGAGGGGAAAGCACCGAGCGAGGAGAAAGCACCGAGCGGGGAGAAAGCACCGAGCGAGGAGAAAGCACCGAGCGAGGAGAAAGCACCGAGCGGGGAGAAAGCACCGAGCGAGGGGAAAGCACCGAGCGGGGAGAAAGCACCGAGCGGGGAGAAAGCACCGAGCGGGGAGAAAGCACCGAGAGGGGAGAAAGCACCGAGCGAGGGGAAAGCACCGAGCGGGGAGAAAGCACCGAGAGGGGAGAAAGCACCGAGCGAGGGGAAAGCACCGAGCGGGGAGAAAGCACCGAGCGGGGAGAAAGCACCGAGAGGGGAGAAAGCACCGAGCGAGAGGAAAGCACCGAGCGGGGAGAAAGCACCGAGAGGGGAGAAAGCACCGAGCGGGGAGAAAGCACCGAGCGGGGAGAAAGCACCGAGCGGGGAGAAAGCACCGAGCGGGGAGAAAGCACCGAGCGGGGAGAAAGCACCGAGCGGGGAGAAAGCACCGAGCGGGGAGAAAGCACCGAGCGGGGAGAAAGCACCGAGAGGGGAGAAAGCACCGAGAGGGGAGAAAGCACCGAGCGAGGGGAAAGCACCGAGCGAGGAGAAAGCACCGAGCGGGGAGAAAGCACCGAGCGGGGAGAAAGCACCGAGCGGGGAGAAAGCACCGAGCGAGGGGAAAGCACCGAGCGAGGAAAAAGCACCGAGCGGGGAGAAAGCACCGAGCGAGGAGAAAGCACCGAGCGAGGGGAAAGCACCGAGCGAGGGGAAAGCACCGAGAGGGGAGAAAGCACCGAGCGAGGGGAAAGCACCGAGCGGGGAGAAAGCACCGAGAGGGGAGAAAGCACCGAGCGAGGGGAAAGCACCGAGCGGGGAGAAAGCACCGAGCGAGGGGAAAGCACCGAGCGGGGAGAAAGCACCGAGCGAGGGGAAAGCACCGAGCGAGGGGAATGCACCGAGCGAGGAGAAAGCACCGAGCGAGGGGAAGCACCGAGCGGGGAGAAAGCACCGAGCGAGGGGAAAGCACCGAGCGGGGAGAAAGCACCGAGAGGGGAGAAAGCACCGAGCGAGGGGAAAGCACCGAGCGGGGAGAAAGCACCGAGCGAGGGGAAAGCACCGAGCGGGGAGAAAGCACCGAGCGAGGGGAAAGCACCGAGCGAGGGGAAAGCACCGAGCGAGGGGAAAGCACCGAGGGAGGGGAAAGCACCGAGCGAGGAGAAAGCACCGAGCGAGGAGAAAGCACCGAGAGGGGAGAAAGCACCGAGCGAGGGGAAAGCACCGAGCGAGGGGAAAGCACCGAGCGAGGGGAAAGCACCTAGCGAGGAGAAAGCACCGAGCGAGGGGAAAGCACCGAGCGAGGGGAAAGCACCGAGCGGGGAGAAAGCACCGAGCGAGGGGAAAGCACCTAGCGAGGAGAAAGCACCGAGCGAGGGGAAAGCACCGAGCGAGGGGAAAGCACCGAGCGAGGAGAAAGCACCGAGCGGGGAGAAAGCACCGAGCGAGGAGAAAGCACCGAGCGAGGAGAAAGCACCGAGAGGGGAGAAAGCACTAAAATTGGTGGAGTAGCAGATGGTGAAGGGGACTGTCAGAGAATACAGCAGCAAATATATAGATTGGAGAGGTGGGCGGAGAAATGGCAGATGGAGTTCAATCCGAGCAAATGCGAGGTGATGCATTTTGGAAGACCCAATTCAAGAGCGAACTATACTGTAAATGAAAAAGCTCTGGGAAAAATTGATGTACAGAGATCTGGGTGTTCAGGTCCATTGTACCCTGAAGGTGGTTGCGCAGGTCGATCGAATGGTCAAGGAGGCATACGGCATGCTTTCCTTCATTGGAAGGGGTATTGAGTACAAGAGTTGGCAGGTCATGTTACAGTTGTGTAAGATTTTGGTTCGGCCACGTTTGGAATACTGCGTACAGTTACCACATGACCAAAAGGATGTGGATGCTTTGGAGAAGGTGCAGAGGAGGTTCACTAGGATGTTGCCTGGTATGGAGGGCGTTAGCTATGAAGAGAGGTTGAGTAGATTAGGGTTATTTTCATTAGAAAGACGGAGGTTGAGGGGGGACCTCATTGAGGTCTACAAAATCATGTGAGGTATAGACAGGGTGGATAGCAAGAAGCTTTTTTCCAGACTGGGGGACTCAATTAGTAGGGGTCATGAGTTCAAGGTGAGAGGGGAAAAGTTTAAGGGAGATATGCGTGGAAAGTTCTTTACGCAGAGGGTGGTGGGTGCCTGGAACGCATTGCCGGCGGAGATGGTAGAGGCGGGCACGATAGCACCATTTAAGATGTATCTAGACAGAAACATGATTGGGCAGGGAGCAGAGGGATACAGATCCTTAGAAAATAGGCGACAGTTTTAGATAGGGGATCTGGATTGGCGCAGGCTTGGAGGGCCGAAGGGCCTGTTCTTGTGCTGTAATTTTTCTTTGTTCTTTGGCGGAAAAGCACCGAGTGGGGGGAAAGCACCGAGCGGGGGAAGGCAGCAAGCACCGAGTGGGGAAAGCACTGAGCACCGCGTCGGGAAAGCACCGGGCGGGGGAAAGCACCGAGCGGGGGAAAGCACCGAGCGGGGAGAAAGCACCGAGCGGGGGAAAGCACCGAGCAGGGGGAAAGCACCGAGCGGGGAGAAAGCACCGAGCGAGGGAAAGCAACGAGCGGGGAGGAAAGCACCGAGCGAGGGGAAAGCACCGAGTGGAGGGAAAGCACCGAGCGGGGGAAAGCAACGAGCGAGGGGAAAGCACCGAGTGGAGGGAAAGCACCGAGCAGGGGGAAAGCACCGAGCGGGGTGAAAGCACCGAGCGGGGGAAAGCACCGAGCGGGGGAAAGCACCGAGCGGGGGAAAGCACCGAGCGGGGTGAAAGCACCGAGCGAGGGGAAAGCACCGAGCGGGGAGAAAGCACCGAGCGGGGGAAAGCACCGAGCGAGGAGAAAGCACCGAGAAGGGAGAAAGCACCGAGCGAGGAGAAAGCACCGAGAAGGGAGAAAGCACCGAGAGGGGAGAAAGCACCGAGAGGGGAGAAAGCACCGAGCGGGGAGAAAGCACCGAGAGGGGAGAAAGCACCGAGTGGGGAGAAAGCACCGAGCGAGGAGAAAGCACCGAGAGGGGAGAAAGCACCGAGCGAGGAGAAAGCACCGAGCGAGGAGAAAGCACCGAGCGAGGAGAAAGCACCGAGCGGGGAGAAAGCACCGAGAGGGGAGAAAGCACCGAGCGAGGAGAAAGCACCGAGAGGGGAGAAAGCACCGAGCGAGGAGAAAGCACCGAGCGGGGAGAAAGCACCGAGCGGGGAGAAAGCACCGAGAGGGGAGAAAGCACCGAGCGAGGAGAAAGCACCGAGCGAGGGGAAAGCACCGAGCGGGGAGAAAGCACCGAGTGAGGGGAAAGCACCGAGCGGGGAGAAAGCACCGAGCGGGGAGAAAGCACCGAGAGGGGAGAAAGCACCGAGCGAGGGGAAAGCACCGAGCGGGGAGAAAGCACCGAGCGAGGGGAAAGCACCGAGCGAGGAGAAAGCACCGAGCGAGGAGAAAGCACCGAGCGGGGAGAAAGCACCGAGCGGGGAGAAAGCACCGAGCGGGGAGAAAGCACCGAGCGAGTGGAAAGCACCGAGCGGGGAGAAAGCACCGAGCGGGGAGAAAGCACCGAGAGGGGAGAAAGCACCGAGAGGGGAGAAAGCACCGAGCGGGGAGAAAGCACCGAGCGAGGGGAAAGCACCGAGCGAGGAGAAAGCACCGAGCGAGGGGAAAGCACCGAGCGAGGGGAAAGCACCGAGAGGGGAGAAAGCCCCGAGCGAGGGGAAAGCACCGAGCGGGGGGAAAGCACCGAGCGAGGGGAAAGCACCGAGCGGGGAGAAAGCACCGAGCGAGGGGAAAGCACCGAGCGGGGAGAAAGCCCTGAGCGAGGAGAAAGCACCGAGCGAGGGGAAAGCACCGAGAGGGGAGAAAGCACCGAGCGAGGAGAAAGCACCGAGCGAGGGGAAAGCACCGAGCGGGGAGAAAGCACCGAGCGGGGAGAAAGCACCGAGCGAGGGGAAAGCACCGAGCGAGGAGAAAGCACCGAGAGGGGAGAAAGCACCAAGCGAGGGGAAAGCAGCGAGCGGGGAGAAAGCACCGAGCGAGGAGAAAGCACCGAGCGAGGGGAAAGCACCGAGAGGGGAGAAAGCACCGAGCGAGGAGAAAGCACCGAGCGAGGGGAAAGCACCGAGCGAGGGGAAAGCACCGAGCGAGGAGAAAGCACCGAGAGGGGAGAAAGCACCGAGAGGGGAGAAAGCACCGAGAGGGGAGAAAGCACCGAGCGAGGAGAAAGCACCGAGCGAGGAGAAAGCACTGAGCGGGGAGAAAGCACCGAGCGAGGAGAAAGCACCGAGAGGGGAGAAAGCACCGAGCGAGGGGAAAGCACCGAGCGAGGAGAAAGCACCGAGCGAGGGGAAAGCACCGAGTGGGGAGAAAGCACCGAGAGGGGAGAAAGCACCGAGCGGGGGGAAAGCACCGAGCGGGGAGAAAGCACCGAGCGAGGAGAAAGCAACGAGTGGAGGGAGAAAGCACTGAGAGGGGAGAGAGCACCGAGCGGGGGGAAAGCACCGAGCGGGGGGAAAGCACCGAGCGGGGAGAAAGCACCGAGCGGGGGAGAAAGCACCGAGCGGGGAGAAAGCACCGAGCGGGGAGAAAGCACCGAGCGAGGAGAAAGCACCGAGCGGGGGAGAAAGCACCGAGCGAGGGGAGAAAGCACCGAGCGGGGGGAAAGCACCGAGCGGGGGGAAAGCACCGAGCGGGGAGAAAGCACCGAGCGGGGGAGAAAGCACCGAGCGAGGGGAGAAAGCACCGAGCGGGGAGAAAGCACTGAGCGAGGGGAAAGCACCGAGCGGGGAGAAAGCACCGAGCGGGGGAGAAAGCACCGAGCGAGGGGAGAAAGCACCGAGCGGGGAGAAAGCACCGAGCGAGGGGAGAAAGCACCGAGCGGGGAGAAAGCACCGAGCGGGGAGAAAGCACCGAGCGAGGAGAAAGCACCGAGCGAGGAGAAAGCACCGAGCGAGGAGAAAGCACCGAGCGAGGAGAAAGCACCGAGCGGGGAGAAAGCACCGAGCGAGGAGAAAGCACCGAGCGAGGAGAAAGCACCGAGCGAGGAGAAAGCACCGAGAGGGGAGAAAGCACCGAGCGAGGAGAAAGCACCGAGAGGGGAGAAAGCACCGAGCGAGGAGAAAGCACCGAGCGAGGAGAAAGCACCGAGCGAGGGGAAAGCACCGAGCGGGGAGAAAGCACCGAGCGAGGAGAAAGCACCGAGAGGGGAGAAAGCACCGAGAGGGGAGAAAGCACCGAGCGGGGAGAAAGCACCGAGCGAGGAGAAAGCACCGAGCGGGGAGAAAGCACCGAGAGGGGAGAAAGCACCGAGCGGGGAGAAAGCACCGAGCGAGGAGAAAGCACCGAGAGGGGAGAAAGCACCGAGAGGGGAGAAAGCACCGAGCGAGGAGAAAGCACCGAGAGGGGAGAAAGCACCGAGCGAGGAGAAAGCACCGAGCGGGGAGAAAGCACCGAGAGGGGAGAAAGCACCGAGCGAGGAGAAAGCACCGAGCGAGGGGAAAGCACCGAGCGGGGAGAAAGCACCGAGTGAGGGGAAAGCACCGAGCGGGGAGAAAGCATCGAGCGGGGAGAAAGCACCGAGAGGGGAGAAAGCACCGAGCGAGGGGAAAGCACCGAGCGGGGAGAAAGCACCGAGCGAGGGGAAAGCACCGAGCGAGGAGAAAGCACCGAGAGGGGAGAAAGCACCGAGCGGGGAGAAAGCACCGAGCGAGGAGAAAGCACCGAGAGGGGAGAAAGCACCGAGAGGGGAGAAAGCACCGAGCGAGGAGTAAGCACCGAGAGGGGAGAAAGCACCGAGCGAGGAGAAAGCACCGAGCGGGGAGAAAGCACCGACAGGGGAGAAAGCACCGAGCGAGGAGAAAGCACCGAGTGGAGGGAGAAAGCACCGAGAGGGGAGAGAGCACCGAGCGGGGGGAAAGCACCGAGCGGGGGGAAAGCACCGAGCGGGGAGAAAGCACCGAGCGGGGGAGAAAGCACCGAGCGGGGAGAAAGCACCGAGCGAGGAGAAAGCACCGAGCGGGGGAGAAAGCACCGAGCGAGGGGAGAAAGCACCGAGCGGGGGGAAAGCACCGAGCGGGGGGAAAGCACCGAGCGGGGAGAAAGCACCGAGCGGGGGAGAAAGCACCGAGCGAGGGGAGAAAGCACCGAGCGGGGAGAAAGCACCGAGCGAGGGGAAAGCACCGAGCGGGGAGAAAGCACCGAGCGGGGGAGAAAGCACCGAGCGAGGGGAGAAAGCACCGAGCG
The DNA here is from genome assembly GCF_047496885.1 of Scyliorhinus torazame. Lineage (NCBI taxonomy): Eukaryota > Metazoa > Chordata > Chondrichthyes > Carcharhiniformes > Scyliorhinidae > Scyliorhinus > Scyliorhinus torazame. The sequence continues at coordinate 267,327,543 of NC_092713.1, read as the reverse complement.
GGGAGAAAGCACCGAGCGAGGGGAGAAAGCACCGAGCGGGGAGAAAGCACCGAGCGGGGAGAAAGCACCGAGCGAGGAGAAAGCACCGAGCGAGGAGAAAGCACCGAGCGAGGAGAAAGCACCGAGCGGGGAGAAAGCACCGAGCGAGGAGAAAGCACCGAGCGAGGAGAAAGCACCGAGCGAGGAGAAAGCACCGAGCGGGGAGAAAGCACCGAGCGAGGAGAAAGCACCGAGAGGGGAGAAAGCACCGAGCGAGGAGAAAGCACCGAGAGGGGAGAAAGCACCGAGCGAGGAGAAAGCACCGAGCGAGGAGAAAGCACCGAGCGAGGGGAAAGCACCGAGCGGGGAGAAAGCACCGAGCGAGGAGAAAGCACCGAGAGGGGAGAAAGCACCGAGCGAGGAGAAAGCACCGAGCGAGGAGAAAGCACCGAGAGGGGAGAAAGCACCGAGCGGGGAGAAAGCACCGAGCGAGGAGAAAGCACCGAGAGGGGAGAAAGCACCGAGCGAGGAGAAAGCACCGAGCGGGGAGAAAGCACCGAGCGAGGAGAAAGCACCGAGCGAGGGGAAAGCACCGAGCGAGGAGAAAGCACCGAGCGAGGGGAAAGCACCGAGCGGGGAGAAAGCACCGAGTGAGGGGAAAGCACCGAGCGAGGAGAAAGCACCGAGCGAGGAGAAAGCACCGAGCGGGGAGAAAGCACCGAGAGGGGAGAAAGCACCGAGCGAGGGGAAAGCACCGAGCGGGGAGAAAGCACCGAGCGAGGGGAAAGCACCGAGCGAGGAGAAAGCACCGAGCGAGGAGAAAGCACCGAGCGGGGAGAAAGCACCGAGAGGGGAGAAAGCACCGAGCGGGGTGAAAGCACCGAGCGAGGAGAAAGCACCGAGCGGGGAGAAAGCACCGAGAGGGGAGAAAGCACCGAGCGGGGAGAAAGCACCGAGCGAGGAGAAAGCACCGAGCGAGGGGAAAGCACCGAGCGAGGAGAAAGCACCGAGCGGGGAGAAAGCACCGAGCGGGGAGAAAGCACCGAGCGAGGAGAAAGCACCGAGCGGGGAGAAAGCACCGAGCGAGGAGAAAGCACCGAGCGGGGAGAAAGCACCGAGCGGGGAGAAAGCATCGAGCGAGGGGAAAGCACCGAGCGGGGAGGAAGCACCGAGCGGGGAGAAAGCACCGAGCGAGGAGAAAGCACCGAGCGGGGAGAAAGCACCGAGCGGGGAGAAAGCACCGAGCGAGTGGAAAGCACCGAGCGGGGAGAAAGCACCGAGCGGGGAGAAAGCACCGAGAGGGGAGAAAGCACCGAGAGGGGAGAAAGCACCGAGCGGGGAGAAAGCACCGAGCGAGGGGAAAGCACCGAGCGAGGAGAAAGCACCGAGCGAGGGGAAAGCACCGAGCGAGGGGAAAGCACCGAGAGGGGAGAAAGCCCCGAGCGAGGGGAAAGCACCGAGCGGGGGGAAAGCACCGAGCGAGGGGAAAGCACCGAGCGGGGAGAAAGCACCGAGCGAGGGGAAAGCACCGAGCGGGGAGAAAGCCCCGAGCGAGGAGAAAGCACCGAGCGAGGAGAAAGCACCGAGCGAGGGGAAAGCACCGAGAGGGGAGAAAGCACCGAGCGAGGAGAAAGCACCGAGCGAGGAGAAAGCACCGAGCGAGGGGAAAGCACCGAGAGGGGAGAAAGCACCGAGCGAGGAGAAAGCACCGAGCGAGGGGAAAGCACCGAGCGGGGAGAAAGCACCGAGCGGGGAGAAAGCACCGAGCGAGGGGAAAGCACCGAGCGAGGAGAAAGCACCGAGAGGGGAGAAAGCACCAAGCGAGGGGAAAGCACCGAGCGGGGAGAAAGCACCGAGCGAGGAGAAAGCACCGAGCGAGGGGAAAGCACCGAGAGGGGAGAAAGCACCGAGCGAGGAGAAAGCACCGAGCGAGGGGAAAGCACCGAGCGAGGGGAAAGCACCGAGCGAGGAGAAAGCACCGAGAGGGGAGAAAGCACCGAGAGGGGAGAAAGCACCGAGAGGGGAGAAAGCACCGAGCGAGGAGAAAGCACCGAGCGAGGAGAAAGCACCGAGCGAGGGGAAAGCACCGAGCGAGGAGAAAGCACCGAGCGAGGAGAAAGCACCGAGCGGGGAGAAAGCACCGAGCGAGGAGAAAGCACCGAGAGGGGAGAAAGCACCGAGCGAGGGGAAAGCACCGAGCGAGGAGAAAGCACCGAGCGAGGGGAAAGCACCGAGTGGGGAGAAAGCACCGAGAGGGGAGAAAGCACCGAGCGGGGGGAAAGCACCGAGCGGGGAGAAAGCACCGAGCGAGGAGAAAGCACCGAGTGGAGGGAGAAAGCACTGAGAGGGGAGAGAGCACCGAGCGGGGGGAAAGCACCGAGCGGGGGGAAAGCACCGAGCGGGGAGAAAGCACCGAGCGGGGGAGAAAGCACCGAGCGGGGAGAAAGCACCGAGCGGGGAGAAAGCACCGAGCGAGGAGAAAGCACCGAGCGGGGGAGAAAGCACCGAGCGAGGGGAGAAAGCACCGAGCGGGGGGAAAGCACCGAGCGGGGGGAAAGCACCGAGCGGGGAGAAAGCACCGAGCGGGGGAGAAAGCACCGAGCGAGGGGAGAAAGCACCGAGCGGGGAGAAAGCACCGAGCGAGGGGAAAGCACCGAGCGGGGAGAAAGCACCGAGCGGAGGAGAAAGCACCGAGCGAGGGGAGAAAGCACCGAGCGGGGAGAAAGCACCGAGCGAGGGGAGAAAGCACCGAGCGGGGAGAAAGCACCGAGCGGGGAGAAAGCACCGAGCGAGGAGAAAGCACCGAGCGAGGAGAAAGCACCGAGCGAGGAGAAAGCACCGAGCGAGGAGAAAGCACCGAGCGGGGAGAAAGCACCGAGCGAGGAGAAAGGACCGAGCGAGGAGAAAGCACCGAGCGAGGAGAAAGCACCGAGAGGGGAGAAAGCACCGAGCGAGGAGAAAGCACCGAGAGGGGAGAAAGCACCGAGCGAGGAGAAAGCACCGAGCGAGGAGAAAGCACCGAGCGAGGGGAAAGCACCGAGCGGGGAGAAAGCACCGAGCGAGGAGAAAGCACCGAGAGGGGAGAAAGCACCGAGCGAGGAGAAAGCACCGAGCGGGGAGAAAGCACCGAGAGGGGAGAAAGCACCGAGCGAGGAGAAAGCACCGAGCGAGGAGAAAGCACCGAGCGGGGAGAAAGCACCGAGAGGGGAGAAAGCACCGAGCGGGGAGAAAGCACCGAGCGAGGAGAAAGCACCGAGAGGGGAGAAAGCACCGAGAGGGGAGAAAGCACCGAGCGAGGAGAAAGCACCGAGAGGGGAGAAAGCACCGAGCGAGGAGAAAGCACCGAGCGGGGAGAAAGCACCGAGAGGGGAGAAAGCACCGAGCGAGGAGAAAGCACCGAGCGAGGGGAAAGCACCGAGTGAGGGGAAAGCACCGAGCGGGGAGAAAGCACCGAGCGGGGAGAAAGCACCGAGAGGGGAGAAAGCACCGAGCGAGGGGAAAGCGCCGAGCGGGGAGAAAGCACCGAGCGAGGGGAAAGCACCGAGCGAGGAGAAAGCACCGAGAGGGGAGAAAGCACCGAGCGGGGAGAAAGCACCGAGCGAGGAGAAAGCACCGAGAGGGGAGAAAGCACCGAGAGGGGAGAAAGCACCGAGCGAGGAGAAAGCACCGAGAGGGGAGAAAGCACCGAGCGAGGAGAAAGCACCGAGCGGGGAGAAAGCACCGAGAGGGGAGAAAGCACCGAGCGAGGAGAAAGCACCGAGTGGAGGGAGAAAGCACCGAGAGGGGAGAGAGCACCGAGCGGGGGGAAAGCACCGAGCGGGGGGAAAGCACCGAGCGGGGAGAAAGCACCGAGCGGGGGAGAAAGCACCGAGCGGGGAGAAAGCACCGAGCGAGGAGAAAGCACCGAGCGGGGGAGAAAGCACCGAGCGAGGGGAGAAAGCACCGAGCGGGGGGAAAGCACCGAGCGGGGGGAAAGCACCGAGCGGGGAGAAAGCACCGAGCGGGGGAGAAAGCACCGAGCGAGGGGAGAAAGCACCGATGGGGAGAAATCACCGAGCGAGGGGAAAGCACCGAGCGGGGAGAAAGCACCGAGCGGGGGAGAAAGCACCGAGCGAGGGGAGAAAGCACCGAGCGGGGAGAAAGCACCGAGCGAGGGGAGAATGCACCGAGCGGGGAGAAAGCACCGAGCGGGGAGAAAGCACCGAGCGAGGAGAAAGCACCGAGCGAGGAGAAAGCACCGAGCGAGGAGAAAGCACCGAGCGGGGAGAAAGCACCGAGCGAGGAGAAAGCACCGAGCGAGGAGAAAGCACCGAGCGAGGAGAAAGCACCGAGCGGGGAGAAAGCACCGAGCGAGGAGAAAGCACCGAGAGGGGAGAAAGCACCGAGCGAGGAGAAAGCACCGAGAGGGGAGAAAGCACCGAGCGAGGAGAAAGCACCGAGCGAGGAGAAAGCACCGAGCGAGGGGAAAGCACCGAGCGGGGAGAAAGCACCGAGCGAGGAGAAAGCACCGAGAGGGGAGAAAGCACCGAGCGAGGAGAAAGCACCGAGCGAGGAGAAAGCACCGAGAGGGGAGAAAGCACCGAGCGAGGAGAAAGCACCGAGCGGGGAGAAAGCACCGAGAGGGGAGAAAGCACCGAGCGAGGAGAAAGCACCGAGCGGGGAGAAAGCACCGAGCGAGGAGAAAGCACCGAGCGAGGGGAAAGCACCGAGCGGGGAGAAAGCACCGAGTGAGGGGAAAGCACCGAGCGAGGAGAAAGCACCGAGCGAGGAGAAAGCACCGAGCGGGGAGAAAGCACCGAGAGGGGAGAAAGCACCGAGCGAGGGGAAAGCACCGAGCGGGGAGAAAGCACCGAGCGAGGGGAAAGCACCGAGCGAGGAGAAAGCACCGAGCGAGGAGAAAGCACCGAGCGGGGAGAAAGCACCGAGAGGGGAGAAAGCACCGAGCGGGGTGAAAGCACCGAGCGAGGAGAAAGCACCGAGCGGGGAGAAAGCACCGAGAGGGGAGAAAGCACCGAGCGGGGAGAAAGCACCGAGCGAGGAGAAAGCACCGAGCGAGGGGAAAGCACCGAGCGAGGAGAAAGCACCGAGCGGGGAGAAAGCACCGAGCGGGGAGAAAGCACCGAGCGAGGAGAAAGCACCGAGCGGGGAGAAAGCACCGAGCGAGGGGAAAGCACCGAGCGGGGAGAAAGCACCGAGCGGGGAGAAAGCACCGAGCGAGGGGAAAGCACCGAGCGGGGAGAAAGCACCGAGCGGGGAGAAAGCACCGAGCGAGGAGAAAGCACCGAGAGGGGAGAAAGCACCGAGCGAGGAGAAAGCACCGAGCGGGGAGAAAGCACCGAGCGGGGGAGAAAGCACCGAGCGAGGGGAAAGCACCGAGCGGGGAGAAAGCACCGAGCGGGGAGAAAGCACCGAGCGAGGAGAAAGCACCGAGAGGGGAGAAAGCACCGAGCGAGGAGAAAGCACCGAGCGAGTGCAAAGCACCGAGCGGGGAGAAAGCATCGAGTGGGGGAAAGCACCGAGCGGGGAGAAAGCACCGAGCGGGGAGAAAGCACCGAGCGGGGAGAAAGCACCGAGCGAGTGCAAAGCACCGAGCGGGGAGAAAGCACCGAGCGGGAGAAAGCACCGAGCGAGGAGAAAGCACCGAGAGGGGAGAAAGCACCGAGCGAGGAGAAAGCACCGAGCGAGGGGAAAGCACCGAGCGAGGGGAAAGCACCGAGAGGGGAGAAAGCCCGAGCGAGGGGAAAGCACCGAGCGGGGAGAAAGCCCCGAGCGAGGAGAAAGCACCGAGCGAGGGGAAAGCACCGAGCGGGGAGAAAGCCCCGAGCGAGGGGAAAGCACCGAGCGAGGAGAAAGCACCGAGAGGGGAGAAAGCACCGAGCGAGGAGAAAGCACCGAGCGAGGGGAAAGCACCGAGCGGGGAGAAAGCACCGAGCGAGGAGAAAGCACCGAGCGAGGGGAAAGCACGAGAGGGGAGAAAGCACCGAGCGAGGAGAAAGCACCGAGCGAGGGGAAAGCACCGAGCGAGGGGAAAGCACCGAGCGAGGAGAAAGCACCTCGAGGGGAGAAAGCACCGAGAGGGGAGAAAGCACCGAGAGGGGAGAAAGCACCGAGCGAGGAGAAAGCACCGAGCGAGGAGAAAGCACCGAGCGAGGGGAAAGCACCGAGCGAGGAGAAAGCACCGAGCGAGGAGAAAGCACCGAGGCGGGGAGAAAGCACCGAGTGGAGGAGAAAGCACCGAGAGGGGAGAGAGCACCGAGCGGGGGGAAAGCACCGAGCGGGAGAGAGAAAGCACCGAGAGGGGAGAAAGCACCGAGCGGAGGAGAAAGCACCGAGCGAGGGGAAAGCACCGAGCGGGAGAAAGCACCGAGAGGGGAGAAAGCACCGAGCGGGGGAAAGCACCGAGCGGGGAGAAAGCACCGAGAGGGGAGAAAGCACCGAGCGGGAGAGAGCACCGAGCGGGGGGAAAGCACCGAGCGGGGGAGAAAGCACCGAGCGGGGGAGAAAGCACCGAGCGGGGAGAAAGCACCGAGCGGGGAGAAAGCACCGAGCGGGGGGAAAGCACCGAGCGGGGAGAAGCACCGAGAGGGAGAAAGCACCGAGCGGGGGAGAAAGCACCGAGCGAGGAGAAAGCACCGAGCGGGGAGAAAGCACCGAGCGGGGAGAAGCACCGAGCGGGGGGAAAGCACCGAGCGAGGGAGGAAAGCACCGAGCGGGGAGAAAGCACCGAGCGAGGGGAGAAAGCACCGAGCGGGGAGAAAGCACCGAGCGGGGGAGAAAGCACCGAGCGGGAGAAAGCACCGAGCGGGGAGAAAGCACCGAGCGAGGGAGAAAGCACCGAGCGGGGGGAAAGCACCGAGCGGGGAGAAAGCACCGAGCGGGGAGAAAGCACCGAGCGAGGGAGAAAGCACCGAGCGGGGAGAAAGCACCGAGCGAGGGGAGAAAGCACCGAGCGGGGAGAAAGCACCGAGCGGGGAGAAAGCACCGAGCGGGAGAAGCACCGAGAAGCACCGAGCGAGGAGAAAGCACCGAGCGGGGAGAAAGCACCGAGCGGGGAGAAAGCACCGAGCGGGGAGAAAGCACCGAGCGAGGAGAAAGCACCGAGCGAGGGAGAAAGCACCGAGCGAGGAGAAAGCACCGAGCGAGGAGAAAGCACCGAGCGAGGAGAAAGCACCGAGCGGGGAGAAAGCACCGAGCGGGGAGAAAGCACCGAGCGAGGAGAAAGCACCGAGCGAGGAGAAAGCACCGAGCGAGGAGAAAGCACCGAGCGAGGGGGAAAGCACCGAGCGAGGAGAAAGCACCGAGAGGGGAGAAAGCACCGAGCGAGGAGAAAGCACCGAGCGGGGAGAAAGCACCGAGAGGGGAGAGAGCACCGAGCGGGGGGAAAGCACCGAGCGAGGAGAAAGCACCGAGCGAGGAGAAAGCACCGAGCGAGGAGAAAGCACCGAGCGGGGAGAAAGCACCGAGCGAGGAGAAAGCACCGAGAGGGGAGAAAGCACCGAGCGAGGAGAAAGCACCGAGAGGGGAGAAAGCACCGAGCGAGGAGAAAGCACCGAGCGAGGAGAAAGCACCGAGCGAGGGGAAAGCACCGAGCGGGGAGAAAGCACTGAGCGAGGAGAAAGCACCGAGAGGGGAGAAAGCACCGAGCGAGGAGAAAGCACCGAGCGGGGAGAAAGCACCGAGAGGGGAGAAAGCACCGAGCGAGGAGAAAGCACCGAGCGGGGAGAAAGCACCGAGAGGGGAGAAAGCACCGAGCGGGGAGAAAGCACCGAGCGAGGAGAAAGCACCGAGAGGGGAGAAAGCACCGAGCGAGGAGAAAGCACCGAGCGGGGAGAAAGCACCGAGCGAGGGGAAAGCACCGAGCGAGGGGAAAGCACCGAGCGAGGAGAAAGCACCGAGCGAGGAGAAAGCACCGAGCGGGGAGAAAGCACCGAGCGAGGAGAAAGCACCGAGAGGGGAGATAGCACCGAGCGGGGAGAAAGCACCAAGCGAGGGGAAAGCACCGAGAGGGGAGAAAGCACCGAGCGAGGAGAAAGCACCGAGCGAGGGGAAAGCACCGAGCGGGGAGAAAGCACCGAGCGAGGAGAAAGCACCGAGCGAGGGGAAAGCACCGAGCGGGGAGAAAGCACCGAGCGAGGAGAAAGCACCGAGCGAGGAGAAAGCACCGAGCGGGGAGAAAGCACCGAGCGAGGAGAAAGCACCGAGCGAGGGGAGAAAGCACCGAGCGGGGAGAAAGCACCGAGCGAGGGGAAAGCACCGAGCGGGGAGAAAGCACCGAGCGGGGGAGAAAGCACCGAGCGAGGGGAGAAAGCACCGAGCGGGGAGAAAGCACCGAGCGAGGGGAGAAAGCACCGAGCGGGGAGAAAGCACCGAGCGGGGAGAAAGCACCGAGCGAGGAGAAAGCACCGAGCGAGGAGAAAGCACCGAGCGAGGAGAAAGCACCGAGCGGGGAGAAAGCACCGAGCGAGGAGAAAGCACCGAGCGAGGAGAAAGCACCGAGCGAGGAGAAAGCACCGAGCGGGGAGAAAGCACCGAGCGAGGAGAAAGCACCGAGAGGGGAGAAAGCACCGAGCGAGGAGAAAGCACCGAGAGGGGAGAAAGCACCGAGCGAGGAGAAAGCACCGAGCGAGGAGAAAGCACCGAGCGAGGGGAAAGCACAGAGCGGGGAGAAAGCACCGAGCGAGGAGAAACACCGAGAGGGGAGAAAGCACCGAGCGAGGAGAAAGCACCGAGCGGGGAGAAAGCACCGAGAGGGGAGAAAGCACCGAGCGGGGAGAAAGCACCGAGCGAGGAGAAAGCACCGAGCGGGGAGAAAGCACCGAGAGGGGAGAAAGCACCGAGCGGGGAGAAAGCACCGAGCGAGGAGAAAGCACCGAGAGGGGAGAAAGCACCGAGCGAGGAGAAAGCACCGAGCGGGGAGAAAGCACTGAGAGGGGAGAAAGCACCGAGCGAGGAGAAAGCACCGAGCGAGGGGAAAGCACCGAGCGGGGAGAAAGCACCGAGTGAGGGGAAAGCACCGAGCGAGGAGAAAGCACCGAGCGAGGAGAAAGCACCGAGCGGGGAGAAAGCACCGAGAGGGGAGAAAGCACCGAGCGAGGGGAAAGCACCGAGCGGGGAGAAAGCACCGAGCGAGGGGAAAGCACCGAGCGAGGAGAAAGCACCGAGCGAGGAGAAAGCACCGAGCGGGGAGAAAGCACCGAGCGGGGAGAAAGCACCGAGCGGGGAGAAAGCACCGAGCGAGTGCAAAGCACCGAGCGGGGAGAAAGCACCGAGCGCGGAGAAAGCACCGAGAGGGGAGAAAGCACCGAGAGGGGAGAAAGCACCGAGCGGGGAGAAAGCACCGAGCGAGGGGAAAGCCCCGAGCGAGGAGAAAGCACCGAGCGAGGGGAAAGCACCGAGCGAGGGGAAAGCACCGAGAGGGGAGAAAGCCCCGAGAGAGGGGAAAGCACCGAGCGAGGGGAAAGCACCGAGCGGGGAGAAAGCCCCGAGCGAGGAGAAAGCACCGAGCGAGGGGAAAGCACCGAGCGGGGAGAAAGCCCCGAGCGAGGGGAAAGCACCGAGCGAGGAGAAAGCACCGAGAGGGGAGAAAGCACCGAGCGAGGAGAAAGCACCGAGCGAGGGGAAAGCACCGAGCGGGGAGAAAGCACCGAGCGAGGAGAAAGCACCGAGCGAGGGGAAAGCACCGAGAGGGGAGAAAGCACCGAGCGAGGAGAAAGCACCGAGCGAGGGGAAAGCACCAAGCGAGGGGAAAGCACCGAGCGAGGGAAAGCACCGAGAGGGGAGAAAGCACCGAGAGGGGAGAAAGCACCGAGAGGGGAGAAAGCACCGAGCGAGGAGAAAGCACCGAGCGAGGGGAAAGCACCGAGCGAGGGGAAAGCACCGAGCGAGGAGAAAGCACCGAGCGAGGAGAAAGCACCGAGCGGGGAGAAAGCACCGAGTGGAGGGAGAAAGCACCGAGAGGGGAGAGAGCACCGAGCGGGGGGAAAGCACCGAGCGGGGAGAAAGCACCGAGAGGGGAGAAAGCACCGAGCGAGGAGAAAGCACCGAGCGAGGGGAAAGCACCGAGCGGGGAGAAAGCACCGAGAGGGGAGAAAGCACCGAGCGGGGGGAAAGCACCGAGCGGGGAGAAAACACCGAGCGAGGAGAAAGCACCGAGTGGAGGGAGAAAGCACCGAGAGGGGAGAGAGCACCGAGCGGGGGGAAAGCACCGAGCGGGGGGAAAGCACCGAGCGGGGAGAAAGCACCGAGCGAGGAGAAAGCACCGAGCGGGGGAGAAAGCACCGAGCGAGGGGAGAAAGCACCGAGCGGGGGGAAAGCACCGAGCGGGGGGAAAGCACCGAGCGGGGAGAAAGCACCGAGCGAGGGAGAAAGCACCGAGCGAGGGGAGAAAGCACCGAGCGGGGAGAAAGCACCGAGCGAGGGGAAAGCACCGAGCGGGGAGAAAGCACCGAGCGGGGGAGAAAGCACCGAGCGGGGAGAAAGCACCGAGCGGGGAGAAAGCACCGAGCGAGGAGAAAGCACCGAGCGGGGGAGAAAGCACCGAGCGAGGGGAGAAAGCACTGAGCGGGGGGAAAGCACCGAGCGGGGGGAAAGCACCGAGCGGGGAGAAAGCACCGAGCGGGGGAGAAAGCACCGAGCGAGGGGAGAAAGCACCGAGCGGGGAGAAAGCACCGAGCGAGGGGAAAGCACCGAGCGGGGAGAAAGCACCGAGCGGGGGAGAAAGCACCGAGCGAGGGGAGAAAGCACCGAGCGGGGAGAAAGCACCGAGCGAGGGGAGAAAGCACCGAGCGGGGAGAAAGCACCGAGCGGGGAGAAAGCACCGAGCGAGGAGAAAGCACCGAGCGAGGGGAAAGCACCGAGCGAGGAGAAAGGACCGAGCGAGGAGAAAGCACCGAGCGAGGAGAAAGCACCGAGCGAGGAGAAAGCACCGAGCGAGGAGAAAGGACCGAGCGAGGAGAAAGCACCGAGCGAGGAGAAAGCACCGAGCGAGGAGAAAGCACCGAGCGAGGAGAAAGCACCGAGCGAGGAGAAAGGACCGAGCGAGGAGAAAGGACCGAGCGAGGAGAAAGCACCGAGCGAGGAGAAAGCACCGAGCGAGGAGAAAGCACCGAGCGAGGAGAAAGCACCGAGCGGGGAGAAAGCACCGAGCGAGGAGAAAGCACCGAGCGAGGAGAAAGGACCGAGCGAGGGGAAAGCACCGAGCGAGGAGAAAGCACCGAGCGAGGAGAAAGCACCGAGCGAGGAGAAAGCACCGAGCGGGGAGAAAGCACCGAGAGGGGAGAAAGCACCGAGCGAGGAGAAAGCACCGAGCGAGGAGAAAGGACCGAGCGAGGAGAAAGCACCGAGCGAGGAGAAAGCACCGAGCGAGGAGAAAGCACCGAGCGAGGAGAAAGCACCGAGCGGGGAGAAAGCACCGAGCGAGGAGAAAGCACCGAGCGAGGAGAAAGCACCGAGCGAGGAGAAAGCACCGAGAGGGGAGAAAGCACCGAGCGAGGAGAAAGCACCGAGAGGGGAGAAAGCACCGAGCGAGGAGAAAGCACCGAGCGAGGAGAAAGCACCGAGCGAGGGGAAAGCACCGAGCGAGGAGAAAGCACCGAGAGGGGAGAAAGCACCGAGAGGGGAGAAAGCACCGAGCGAGGAGAAAGCACCGAGCGGGGAGAAAGCACCGAGAGGGGAGAGAGCACCGAGCGGGGGGAAAGCACCGAGCGGGGGGAAAGCACCGAGCGGGGAGAAAGCACCGAGCGGGGGAGAAAGCACCGAGCGGGGAGAAAGCACCGTGCGGGGAGAAAGCACCGAGCGAGGAGAAAGCACCGAGCGGGGGAGAAAGCACCGAGCGAGGGGAGAAAGCACCGAGCGGGGGGAAAGCACCGAGCGGGGGGAAAGCACCGAGCGGGGAGAAAGCACCGAGCGGGGGAGAAAGCACCGAGCGAGGGGAGAAAGCACCGAGCGGGGAGAAAGCACCGAGCGAGGGGAAAGCACCGAGCGGGGAGAAAGCACCGAGCGGGGGAGAAAGCACCAAGCGAGGGGAGAAAGCACCGAGCGGGGAGAAAGCACCGAGCGAGGGGAGAAAGCACCGAGCGGGGAGAAAGCACCGAGCGGGGAGAAAGCACCGAGCGAGGAGAAAGCACCGAGCGAGGAGAAAGCACCGAGCGAGGAGAAAGCACCGAGCGAGGAGAAAGCACCGAGCGAGGAGAAAGCACCGAGCGAGGAGAAAGCACCGAGCGGGGAGAAAGCACCGAGCGAGGAGAAAGCACCGAGAGGGGAGAAAGCACCGAGCGAGGAGAAAGCACCGAGAGGGGAGAAAGCACCGAGCGAGGAGAAAGCACCGAGCGAGGAGAAAGCACCGAGCGAGGGGAAAGCACCGAGCGGGGAGAAAGCACCGAGCGAGGAGAAAGCACCGAGAGGGGAGAAAGCATCGAGCGAGGAGAAAGCACCGAGCGGGGAGAAAGCACCGAGAGGGGAGAAAGCACCGAGCGAGGAGAAAGGACCGAGCGGGGAGAAAGCACCGAGAGGGGAGAAAGCACCGAGCGGGGAGAAAGCACCGAGCGAGGAGAAAGCACCGAGAGGGGAGAAAGCACCGAGCGAGGAGAAAGCACCGAGCGGGGAGAAAGCACCGAGCGAGGGGAAAGCACCGAGCGAGGGGAAAGCACCGAGCGAGGAGAAAGCACCGAGCGAGGAGAAAGCACCGAGCGGGGAGAAAGCACCGAGCGAGGAGAAAGCACCGAGAGGGGAGATAGCACCGAGCGAGCGGAAAGCACCGAGCGAGGAGAAAGCACCGAGCGAGGAGAAAGCACCGAGCGGGGAGAAAGCACCAAGCGAGGAGAAAGCACCGAGAGGGGAGAAAGCACCGAGCGAGCGGAAAGCACCGAGCGGGGAGAAAGCACCGAGCGAGGGGAAAGCACCGAGAGGGGAGAAAGCACCGAGCGAGGAGAAAGCACCGAGCGAGGGGAAAGCACCGAGCGGGGAGAAAGCACCGAGCGAGGGGAAAGCACCGAGCGGGGAGAAAGCACCGAGCGAGGAGAAAGCACCGAGCGAGGGGAAAGCACCGAGCGGGGAGAAAGCACCGAGCGAGGAGAAAGCACCGAGCGAGGGGAAAGCACCGAGCGGGGAGAAAGCACCGAGCGAGGAGAAAGCACCGAGCGAGGGGAAAGCACCGAGCGGGGAGAAAGCACCGAGCGAGGAGAAAGCACCGAGAGGGGAGAAAGCACCGAGCGAGGAGAAAGCACCGAGCGGGGAGAAAGCACCGAGCGGGGAGAAAGCACCGAGCGAGGAGAAAGCACCGAGCGGGGAGAAAGCACCGAGCGAGGAGAAAGCACCGAGCGAGGGGAAAGTACCGAGCGAGGAGAAAGCACCGAGCGAGGAGAAAGCACCGAGCGGGGAGAAAGCACCGAGCGAGGAGAAAGCACCGAGCGGGGAGAAAGTACCGAGAGGGGAGAAAGCACCGAGCGGGGAGAAAGCACCGAGCGGGGAGAAAGCACCGAGCGAGGAGAAAGCACCGAGCGAGGGGAAAGCACCGAGCGAGGAGAAAGCACCGAGCGAGGAGAAAGCACCGAGCGGGGAGAAAGCACCGAGCGAGGGGAAAGCACCGAGCGAGGGGAAAGCACCGAGCAGGGAGAAAGCACCGAGAGGGGAGAAAGCACCGAGCGAGGGGAAAGCACCGAGCGAGGAGAAAGCACCGAGCGAGGAGAAAGCACCGAGCGGGGAGAAAGCACCGAGCGAGGAGAAAGCACCGAGCGGGGAGAAAGCACCGAATGGGGAGAAAGCACCGAGCGAGGGGAAAGCACCGAGAGGGGAGAAAGCACCGAGCGAGGGGAAAGCACCGAGCGAGGAGAAAGCACCGAATGGGGAGAAAGCACCGAGCGAGGGGAAAGCACCGAGAGGGGAGAAAGCACCGAGCGGGGAGAAAGCACCGAGCGAGGGGAAAGCACCGAGCGAGGGGAAAGCACCGAGCGAGGGGAAAGCACCGAGCGGGGAGAAAGCACCGAGCGAGGGGAAAGCACCGAGCGAGGGGAAAGCACCGAGCGAGGAGAAAGCACCGAGCGAGGAGAAAGCACCGAGAGGGGAGAAAGCACCGAGCGAGGAGAAAGCACCGAGCGGGGAGAAAGCACCGAGCGAGGGGAAAGCACCGAGCGAGGGGAAAGCACCGAGCGAGGAGAAAGCACCGAGCGAGGAGAAAGCACCGAGAGGGGAGAAAGCACCGAGCGGGGAGAAAGCACCGAGCGGGGAGAAAGCACCGAGAGGGGAGAAAGCACCGAGCGGGGAGAAAGCATCGAGCGGGGAGAAAGCACCGAGCGAGGGAAAAGCACCGAGAGGGGAGAAAGCACCGAGCGAGGGGAAAGCACCGAGAGGGGAGAAAGCACCGAGCGAGGAGAAAGCACCGAGCGGGGAGAAAGCACCGAGAGGGGAGAAAGCACCGAGCGGGGAGAAAGCACCAAGCGGGGAGAAAGCACCGAGCGAGGAGAAAGCACCGAGCGAGGAGAAAGCACCGAGAGGGGAGAAAGCACCGAGCGAGGAGAAAGCACCGAGCGAGGAGAAAGCACCGAGAGGGGAGAAAGCACCGAGCGGGGAGAAAGCACCAAGCGGGGAGAAAGCACCGAGCGAGGAGAAAGCACCGAGAGGGGAGAAAGCACCGAGCGGGGAGAAAGCACCGAGCGAGGAGAAAGCACCGAGCGAGGGGAAAGCACCGAGCGGGGAGAAAGCACCGAGCGAGGAGAAAGCACCGAGCGGGGAGAAAGCACCGAGCGAGGGGAAAGCACCGAGCGGGGAGAAAGCACCGAGCGAGGAGAAAGCACCGAGAGGGGAGAAAGCACCGAGCGGGGAGAAAGCACCGAGCGAGGAGAAAGCACCGAGCGGGGAGAAAGCACCGAGAGGGGAGAAAGCACCGAGAGGGGAGAAAGCACCGAGAGGGGAGAAAGCACCGAGCGAGGAGAAAGCACCGAGCGAGGGGAAAGCACCGAGAGGGGAGAAAGCACCGAGCGAGGAGAAAGCACCGAGCGGGGAGAAAGCACCGAGCGAGGGGAAAGCACCGAGAGGGGAGAAAGCACCGAGCGGGGAGAAAGCACCGAGCGGGGAGAAAGCACCGAGAGGGGAGAAAGCACCGAGCGGGGAGAAAGCATCGAGCGGGGAGAAAGCACCGAGCGAGGGGAAAGCACCGAGAGGGGAGAATGCACCGAGCGAGGGGAAAGCATCGAGAGGGGAGAAAGCACCGAGCGAGGAGAAAGCACCGAGCGAGGAGAAAGCACCGAGAGGGGAGAAAGCACCGAGCGGGGAGAAAGCACCGAGCGGGGAGAAAGCACCGAGAGGGGAGAAAGCACCGAGCGGGGAGAAAGCATCGAGCGGGGAGAAAGCACCGAGCGAGGGGAAAGCACCGAGAGGGGAGAAAGCACCGAGCGAGGGGAAAGCACCGAGAGGGGAGAAAGCATCGAGCGAGGAGAAAGCACCGAGCGGGGAGAAAGCACCGAGAGGGGAGAAAGCACCGAGCGGGGAGAAAGCACCAAGCGGGGAGAAAGCACCGAGCGAGGAGAAAGCACCGAGCGAGGAGAAAGCACCGGTAGAGGGGAGAAAGCACCGAGCGAGGAGAAAGCACCGAGCGAGGAGAAAGCACCGAGAGGGGAGAAAGCA
Organism: Scyliorhinus torazame; assembly: GCF_047496885.1. Classification (NCBI taxonomy): domain Eukaryota; kingdom Metazoa; phylum Chordata; class Chondrichthyes; order Carcharhiniformes; family Scyliorhinidae; genus Scyliorhinus; species Scyliorhinus torazame. Next base: position 267,311,946 of record NC_092713.1, on the reverse strand, counting down.
CCGAGCGGGGAGAAAGCACCAAGCGGGGAGAAAGCACCGAGCGAGGAGAAAGCACCGAGTGGGGAGAAAGCACCGAGCGGGGAGAAAGCACCGAGCGAGGAGAAAGCACCGAGCGAGGAGAAAGCACCGAGCGGGGAGAAAGCACCGAGAGGGGAGAAAGCACTGAGCGGGGAGAAAGCACCGAGCGAGGGGAAAGCACCGAGCGGGGAGAAAGCACCGAGCGAGGAGAAAGCACCGAGAGGGGAGAAAGCACCGAGCGGGGAGAAAGCACCGAGCGAGGAGAAAGCACCGAGCGGGGAGAAAGCACCGAGCGAGGGGAAAGCATCGAGCGGGGAGAAAGCACCGAGCGAGGAGAAAGCACCGAGAGGGGAGAAAGCACCGAGCGGGGAGAAAGCACCGAGCGAGGAGAAAGCACCGAGCGGGGAGAAAGCACCGAGAGGGGAGAAAGCACCGAGAGGGGAGAAAGCACCGAGCGAGGGGAAAGCACCGAGAGGGGAGAAAGCACCGAGCGAGGAGAAAGCACCGAGCGGGGAGAAAGCACCGAGCGAGGGGAAAGCACCGAGAGGGGAGAAAGCACCGAGCGGGGAGAAAGCACCGAGCGGGGAGAAAGCACCGAGAGGGGAGAAAGCACCGAGCGGGGAGAAAGCATCGAGCGGGGAGAAAGCACCGAGCGAGGGGAAAGCACCGAGAGGGGAGAAAGCACCGAGCGAGGGGAAAGCACCGAGAGGGGAGAAAGCACAGAGCGAGGAGAAAGCACCGAGCGGGGAGAAAGCACCGAGAGGGGAGAAAGCACCGAGCGGGGAGAAAGCACCGAGCGGGGAGAAAGCACCGAGCGAGGGGAAAGCACCGAGCGGGGGGAAAGCACCGAGCGGGGAGGAAAGCACCGAGCGGGGAGAAAGCACCGAGCGAGGGGAAAGCACCGAGCGACGGGAAAGCACCGAGCGGGGGGAAAGCACCGAGCGGGGAGGAAAGCACCGAGCGGGGAGAAAGCACCGAGCGAGGAGAAAGCACCGAGAGGGGAGAAAGCACCGAGCGAGGAGAAAGCACCGAGAGGGGAGAAAGCACCGAGCGGGGAGAAAGCACCCAGCGGGGAGAAAGCACCGAGCGAGGAGAAAGCACCGAGAGGGGAGAAAGCACCGAGCGGGGAGAAAGCACCGAGCGAGGAGAAAGAACCGAGCGAGGGGAAAGCACCGAGCGGGGAGAAAGCACCGAGCGAGGAGAAAGCACCGAGAGGGGAGAAAGCACCGAGCGGGGAGAAAGCACCGAGCGAGGAGAAAGCACCGAGCGGGGAGAAAGCACCGAGCGAGGGGAAAGCACCGAGCGGGGAGAAAGCACCGAGCGAGGAGAAAGAACCGAGAGGGGAGAAAGCACCGAGCGGGGAGAAAGCACCGAGCGAGGAGAAAGCACCGAGCGGGGAGAAAGCACCGAGAGGGGAGAAAGCACCGAGCGAGGGGAAAGCACCGAGCGAGGGGAAAGCACCAAGCGAGGGGAAAGCACCGAGCGAGGAGAAAGCACCGAGCGAGGAGAAAGCACCGAGCGGGGAGAAAGCACCTAGAGGGGAGAAAGCACCGAGCGGGGAGAAAGCACCGAGCGAGGGGAAAGCACCGAGCGGGGAGAAAGCACCGAGCGAGGAGAAAGCACCGAGCGAGGAGAAAGCACCGAGCGAGGAGAAAGCACCGAGCGGGGAGAAAGCACCGAGAGGGGAGAAAGCACCGAGCGGGGAGAAAGCACCGAGCGAGGGGAAAGCACCGAGCGAGGAGAAAGCACCGAGCGGGGAGAAAGCACCGAGCGGGGAGAAAGCACCGAGCGGGGAGAAAGCACCGAGAGGGGAGAAAGCACCGAGCGAGGGGAAAGCACCGAGAGGGGAGAAAGCACCGAGCGAGGGGAAAGCACCGAGCGAGGAGAAAGCACCGAGCGGGGAGAAAGCACCGAGCGGGGAGAAAGCACCGAGAGGGGAGAAAGCACCGAGCGGGGGAAAGCACCGAGCGAGGAGAAAGCACCGAGCGAGGAGAAAGCACCGAGCGGGGAGAAAGCACCGAGCGGGGAGAAAGCACCGAGCGAGGAGAAAGCACCGAGCGGGGAGAAAGCACCGAGCGGGGAGAAAGCACCGAGCGGGGAGAAAGCACCGAGCGGGGAGAAAGCACCGAGAGGGGAGAAAGCACCGAGCGGGGAGAAAGCACCGAGCGGGGAGAAAGCACCGAGCGAGGAGAAAGCACCGAGCGAGGAGAAAGCACCGAGCGGGAAGAAAGCACCGAGAGGGGAGAAAGCACCGAGCGGGGAGAAAGCACCGAGCGGGGAGAAAGCACCGAGCGAGGGGAGAAAGCACCGAGCGGGGAGAAAGCACCGAGCGAGGAGACAGCACCGAGCGAGGAGAAAGCACCGAGCGGGGGAGAAAGCACCGAGGGAGGGGAGAAAGCACCGAGCGGGGAGAAAGCACCGAGCGAGGGGAGAAAGCACCGAGCGGGGAGAAAGCACCGAGCAGGGAGAAAGCACCGAGCGAGGAGAAAGCACCGAGCGAGGAGAAAGCACCGAGCGAGGAGAAAGCACCGAGCGAGGAGAAAGCACCGAGCGGGGAGAAAGCACCGAGCGAGGAGAAAGCACCGAGCAAGGAGAAAGCACCGAGCGAGGAGAAAGCACCTAGCGGGGAGAAAGCACCGAGCGAGGAGAAAGCACCGAGAGGGGAGAAAGCACCGAGCGAGGAGAAAGCACCGAGAGGGGAGAAAGCACCGAGCGAGGAGAAAGCACCGAGCGGGGAGAAAGCACCGAGCGAGGGGAAAGCACCGAGCGGGGAGAAAGCACCGAGCGAGGAGAAAGCACCGAGCGAGGGGAAAGCACCGAGCGGGGAGAAAGCACCGAGCGAGGAGAAAGCACCGAGAGGGGAGAAAGCACCGAGCGAGGAGAAAGCACCGAGCGGGGAGAAAGCACCGAGAGGGGAGAAAGCACCGAGCGGGGAGAAAGCACCGAGCGAGGAGAAAGCACCGAGCGGGGAGAAAGCACCGAGAGGGGAGAAAGGACCGAGCGGGGAGAAAGCACCGAGCGAGGAGAAAGCACCGAGAGGGGAGAAAGCACCGAGCGAGGAGAAAGCACCGAGCGGGGAGAAAGCACCGAGCGAGGGGAAAGCACCGAGCGAGGGGAAAGCACCGAGCGAGGAGAAAGCACCGAGCGAGGAGAAAGCACCGAGCGGGGAGAAAGCACCGAGCGAGGAGAAAGCACCGAGAGGGGAGAAAGCACCGAGCGGGGAGAAAGCACCGAGCGAGGGGAAAGCACCGAGAGGGGAGAAAGCACCGAGCGAGGAGAAAGCACCGAGCGGGGAGAAAGCACCGAGCGAGGAGAAAGCACCGAGCGAGGGGAAAGCACCGAGCGGGGAGAAAGCACCGAGCGAGGAGAAAGCACCGAGAGGGGAGAAAGCACCGAGCGAGGAGAAAGCACCGAGCGGGGAGAAAGCACCGAGCGAGGGGAAAGCACCGAGAGGGGAGAAAGCACCGAGCGAGGGGAAAGCACCGAGCGAGGAGAAAGCACCGAGCGAGGGGAAAGCACCGAGCGGGGTGAAAACACCGAGCGAGGGGAAAGCACCGAGCGAGGGGAAAGCACCGAGCGAGGAGAAAGCACCGAGCGAGGAGAAAGCACCGAGAGGGGAGAAAGCAGCGACCGAGGAGAAAGCACCGAGCGGGGAGAAAGCACCGAGCGAGGGGAAAGCACCGAGCGATGGGAAAGCACCGAGCGAGGAGAAAGCACCGAGCGAGGAGAAAGCACCGAGAGGGGAGAAAGCACCGAGCGGGGAGAAAGCACCGAGAGGGGAGAAAGCACTGAGCGGGGAGAAAGCACCGAGCGGGGAGAAAGCACCGAGCGAGGGGAAAGCACTCGAAAGGGGAGAAAGCACCGAGCGAGGGGAAAGCACCGAGAGGGGAGAAAGCACCGAGCGAGGAGAAAGCACCGAGCGGGGAGAAAGCACCGAGAGGGGAGAAAGCACCGAGCGGGGAGAAAGCACCAAGCGGGGAGAAAGCACCGAGCGAGGAGAAAGCACCGAGAGGGGAGAAAGCACCGAGCGAGGAGAAAGCACCGAGCGGGGAGAAAGCACCAAGCGGGGAGAAAGCACCAAGCGGGGAGAAAGCACCGAGCGAGGAGAAAGCACCGAGAGGGGAGAAAGCACCGAGCGGGGAGAAAGCACCGAGCGAGGAGAAAGCACCGAGCGAGGGGAAAGCACCGAGCGGGGAGAAAGCACCGAGCGAGGAGAAAGCACCGAGAGGGGAGAAAGCACCGAGCGGGGAGAAAGCACCGAGCGAGGAGAAAGCACCGAGCGGGGAGAAAGCACCGAGCGAGGGGAAAGCACCGAGCGGGGAGAAAGCACCGAGCGAGGAGAAAGCACCGAGAGGGGAGAAAGCAACGAGCGGGGAGAAAGCACCGAGCGAGGAGAAAGCACCGAGCGGGGAGAAAGCACCGAGAGGGGAGAAAGCACCGAGCGAGGGGAAAGCACCGAGAGGGGAGAAAGCACCGAGCGAGGAGAAAGTACCGAGCGGGGAGAAAGCACCGAGCGAGGGGAAAGCACCGAGCGAGGAGAAAGCACCGAGCGAGGAGAAAGCACCGAGCGAGGAGAAAGCACCGAGCGAGGAGAAAGCACCGAGCGGGGAGAAAGCACCGAGAGGGGAGAAAGCACCGAGCGGGGAGAAAGCACCGAGCGAGGGGAAAGCACAGAGCGGGGAGAAAGCACCGAGCGAGGAGAAAGCACCGAGCGAGGAGAAAGCACCGAGCGAGGAGAAAGCACCGAGCGGGGAGAAAGCACCGAGAGGGGAGAAAGCACCGAGCGGGGAGAAAGCACCGAGCGAGGGGAAAGCACCGAGCGAGGAGAAAGCACCGAGCGGGGAGAAAGCACCGAGCGGGGAGAAAGCACCGAGAGGGGAGAAAGCACCGAGAGGGGAGAAAGCACCGAGCGGGGGAAAGCACCGAGCGAGGAGAAAGCACCGAGCGGGGAGAAAGCACCGAGCGGGGAGAAAGCACCGAGCGGGGAGAAAGCACCGAGCGGGAAGAAAGCACCGAGCGAGGAGAAAGCACCGAGCGAGGAGAAAGCACCGAGCGAGGAGAAAGCACCGAGCGAGGAGAAAGCACCGAGCGGGAAGAAAGCACCGAGAGGGGAGAAAGCACCGAGCGAGGGGAAAGCACCGAGCGAGGAGAAAGCACCGAGCGGGGAGAAAGCACCGAGCGAGGGGAAAGCACCGAGCGGGAAGAAAGCACCGAGAGGGGAGAAAGCACCGAGCGAGGAGAAAGCACCGAGCGAGGAGAAAGCACCGAGCGGGGATAAAGCACCGAGCGAGGGGAAAGCACCGAGCGAGGAGAAAGCACCGAGCGAGGAGAAAGCACCGAGCGGGGAGAAAGCACCGAGCGGGGAGAAAGCACCGAGCGGGGAGAAAGCACCGAGCGAGGAGAAAGCACCGAGCGAGGAGAAAGCACCGAGCGAGGAGAAAGCACCGAGCGAGGAGAAAGCACCGAGCGAGGAGAAAGCACCGAGCGAGGAGAAAGCACCGAGCGGGGGGAAAGCACCGAGCGGGGAGAAAGCACCGAGCGAGGAGAAAGCACCGAGCGAGGAGAAAGCACCGAGCGAGGAGAAAGCACCGAGCGAGGAGAAAGCACCGAGCGAGGGGAAAGCACCGAGCGAGGGGAAAGCACCGAGCGGGGAGAAAGCACCGAGCGGGGAGAAAGCACCGAGCGAGGAGAAAGCACCGAGCGGGGAGAAAGCACCGAGCGAGGAGAAAGCACCGAGCGGGGAGAAAGCACCGAGCGAGGAGAAAGCACCGAGCGAGGAGAAAGCACCGAGCGAGGAGAAAGCACCGAGAGGGGAGAAAGCACCGAGCGGGGAGAAAGCACCGAGCGAGGAGAAAGCACCGAGCGAGGAGAAAGCACCGAGCGAGGAGAAAGCACCGAGCGAGGAGAAAGCACCGAGCGAGGAGAAAGCACCGAGCGAGGAGAAAGCACCGAGCGAGGAGAAAGCACCGAGCGAGGAGAAAGCACCGAACGGGGAGAAAGCACCGAGAGGGGAGAAAGCACCGAGCGGGGAGAAAGCACCGAGCGAGGGGAAAGCACCGAGCGAGGAGAAAGCACCGAGCGAGGGGAAAGCACCGAGCGAGGGGAAAGCACCGAGCGAGGGGAAAGCACCGAGCGGGGAGAAAGCACCGAGCGAGGAGAAAGCACCGAGAGGGGAGAAAGCACCGAGCGAGGAGAAAGCACCGAGCGAGGGGAAAGCACCGAGCGAGGAGAAAGCACCGAGCGAGGGGAAAGCACCGAGCGAGGGGAAAGCACCGAGCTGGGAGAAAGCACCGAGCGAGGAGAAAGCACCGAGCGAGGAGAAAGCACCGAGCGAGGGGAAAGCACCGAGCGAGGGGAAAGCACCGAGCGAGGAGAAAGCACCGAGCGGGGAGAAAGCACCGAGCGGGGAGAAAGCACCGAGAGGGGAGAAAGCACCGAGCGAGGGGAAAGCACCGAGCGAGGAGAAAGCACCGAGCGAGGAGAAAGCACCGAGAGGGGAGAAAGCACCGAGCGAGGAGAAAGCACCGAGCGGGGAGAAAGCACCGAGCGAGGGGAAAGCACCGAGCGAGGGGAAAGCACCGAGCGAGGAGAAAGCACCGAGCGAGGAGAAAGCACCGAGAGGGGAGAAAGCACCGAGTGGGGAGAAAGCACCGAGCGGGGAGAAAGCACCGAGAGGGGAGAAAGCACCGAGCGGGGAGAAAGCACCGAGCGGGGAGAAAGCACCGAGCGAGGGGAAAGCACCGAAAGGGGAGAAAGCACCGAGCGAGGGGAAAGCACCGAGAGGGGAGAAAGCACCGAGCGAGGAGAAAGCACCGAGCGGGGAGAAAGCACCGAGAGGGGAGAAAGCACCGAGCGGGGAGAAAGCACCAAGCGGGGAGAAAGCACCGAGCGAGGAGAAAGCACCGATAGGGGAGAAAGCACCGAGCGAGGTGAAAGCACCGAGAGGGGAGAAAGCACCGAGCGGGGAGAAAGCACCGAGGGAGGAGAAAGCACCGAGCGGGGAGAAAGCACCGAGCGAGGGGAAAGCACCGAGCGGGGAGAAAGCACCGAGCGAGGAGAAAGCACCGAGAGGGGAGAAAGCACCGAGCGGGGAGAAAGCACCGAGCGAGGAGAAAGCACCGAGCGGGGAGAAAGCACCGAGAGGGGAGAAAGCACCGAGCGAGGGGAAAGCACCGAGAGGGGAGAAAGCACTGAGCGAGGAGAAAGCACCGAGCGGGGAGAAAGCACCGAGCGAGGGGAAAGCACCGAGCGAGGGGAAAGCACCGAGCGCGGGGAAAGCACCGAGCGAGGAGAAAGCACCGAGCGAGGAGAAAGCACCGAGCGAGGAGAAAGCACCGAGCGAGGAGAAAGCACCGAGCGGGGAGAAAGCACCGAGAGGGGAGAAAGCACCGAGCGGGGAGAAAGCACCGAGCGAGGGGAAAGCACCGAGCGAGGAGAAAGCACCGAGCGGGGAGAAAGCACCGAGCGGGGAGAAAGCACCGAGAGGGGAGAAAGCACCGAGAGGGGAGAAAGCACCGAGCGGGGGAAAGCACCGAGCGAGGAGAAAGCACCGAGCGGGGAGAAAGCACCGAGCGGGGAGAAAGCACCGAGAGGGGAGAAAGCACCGAGCGGGGAGAAAGCACCGAGCGAGGAGAAAGCACCGAGAGGGGACAAAGCACCGAGCGGGGAGAAAGCACCGAGCGAGGAGAAAGCACCGAGCGCGGGGAAAGGACCGAGCGGGGAGAAAGCACCGAGAGGGGAGAAAGCACCGAGCGAGGGGAAAGCACCGAGCGAGGAGAAAGCACCGAGCGAGGGGAAAGCACCGAGCGAGGAGAAAGCACCGAGCAAGGGGAAAGCACCGAGCGAGGGGAAAGCACCGAGCGAGGGGAAAGCACCGAGCGGGGAGAAAGCACCGAGCGAGGAGAAAGCACCGAGAGGGGAGAAAGCACCGAGAGGGGAGAAAGCACCGAGCGGGGAGAAAGCACCGAGCGAGGGGAAAGCACCGAGCGAGGGGAAAGCACCGAGCGAGGAGAAAGCACCGAGCGAGGAGAAAGCACCGAGCGAGGGGAAAGCACCGAGCGAGGGGAAAGCACCGAGCGAGGAGAAAGCACCGAGCGAGGGGAAAGCACCGAGCGAGGGGAAAGCACCGAGCGGGGAGAAAGCACCGAGCGAGGAGAAAGCACCGAGCGAGGAGAAAGCACCGAGCGAGGGGAAAGCACCGAGCGAGGAGAAAGCACCGAGCGAGGAGAAAGCACCGAGCGGGGAGAAAGCACCGAGCGGGGAGAAACCACCGAGAGGGGAGAAAGCACCGAGCGAGGAGAAAGCACCGAGCGAGGAGAAAGCATCGAGCGGGGAGAAAGCACCGAGCGAGGGGAAAGCATCGAGCGGGGAGAAAGCACCGAGCGAGGGGAAAGCATCGAGCGGGGAGAAAGCACCGAGCGGGGAGAAAGCACCGAGCGAGGGGAAAGCACCGAGCGAGGTGAAAGCACCGAGCGGGGAGAAAGCACCGAGCGGGGAGAAAGCACCGAGCGAGGGGAAAGCACCGAGCGAGGAGAAAGCACCGAGCGAGGAGAAAGCACCGAGCGGGGAGAAAGCACCGAGCGGGGAGAAAGCACCGAGCGAGGAGAAAGCACCGAGCGAGGGGAAAGCACCGAGCGGGGAGAAAGCACCGAGAGGGGAGAAAGCACCGAGCGAGGAGAAAGCACCGAGCGAGGAGAAAGCACCGAGAGGGGAAAAAGCACCGAGAGGGGAGAAAGCACCGAGCGAGGAGAAAGCACCGAGCGAGGAGAAAGCACCGAGCGGGGAGAAAGCACCGAGCGGGGAGAAAGCACCGAGCGAGGAGAAAGCACCGAGCGAGGAGAAAGCACCGAGCGGGGAGAAAGCACCGAGCGGGGAGAAAGCACCGAGCGGGGAGAAAGCACCGAGCGGGGAGAAAGCACCGAGCGAGGAGAAAGCACCGAGCGAGGAGAAAGCACCGAGCGAGGAGAAAGCACCGAGCGAGGGGAAAGCACCGAGCGGGGAGAAAGCACCGAGCGAGGGGAAAGCACCGAACGGGGAGTAAGCACCGAGAGGGGAGAAAGCACCGAGCGAGGAGAAAGCACCGAGCGGGGAGAAAGCACCGAGCGAGGAGAAAGCACCGAGCGAGGAGAAAGCACCGAGCGAGGAGAAAGCACCGAGCGAGGGGAAAGCACCGAGCGGGGAGAAAGCACCGAGCGAGGGGAAAGCACCGAGCGGGGAGAAAGCACCGAGAGGGGAGAAAGCACCGAGCGAGGAGAAAGCACCGAGAGGGGAGAAAGCACCGAGCGAGGAGAAAGCACCGAGCGAGGAGAAAGCACCGAGCGAGGAGAAAGTACCGAGCGGGGTGAAAGCACCGAGCGGGGAGAAAGCACCGAGCGGGGTGAAAGCACCGAGCGGGGAGAAAGCACCGAGCGAGGGGAAAGCACCGAGAGGGGAGAAAGCACCGAGCGAGGGGAAAGCACCGAGCGGGGAGAAAGCACCGAGCGGGGAGAAAGCACCGAGCGGGGAGAAAGCACCGAGCGAGGGGAAAGCACCGAGTGGGTAGAATGCACCGAGCGAGGAGAAAGCACCGAGCGAGGAGAAAGCACCGAGCGAGGAGAAAGCACCGAGCGAGGGGAAAGCACCGAGCGAGGGGAAAGCACCGAGCGGGGAGAAAGCACCGAGCGAGGGGAAAGCACCGAGCGAGGGGAAAGCACCGAGGGGGGAGAAAGCACCGAGCGAGGGGAAAGCACCGAGCGAGGGGAAAGCACCGAGCGAGGAGAAAGCACCGAGCGAGGGGAAAGCACCGAGCGGGGAGAAAGCACCGAGTGGGGAGAAAGCACCGAGCGAGGGGAAAGCACCGAGCGGGGAGAAAGCACCGAGCGGGGAGAAAGCACCGAGCGGGGAGAAAGCACCGAGCGAGGAGAAATCACCGAGCGGGGAGAAAGCACCGAGCGAGGAGAAAGCACCGAGCGAGGGGAAAGCACCGAGCGAGGGGAAAGCATCGAGCGAGGGGAAAGCACCGAGCGGGGAGAAAGCACCGAGCGAGGAGAAAGCACCGAGCGAGGAGAAAGCACCGAGCGGGGAGAAAGCACCGAGCGAGGGGAAAGCACCGAGCGAGGAGAAAGCACCGAGCGGGGAGAAAGCACCGAGCGAGGGGAAAGCACCGAGCGAGGAGAAAGCACCTAGCGAGGAGAAAGCACCGAGCGGGGAGAAAGCACCGAGCGGGGAGAAAGCACCGAGCGAGGGGAAAGCACCGAGCGAGGAGAAAGCACCGAGCGAGGAGAAAGCACCGAGCGAGGGGAAAGCACCGAGCGGGGAGAAAGCACCGAGCGAGGAGAAAGCACCGAGAGAGTGGAAAGCACCGAGCGGGGAGAAAGCACCGAGCGGGGAGAAAGCACCGAGAGAGGGGAAAGCACCGAGCGAGGAGAAAGCACCGAGCGAGGAGAAAGCACCGAGCGGGGAGAAAGCACCGAGCGGGGAGAAAGGACCGAGCGAGGGGAAAGCACCGAGCGAGGAGAAAGCACCGAGCGGGGAGAAAGCACCGAGAGAGGGGAAAGCACCGAGCGGGGAGAAAGCACCGAGCGAGGGGAAAGCACCGAGCGGGGAGAAAGCACCGAGCGAGGGGAAAGCACCGAGCGGGGAGAAAGCACCGAGAGGGGAGAAAGCACCGAGCGAGGAGAAAGCACCGAGAGGGGAGAAAGCACCGAGCGAGGAGAAAGCACCGAGCGAGGAGAAAGCACCGAGCGAGGAGAAAGTACCGAGCGGGGTGAAAGCACCGAGCGGGGAGAAAGCACCGAGCGGGGTGAAAGCACCGAGCGGGGAGAAAGCACCGAGCGAGGGGAAAGCACCGAGAGGGGAGAAAGCACCGAGCGAGGGGAAAGCACCGAGCGGGGAGAAAGCACCGAGCGGGGAGAAAGCACCGAGCGGGGAGAAAGCACCGAGCGAGGGGAAAGCACCGAGTGGGTAGAATGCACCGAGCGAGGAGAAAGCACCGAGCGAGGAGAAAGCACCGAGCGAGGAGAAAGCACCGAGCGAGGGGAAAGCACCGAGCGAGGGGAAAGCACCGAGCGGGGAGAAAGCACCGAGCGAGGGGAAAGCACCGAGCGAGGGGAAAGCACCGAGGGGGGAGAAAGCACCGAGCGAGGGGAAAGCACCGAGCGAGGGGAAAGCACCGAGCGAGGAGAAAGCACCGAGCGAGGGGAAAGCACCGAGCGGGGAGAAAGCACCGAGTGGGGAGAAAGCACCGAGCGAGGGGAAAGCACCGAGCGGGGAGAAAGCACCGAGCGGGGAGAAAGCACCGAGCGGGGAGAAAGCACCGAGCGAGGAGAAATCACCGAGCGGGGAGAAAGCACCGAGCGAGGAGAAAGCACCGAGCGAGGGGAAAGCACCGAGCGAGGGGAAAGCATCGAGCGAGGGGAAAGCACCGAGCGGGGAGAAAGCACCGAGCGAGGAGAAAGCACCGAGCGAGGAGAAAGCACCGAGCGGGGAGAAAGCACCGAGCGAGGGGAAAGCACCGAGCGAGGAGAAAGCACCGAGCGGGGAGAAAGCACCGAGCGAGGGGAAAGCACCGAGCGAGGAGAAAGCACCTAGCGAGGAGAAAGCACCGAGCGGGGAGAAAGCACCGAGCGGGGAGAAAGCACCGAGCGAGGGGAAAGCACCGAGCGAGGAGAAAGCACCGAGCGAGGAGAAAGCACCGAGCGAGGGGAAAGCACCGAGCGGGGAGAAAGCACCGAGCGAGGAGAAAGCACCGAGAGAGGGGAAAGCACAGAGCGGGGAGAAAGCACCGAGCGGGGAGAAAGCACCGAGAGAGGGGAAAGCACCGAGCGAGGAGAAAGCACCGAGCGAGGAGAAAGCACCGAGCGGGGAGAAAGCACCGAGCGGGGAGAAAGGACCGAGCGAGGGGAAAGCACCGAGCGAGGAGAAAGCACCGAGCGGGGAGAAAGCACCGAGAGAGGGGAAAGCACCGAGCGGGGAGAAAGCACCGAGCGAGGGGAAAGCACCGAGCGGGGAGAAAGCACCGAGCGAGGAGAAAGCACCGAGCGGGGAGAAAGCACCGAGCGAGGGGAAAGCACCGAGCGAGGGGAAAGCACCGAGCGGGGAGAAAGCACAGAGCGGGGAGAAAGCACCGAGCGAGGAGAAATCACCGAGCGGGGAGAAAGCACCGAGCGGGGAGAAAGCACCGAGCGAGGGGAAAGCACCGAGCGAGGAGAAAGCACCGAGCGAGGAGAAATCACCGAGCGGGGAGAAAGCACCGAGCGGGGAGAAAGCACCGAGCGAGGGGAAAGCACCGAGCGAGGAGAAAGCACCGAGCGAGGAGAAAGCACCGAGCGGGGAGAAAGCACCGAGAGAGGGGAAAGCACCGAGCGGGGAGAAAGCACCGAGCGAGGGGAAAGCACCGAGCGGGGAGAAAGCACCGAGCGAGGAGAAAGCACCGAGCGGGGAGAAAGCACCGAGCGAGGGGAAAGCACAGAGCGGGGAGAAAGCACCGAGCGAGGAGAAATCACCGAGCGGGGAGAAAGCACCGAGAGAGGGGAAAGCACCGAGCGGGGAGAAAGCACCGAGCGAGGGGAAAGCACCGAGCGGGGAGAAAGCACCGAGCGAGGAGAAAGCACCGAGCGGGGAGAAAGCACCGAGAGAGGGGAAAGCACCGAGCGGGGAGAAAGCACCGAGCGAGGGGAAAGCACCGAGCGGGGAGAAAGCACCGAGCGAGGAGAAAGCACCGAGCGGGGAGAAAGCACCGAGCGAGGGGAAAGCACCGAGCGAGGGGAAAGCACCGAGCGGGGAGAAAGCACAGAGCGGGGAGAAAGCACCGAGCGAGGAGAAATCACCGAGCGGGGAGAAAGCACCGAGCGGGGAGAAAGCACCGAGCGAGGGGAAAGCACCGAGCGAGGAGAAAGCACCGAGCGAGGAGAAATCACCGAGCGGGGAGAAAGCACCGAGCGGGGAGAAAGCACCGAGCGAGGGGAAAGCACCGAGCGAGGAGAAAGCACCGAGCGAGGAGAAAGCACCGAGCGGGGAGAAAGCACCGAGAGAGGGGAAAGCACCGAGCGGGGAGAAAGCACCGAGCGAGGGGAAAGCACCGAGCGGGGAGAAAGCACCGAGCGAGGAGAAAGCACCGAGCGGGGAGAAAGCACCGAGCGAGGGGAAAGCACCGAGCGAGGGGAAAGCACCGAGCGGGGAGAAAGCACAGAGCGGGGAGAAAGCACCGAGCGAGGAGAAATCACCGAGCGGGGAGAAAGCACCGAGCGGGGAGAAAGCACCGAGCGAGGGGAAAGCACCGAGCGAGGAGAAAGCACCGAGCGAGGAGAAATCACCGAGCGGGGAGAAAGCACCGAGCGGGGAGAAAGCACCGAGAGGGGAAAAAGCACCGAGCGGGGAGAAAGCACCGAGCGAGGAGAAAGCACCGAGCGGGGAGAAAGCACCGAGAGGGGAGAAAGCACCGAGCGAGGGGAAAGCACAGAGCGAGGAGAAAGCACCGAGCGGGGGAAAGCACCGAGCGAGGAGAAAGCACCGAGCGAGGAGAAAGCACCGAGCGAGGAGAAAGCACCGAGCGAGGAGAAAGCACCGAGCGGGGGGAAAGCACCGAGCGGGGAGAAAGCACCGAGCGGGGAGAAAGCACCGAGCGAGGAGAAAGCACCGAGCCGGGAGAAACCACCGAGCGAGGGGAAAGCACCGAGCGAGGGGAAAGCACCGAGCGGGGAGAAAGCACCGAGCGGGGAGAAAGCACCGAGCGAGGAGAAAGCCCCGAGCGAGGAGAAACCACCGAGCGAGGGGAAAGCACCGAGCGAAGAGAAAGCACCGAGCGGGGAGAAAGCACCGAGCGAGGGGAAAGCACCGAGCGAGGAGAAAGCACCGAGCGAGGGGAAAGCACCGAGCGGGGGAAAGCACCGAGTGGAGGGAAAGCACCGAGCAGGGGGAAAGCACCGAGCGGGGTGAAAGCACCGAGCAGGCGAAAGCACCGAGCGGGGGAAAGCACCGAGCGGGGAGAAAGCAACGAGCGGGGGGAAAGCACCGAGCGAGGGGAAAGCACCGAGTGGAGGGAAAGCACCGAGCGGGGGGAAAGCACCGAGCGAGGGGAAAGTACCGAGCGGGGGGAAAGCACCGAGCGAGGAGAAAGCACCGAGCGGGGAGAAAGCACCGAGCGAGGAGAAAGCACCGAGCGGGGAGAAAGCACCGAGCGGGGAGAAAGCACCGAGAGGGGAGAAAGCACCGAGCGGGGAGAAAGCACCGAGCGAGGAGAAAGCACCGAGAGGGGACAAAGCACCGAGCGGGGAGAAAGCACCGAGCGAGGAGAAAGCACCGATAGGGGAGAAAGCACCGAGCGAGGTGAAAGCACCGAGAGGGGAGAAAGCACCGAGCGGGGAGAAAGCACCGAGGGAGGAGAAAGCACCGAGCGGGGAGAAAGCACCGAGCGAGGGGAAAGCACCGAGCGGGGAGAAAGCACCGAGCGAGGAGAAAGCACCGAGAGGGGAGAAAGCACCGAGCGGGGAGAAAGCACCGAGCGAGGAGAAAGCACCGAGCGGGGAGAAAGCACCGAGAGGGGAGAAAGCACCGAGCGAGGGGAAAGCACCGAGAGGGGAGAAAGCACTGAGCGAGGAGAAAGCACCGAGCGGGGAGAAAGCACCGAGCGAGGGGAAAGCACCGAGCGAGGGGAAAGCACCGAGCGCGGGGAAAGCACCGAGCGAGGAGAAAGCACCGAGCGAGGAGAAAGCACCGAGCGAGGAGAAAGCACCGAGCGAGGAGAAAGCACCGAGCGGGGAGAAAGCACCGAGAGGGGAGAAAGCACCGAGCGGGGAGAAAGCACCGAGCGAGGGGAAAGCACCGAGCGAGGAGAAAGCACCGAGCGGGGAGAAAGCACCGAGCGGGGAGAAAGCACCGAGAGGGGAGAAAGCACCGAGAGGGGAGAAAGCACCGAGCGGGGGAAAGCACCGAGCGAGGAGAAAGCACCGAGCGGGGAGAAAGCACCGAGCGGGGAGAAAGCACCGAGAGGGGAGAAAGCACCGAGCGGGGAGAAAGCACCGAGCGAGGAGAAAGCACCGAGAGGGGACAAAGCACCGAGCGGGGAGAAAGCACCGAGCGAGGAGAAAGCACCGAGCGCGGGGAAAGCACCGAGCGGGGAGAAAGCACCGAGAGGGGAGAAAGCACCGAGCGAGGGGAAAGCACCGAGCGAGGAGAAAGCACCGAGCGAGGGGAAAGCACCGAGCGAGGAGAAAGCACCGAGCAAGGGGAAAGCACCGAGCGAGGGGAAAGCACCGAGCGAGGGGAAAGCACCGAGCGGGGAGAAAGCACCGAGCGAGGAGAAAGCACCGAGAGGGGAGAAAGCACCGAGAGGGGAGAAAGCACCGAGCGGGGAGAAAGCACCGAGCGAGGGGAAAGCACCGAGCGAGGGGAAAGCACCGAGCGAGGAGAAAGCACCGAGCGAGGAGAAAGCACCGAGCGAGGGGAAAGCACCGAGCGAGGGGAAAGCACCGAGCGAGGAGAAAGCACCGAGCGAGGGGAAAGCACCGAGCGAGGGGAAAGCACCGAGCGGGGAGAAAGCACCGAGCGAGGAGAAAGCACCGAGCGAGGAGAAAGCACCGAGCGAGGGGAAAGCACCGAGCGAGGGGAAAGCACCGAGCGGGGAGAAAGCACCGAGCGAGGAGAAAGCACCGAGCGGGGAGAAAGCACCGAGCGGGGAGAAACCACCGAGAGGGGAGAAAGCACCGAGCGAGGAGAAAGCACCGAGCGAGGAGAAAGCATCGAGCGGGGAGAAAGCACCGAGCGAGGGGAAAGCATCGAGCGGGGAGAAAGCACCGAGCGAGGGGAAAGCATCGAGCGGGGAGAAAGCACCGAGCGGGGAGAAAGCACCGAGCGAGGGGAAAGCACCGAGCGAGGTGAAAGCACCGAGCGGGGAGAAAGCACCGAGCGGGGAGAAAGCACCGAGCGAGGGGAAAGCACCGAGCGAGGAGAAAGCACCGAGCGAGGAGAAAGCACCGAGCGGGGAGAAAGCACCGAGCGGGGAGAAAGCACCGAGCGAGGAGAAAGCACCGAGCGAGGGGAAAGCACCGAGCGGGGAGAAAGCACCGAGAGGGGAGAAAGCACCGAGCGAGGAGAAAGCACCGAGCGAGGAGAAAGCACCGAGAGGGGAAAAAGCACCGAGAGGGGAGAAAGCACCGAGCGAGGAGAAAGCACCGAGCGAGGAGAAAGCACCGAGCGGGGAGAAAGCACCGAGCGGGGAGAAAGCACCGAGCGAGGAGAAAGCACCGAGCGAGGAGAAAGCACCGAGCGGGGAGAAAGCACCGAGCGGGGAGAAAGCACCGAGCGGGGAGAAAGCACCGAGCGGGGAGAAAGCACCGAGCGAGGAGAAAGCACCGAGCGAGGAGAAAGCACCGAGCGAGGAGAAAGCACCGAGCGAGGGGAAAGCACCGAGCGGGGAGAAAGCACCGAGCGAGGGGAAAGCACCGAACGGGGAGTAAGCACCGAGAGGGGAGAAAGCACCGAGCGAGGAGAAAGCACCGAGCGGGGAGAAAGCACCGAGCGAGGAGAAAGCACCGAGCGAGGAGAAAGCACCGAGCGAGGAGAAAGCACCGAGCGAGGGGAAAGCACCGAGCGGGGAGAAAGCACCGAGCGAGGGGAAAGCACCGAGCGGGGAGAAAGCACCGAGAGGGGAGAAAGCACCGAGCGAGGAGAAAGCACCGAGAGGGGAGAAAGCACCGAGCGAGGAGAAAGCACCGAGCGAGGAGAAAGCACCGAGCGAGGAGAAAGTACCGAGCGGGGTGAAAGCACCGAGCGGGGAGAAAGCACCGAGCGGGGTGAAAGCACCGAGCGGGGAGAAAGCACCGAGCGAGGGGAAAGCACCGAGAGGGGAGAAAGCACCGAGCGAGGGGAAAGCACCGAGCGGGGAGAAAGCACCGAGCGGGGAGAAAGCACCGAGCGGGGAGAAAGCACCGAGCGAGGGGAAAGCACCGAGTGCGTAGAATGCACCGAGCGAGGAGAAAGCACCGAGCGAGGAGAAAGCACCGAGCGAGGAGAAAGCACCGAGCGAGGGGAAAGCACCGAGCGAGGGGAAAGCACCGAGCGGGGAGAAAGCACCGAGCGAGGGGAAAGCACCGAGCGAGGGGAAAGCACCGAGGGGGGAGAAAGCACCGAGCGAGGGGAAAGCACCGAGCGAGGGGAAAGCACCGAGCGAGGAGAAAGCACCGAGCGAGGGGAAAGCACCGAGCGGGGAGAAAGCACCGAGTGGGGAGAAAGCACCGAGCGAGGGGAAAGCACCGAGCGGGGAGAAAGCACCGAGCGGGGAGAAAGCACCGAGCGGGGAGAAAGCACCGAGCGAGGAGAAATCACCGAGCGGGGAGAAAGCACCGAGCGAGGAGAAAGCACCGAGCGAGGGGAAAGCACCGAGCGAGGGGAAAGCATCGAGCGAGGGGAAAGCACCGAGCGGGGAGAAAGCACCGAGCGAGGAGAAAGCACCGAGCGAGGAGAAAGCACCGAGCGGGGAGAAAGCACCGAGCGAGGGGAAAGCACCGAGCGAGGAGAAAGCACCGAGCGGGGAGAAAGCACCGAGCGAGGGGAAAGCACCGAGCGAGGAGAAAGCACCTAGCGAGGAGAAAGCACCGAGCGGGGAGAAAGCACCGAGCGGGGAGAAAGCACCGAGCGAGGGGAAAGCACCGAGCGAGGAGAAAGCACCGAGCGAGGAGAAAGCACCGAGCGAGGGGAAAGCACCGAGCGGGGAGAAAGCACCGAGCGAGGAGAAAGCACCGAGAGAGGGGAAAGCACCGAGCGGGGAGAAAGCACCGAGCGGGGAGAAAGCACCGAGAGAGGGGAAAGCACCGAGCGAGGAGAAAGCACCGAGCGAGGAGAAAGCACCGAGCGGGGAGAAAGCACCGAGCGGGGAGAAAGGACCGAGCGAGGGGAAAGCACCGAGCGAGGAGAAAGCACCGAGCGGGGAGAAAGCACCGAGAGAGGGGAAAGCACCGAGCGGGGAGAAAGCACCGAGCGAGGGGAAAGCACCGAGCGGGGAGAAAGCACCGAGCGAGGGGAAAGCACCGAGCGGGGAGAAAGCACCGAGAGGGGAGAAAGCACCGAGCGAGGAGAAAGCACCGAGAGGGGAGAAAGCACCGAGCGAGGAGAAAGCACCGAGCGAGGAGAAAGCACCGAGCGAGGAGAAAGTACCGAGCGGGGTGAAAGCACCGAGCGGGGAGAAAGCACCGAGCGGGGTGAAAGCACCGAGCGGGGAGAAAGCACCGAGCGAGGGGAAAGCGCCGAGAGGGGAGAAAGTACCGAGCGAGGGGAAAGCACCGAGCGGGGAGAAAGCACCGAGCGGGGAGAAAGCACCGAGCGGGGAGAAAGCACCGAGCGAGGGGAAAGCACCGAGTGGGTAGAATGCACCGAGCGAGGAGAAAGCACCGAGCGAGGAGAAAGCACCGAGCGAGGAGAAAGCACCGAGCGAGGGGAAAGCACCGAGCGAGGGGAAAGCACCGAGCGGGGAGAAAGCACCGAGCGAGGGGAAAGCACCGAGCGAGGGGAAAGCACCGAGGGGGGAGAAAGCACCGAGCGAGGGGAAAGCACCGAGCGAGGGGAAAGCACCGAGCGAGGAGAAAGCACCGAGCGAGGGGAAAGCACCGAGCGGGGAGAAAGCACCGAGTGGGGAGAAAGCACCGAGCGAGGGGAAAGCACCGAGCGGGGAGAAAGCACCGAGCGGGGAGAAAGCACCGAGCGGGGAGAAAGCACCGAGCGAGGAGAAATCACCGAGCGGGGAGAAAGCACCGAGCGAGGAGAAAGCACCGAGCGAGGGGAAAGCACCGTGCGAGGGGAAAGCATCGAGCGAGGGGAAAGCACCGAGCGGGGAGAAAGCACCGAGCGAGGAGAAAGCACCGAGCGAGGAGAAAGCACCGAGCGGGGAGAAAGCACCGAGCGAGGGGAAAGCACCGAGCGAGGAGAAAGCACCGAGCGGGGAGAAAGCACCGAGCGAGGGGAAAGCACCGAGCGAGGAGAAAGCACCTAGCGAGGAGAAAGCACCGAGCGGGGAGAAAGCACCGAGCGGGGAGAAAGCACCGAGCGAGGGGAAAGCACCGAGCGAGGAGAAAGCACCGAGCGAGGAGAAAGCACCGAGCGAGGGGAAAGCACCGAGCGGGGAGAAAGCACCGAGCGAGGAGAAAGCACCGAGAGAGGGGAAAGCACAGAGCGGGGAGAAAGCACCGAGCGGGGAGAAAGCACCGAGAGAGGGGAAAGCACCGAGCGAGGAGAAAGCACCGAGCGAGGAGAAAGCACCGAGCGGGGAGAAAGCACCGAGCGGGGAGAAAGGACCGAGCGAGGGGAAAGCACCGAGCGAGGAGAAAGCACCGAGCGGGGAGAAAGCACCGAGAGAGGGGAAAGCACCGAGCGGGGAGAAAGCACCGAGCGAGGGGAAAGCACCGAGCGGGGAGAAAGCACCGAGCGAGGAGAAAGCACCGAGCGGGGAGAAAGCACCGAGCGAGGGGAAAGCACCGAGCGAGGGGAAAGCACCGAGCGGGGAGAAAGCACAGAGCGGGGAGAAAGCACCGAGCGAGGAGAAATCACCGAGCGGGGAGAAAGCACCGAGCGGGGAGAAAGCACCGAGCGAGGGGAAAGCACCGAGCGAGGAGAAAGCACCGAGCGAGGAGAAATCACCGAGCGGGGAGAAAGCACCGAGCGGGGAGAAAGCACCGAGCGAGGGGAAAGCACCGAGCGAGGAGAAAGCACCGAGCGAGGAGAAAGCACCGAGCGGGGAGAAAGCACCGAGAGAGGGGAAAGCACCGAGCGGGGAGAAAGCACCGAGCGAGGGGAAAGCACCGAGCGGGGAGAAAGCACCGAGCGAGGAGAAAGCACCGAGCGGGGAGAAAGCACCGAGCGAGGGGAAAGCACCGAGCGAGGGGAAAGCACCGAGCGGGGAGAAAGCACAGAGCGGGGAGAAAGCACCGAGCGAGGAGAAATCACCGAGCGGGGAGAAAGCACCGAGAGAGGGGAAAGCACCGAGCGGGGAGAAAGCACCGAGCGAGGGGAAAGCACCGAGCGGGGAGAAAGCACCGAGCGAGGAGAAAGCACCGAGCGGGGAGAAAGCACCGAGAGAGGGGAAAGCACCGAGCGGGGAGAAAGCACCGAGCGAGGGGAAAGCACCGAGCGGGGAGAAAGCACCGAGCGAGGAGAAAGCACCGAGCGGGGAGAAAGCACCGAGCGAGGGGAAAGCACCGAGCGAGGGGAAAGCACCGAGCGGGGAGAAAGCACAGAGCGGGGAGAAAGCACCGAGCGAGGAGAAATCACCGAGCGGGGAGAAAGCACCGAGCGGGGAGAAAGCACCGAGCGAGGGGAAAGCACCGAGCGAGGAGAAAGCACCGAGCGAGGAGAAATCACCGAGCGGGGAGAAAGCACCGAGCGGGGAGAAAGCACCGAGCGAGGGGAAAGCACCGAGCGAGGAGAAAGCACCGAGCGAGGAGAAAGCACCGAGCGGGGAGAAAGCACCGAGAGAGGGGAAAGCACCGAGCGGGGAGAAAGCACCGAGCGAGGGGAAAGCACCGAGCGGGGAGAAAGCACCGAGCGAGGAGAAAGCACCGAGCGGGGAGAAAGCACCGAGCGAGGGGAAAGCACCGAGCGAGGGGAAAGCACCGAGCGGGGAGAAAGCACAGAGCGGGGAGAAAGCACCGAGCGAGGAGAAATCACCGAGCGGGGAGAAAGCACCGAGCGGGGAGAAAGCACCGAGCGAGGGGAAAGCACCGAGCGAGGAGAAAGCACCGAGCGAGGAGAAATCACCGAGCGGGGAGAAAGCACCGAGCGGGGAGAAAGCACCGAGAGGGGAAAAAGCACCGAGCGGGGAGAAAGCACCGAGCGAGGAGAAAGCACCGAGCGGGGAGAAAGCACCGAGAGGGGAGAAAGCACCGAGCGAGGGGAAAGCACAGAGCGAGGAGAAAGCACCGAGCGGGGGAAAGCACCGAGCGAGGAGAAAGCACCGAGCGAGGAGAAAGCACCGAGCGAGGAGAAAGCACCGAGCGAGGAGAAAGCACCGAGCGGGGGGAAAGCACCGAGCGGGGAGAAAGCACCGAGCGGGGAGAAAGCACCGAGCGAGGAGAAAGCACCGAGCCGGGAGAAACCACCGAGCGAGGGGAAAGCACCGAGCGAGGGGAAAGCACCGAGCGGGGAGAAAGCACCGAGCGGGGAGAAAGCACCGAGCGAGGAGAAAGCCCCGAGCGAGGAGAAACCACCGAGCGAGGGGAAAGCACCGAGCGAAGAGAAAGCACCGAGCGGGGAGAAAGCACCGAGCGAGGGGAAAGCACCGAGCGAGGAGAAAGCACCGAGCGAGGGGAAAGCACCGAGCGGGGGAAAGCACCGAGTGGAGGGAAAGCACCGAGCAGGGGGAAAGCACCGAGCGGGGTGAAAGCACCGAGCAGGCGAAAGCACCGAGCGGGGGAAAGCACCGAGCGGGGAGAAAGCAACGAGCGGGGGGAAAGCACCGAGCGAGTGGAAAGCACCGAGTGGAGGGAAAGCACCGAGCGGGGGGAAAGCACCGAGCGAGGGGAAAGTACCGAGCGGGGGGAAAGCACCGAGCGAGGAGAAAGCACCGAGCGGGGAGAAAGCACCGAGCGAGGAGAAATCACCGAGCGGGGAGAAAGCACCGAGCGGGGAGAAAGCACCGAGAGGGGAAAAAGCACCGAGCGGGGAGAAAGCACCGAGCGAGGAGAAAGCACCGAGCGGGGAGAAAGCACCGAGAGGGGAGAAAGCACCGAGCGAGGGGAAAGCACAGAGCGAGGAGAAAGCACCGAGCGGGGGAAAGCACCGAGCGAGGAGAAAGCACCGAGCGAGGAGAAAGCACCGAGCGAGGAGAAAGCACCGAGCGAGGAGAAAGCACCGAGCGGGGGGAAAGCACCGAGCGGGGAGAAAGCACCGAGCGGGGAGAAAGCACCGAGCGAGGAGAAAGCACCGAGCCGGGAGAAACCACCGAGCGAGGGGAAAGCACCGAGCGAGGGGAAAGCACCGAGCGGGGAGAAAGCACCGAGCGGGGAGAAAGCACCGAGCGAGGAGAAAGCCCCGAGCGAGGAGAAACCACCGAGCGAGGGGAAAGCACCGAGCGAAGAGAAAGCACCGAGCGGGGAGAAAGCACCAAGCGAGGGGAAAGCACCGAGCGAGGAGAAAGCACCGAGCGAGGGGAAAGCACCGAGCGGGGGAAAGCACCGAGTGGAGGGAAAGCACCGAGCAGGGGGAAAGCACCGAGCGGGGTGAAAGCACCGAGCAGGCGAAAGCACCGAGCGGGGGAAAGCACCGAGCGGGGAGAAAGCAACGAGCGGGGGGAAAGCACCGAGCGAGGGGAAAGCACCGAGTGGAGGGAAAGCACTGAGCGGGGGGAAAGCACCGAGCGAGGGGAAAGTACCGAGCGGGGGGAAAGCACCGAGCGAGGAGAAAGCACCGAGCGGGGAGAAAGCACCGAGCGGGGAGAAAGCACCGAGCGGGGGAAAGCAACGAGCGAGGGGAAAGCACCGAGCGGGGGAAAGCACCGAGTGGAGGGAAAGCACCGAGCATTGGGAAAGCACCGAGCGGGGTGAAAGCACCGAGCGGGGGAAAGCACCGAGCGAGGAGAAAGCACCGAGCGAGGGGAAAGTACCGAGCGGGGAGAAAGCACCGAGCGAGGGGAAAGCACCGAGCGAGGGGAAAGCACCGAGTGGGGAGAAAGCACCGAGCGAGGGGAAAGCACTGAGCGAGGGGAAAGCACCGAGCGAGGAGAAAGCACCGAGCGAGGGGAAAGCACCGAGCGGGGAGAAAGCACCGAGTGGGGAGAAAGCACCGAGCGAGGGGAAAGCACCGAGCGGGGAGAAAGCACCGAGCGGGGAGAAAGCACCGAGCGGGGAGAAAGCACCGAGCGAGGAGAAATCACCGAGCGGGGAGAAAGCACCGAGCGAGGAGAAAGCACCGAGCGAGGGGAAAGCACCGAGCGAGGGGAAAGCACCGAGCGGGGAGAAAGCACCGAGCGGGGAGAAAGCACAGAGCGGGGAGAAAGCACCGAGCGAGGAGAAATCACCGAGCGGGGAGAAAGCACCGAGCGGGGAGAAAGCACCGAGCGAGGGGAAAGCACCGAGCGAGGAGAAAGCACCGAGCGAGGAGAAATCACCGAGCGGGGAGAAAGCACCGAGCGGGGAGAAAGCACCGAGCGAGGGGAAAGCACCGAGCGAGGAGAAAGCACCGAGCGAGGAGAAAGCACCGAGCGGGGAGAAAGCACCGAGAGAGGGGAAAGCACCGAGCGGGGAGAAAGCACCGAGCGAGGGGAAAGCACCGAGCGGGGAGAAAGCACCGAGCGAGGAGAAAGCACCGAGCGGGGAGAAAGCACCGAGCGAGGGGAAAGCACCGAGCGAGGGGAAAGCACCGAGCGGGGAGAAAGCACAGAGCGGGGAGAAAGCACCGAGCGAGGAGAAATCACCGAGCGGGGAGAAAGCACCGAGCGGGGAGAAAGCACCGAGCGAGGGGAAAGCACCGAGCGAGGAGAAAGCACCGAGCGAGGAGAAATCACCGAGCGGGGAGAAAGCACCGAGCGGGGAGAAAGCACCGAGAGGGGAAAAAGCACCGAGAGGGGAAAAAGCACCGAGCGGGGAGAAAGCACCGAGCGAGGAGAAAGCACCGAGCGGGGAGAAAGCACCGAGAGGGGAGAAAGCACCGAGCGAGGGGAAAGCACAGAGCGAGGAGAAAGCACCGAGCGGGGGAAAGCACCGAGCGAGGAGAAAGCACCGAGCGAGGAGAAAGCACCGAGCGAGGAGAAAGCACCGAGCGAGGAGAAAGCACCGAGCGGGGGGAAAGCACCGAGCGGGGAGAAAGCACCGAGCGGGGAGAAAGCACCGAGCGAGGAGAAAGCACCGAGCCGGGAGAAACCACCGAGCGAGGGGAAAGCACCGAGCGAGGGGAAAGCACCGAGCGGGGAGAAAGCACCGAGCGGGGAGAAAGCACCGAGCGAGGAGAAAGCCCCGAGCGAGGAGAAACCACCGAGCGAGGGGAAAGCACCGAGCGAAGAGAAAGCACCGAGCGGGGAGAAAGCACCGAGCGAGGGGAAAGCACCGAGCGAGGAGAAAGCACCGAGCGAGGGGAAAGCACCGAGCGGGGGAAAGCACCGAGTGGAGGGAAAGCACCGAGCAGGGGGAAAGCACCGAGCGGGGTGAAAGCACCGAGCAGGCGAAAGCACCGAGCGGGGGAAAGCACCGAGCGGGGAGAAAGCAACGAGCGGGGGGAAAGCACCGAGCGAGGGGAAAGCACCGAGTGGAGGGAAAGCACCGAGCGGGGGGAAAGCACCGAGCGAGGGGAAAGTACCGAGCGGGGGGAAAGCACCGAGCGAGGAGAAAGCACCGAGCGGGGAGAAAGCACCGAGCGAGGAGAAATCACCGAGCGGGGAGAAAGCACCGAGCGAGGAGAAAGCACCGAGCGGGGAGAAAGCACCGAGAGGGGAGAAAGCACCGAGCGAGGGGAAAGCACAGAGCGAGGAGAAAGCACCGAGCGGGGGAAAGCACCGAGCGAGGAGAAAGCACCGAGCGAGGAGAAAGCACCGAGCGAGGAGAAAGCACCGAGCGAGGAGAAAGCACCGAGCGGGGGGAAAGCACCGAGCGGGGAGAAAGCACCGAGCGGGGAGAAAGCACCGAGCGAGGAGAAAGCACCGAGCCGGGAGAAACCACCGAGCGAGGGGAAAGCACCGAGCGAGGGGAAAGCACCGAGCGGGGAGAAAGCACCGAGCGGGGAGAAAGCACCGAGCGAGGAGAAAGCCCCGAGCGAGGAGAAACCACCGAGCGAGGGGAAAGCACCGAGCGAAGAGAAAGCACCGAGCGAGGAGAAAGCACCGAGCGAGGAGAAAGCACCGAGCGAGGGGAAAGCACCGAGCGGGGAGAAAGCACCAAGCGAGGGGAAAGCACCGAGCGAGGAGAAAGCACCGAGCGAGGGGAAAGCACCGAGCGGGGGAAAGCACCGAGTGGAGGGAAAGCACCGAGCAGGGGGAAAGCACCGAGCGGGGTGAAAGCACCGAGCAGGCGAAAGCACCGAGCGGGGGAAAGCACCGAGCGGGGAGAAAGCAACGAGCGGGGGGAAAGCACCGAGCGAGGGGAAAGCACCGAGTGGAGGGAAAGCACCGAGCGGGGGGAAAGCACCGAGCGAGGGGAAAGTACCGAGCGGGGGGAAAGCACCGAGCGAGGAGAAAGCACCGAGCGGGGAGAAAGCACCGAGCGGGGAGAAAGCACCGAGCGGGGGAAAGCAACGAGCGAGGGGAAAGCACCGAGCGGGGGAAAGCACCGAGTGGAGGGAAAGCACCGAGCATTGGGAAAGCACCGAGCGGGGTGAAAGCACCGAGCGGGGGAAAGCACCGAGCGAGGAGAAAGCACCGAGCGAGGGGAAAGTACCGAGCGGGGAGAAAGCACCGAGCGAGGGGAAAGCACCGAGCGAGGGGAAAGCACCGAGTGGGGAGAAAGCACCGAGCGAGGGGAAAGCACTGAGCGAGGGGAAAGCACCGAGCGAGGAGAAAGCACCGAGCGAGGGGAAAGCACCGAGCGGGGAGAAAGCACCGAGTGGGGAGAAAGCACCGAGCGAGGGGAAAGCACCGAGCGGGGAGAAAGCACCGAGCGGGGAGAAAGCACCGAGCGGGGAGAAAGCACCGAGCGAGGAGAAATCACCGAGCGGGGAGAAAGCACCGAGCGAGGAGAAAGCACCGAGCGAGGGGAAAGCACCGAGCGAGGGGAAAGCACCGAGCGGGGAGAAAGCACCGAGCGAGGAGAAAGCACCGAGCGGGGAGAAAGCACCGAGCGAGGGGAAAGCACCGAGCGAGGAGAAAGCACCGAGCGGGGAGAAAGCACCGAGCGAGGGGAAAGCACCGAGCGAGGAGAAAGCACCGAGCGGGGAGAAAGCACCGAGAGAGGGGAAAGCACCGAGCGGGGAGAAAGGACCGAGCGAGGGGAAAGCACCGAGCGAGGAGAAAGCACCGAGCGGGGAGAAAGCACCGAGAGAGGGGAAAGCACCGAGCGGGGAGAAAGCACCGAGCGAGGGGAAAGCAACGAGCGAGGGGAAAGCACCGAGCGGGGGAAAGCACCGAGTGGAGGGAAAGCACCGAGCAGGGGGAAAGCACCGAGCGGGGTGAAAGCACCGAGCGGGGGAAAGCACCGAGCGAGGAGAAAGCACCGAGCGAGGGGAAAGTACCGAGCGGGGAGAAAGCACCGAGCGAGGGGAAAGCACCGAGCGAGGGGAAAGCACCGAGTGGGGAGAAAGCACCGAGCGAGGGGAAAGCACTGAGCGAGGGGAAAGCACCGAGCGAGGAGAAAGCACCGAGCGAGGGGAAAGCACCGAGCGGGGAGAAAGCACCGAGTGGGGAGAAAGCACCGAGCGAGGGGAAAGCACTCGAAAGGGGAGAAAGCACCGAGCGGGGAGAAAGCACCGAGCGGGGAGAAAGCACCGAGCGAGGAGAAATCACCGAGCGGGGAGAAAGCACCGAGCGAGGAGAAAGCACCGAGCGAGGGGAAAGCACCGAGCGAGGGGAAAGCACCGAGCGGGGAGAAAGCACCGAGCGAGGAGAAAGCACCGAGCGGGGAGAAAGCACCGAGCCTGGGGAAAGCACCGAGCGAGGAGAAAGCACCGAGCGGGGAGAAAGCACCGAGCGAGGGGAAAGCACCGAGCGAGGAGAAAGCACCGAGCGAGGAGAAAGCACCGAGAGAGGGGAAAGCACCGAGCGGGGAGAAAGCACCGAGCGGGGAGAAAGCACCGAGAGAGGGGAAAGCACCGAGCGGGGAGAAAGGACCGAGCGAGGGGAAAGCACCGAGCGAGGAGAAAGCACCGAGCGGGGAGAAAGCACCGAGAGAGGGGAAAGCACCGAGCGGGGAGAAAGCACCGAGCGAGGGGAAAGCACCGAGCGGGGAGAAAGCACCGAGCGAGGAGAAAGCACCGAGCGGGGAGAAAGCACCGAGCGAGGGGAAAGCACCGAGCGAGGGGAAAGCACCGAGCGGGGAGAAAGCACAGAGCGGGGAGAAAGCACCGAGCGAGGAGAAATCACCGAGCGGGGAGAAAGCACCGAGCGGGGAGAAAGCACCGAGAGGGGAAAAAGCACCGAGCGGGGAGAAAGCACCGAGCGAGGAGAAAGCACCGAGCGGGGAGAAAGCACCGAGAGGGGAGAAAGCACCGAGCGAGGGGAAAGCACCGAGCGAGGAGAAAGCACCGAGCGGGGGGAAAGCACCGAGCGGGGAGAAAGCACCGAGCGAGTGGAAAGCACCGAGCGGGGAGAAAGCACCGAGCGGGGAGAAAGCACCGAGCGAGGAGAAAGCACCGAGCCGGGAGAAAGCACCGAGCGAAGAGAAAGCACCGAGCGGGGAGAAAGCACCGAGCGAGGGGAAAGCACCGAGCGAGGAGAAAGCACCGAGCGAGGGGAAAGCACCGAGTGGAGGGAAAGCACCGAGCAGGGGGAAAGCACCGAGCGGGGTGAAAGCACCGAGCGGGCGAAAGCACCGAGCGGGGGAAAGCACCGAGCGGGGGAAAGCACCGAGCGGGGAGAAAGCAACGAGCGGGGGGAAAGCACCGAGCGAGGGGAAAGCACCGAGTGGAGGGAAAGCACCGAGCGGGGGGAAAGCACCGAGCGAGGGGAAAGTACCGAGCGGGGGGAAAGCACCGAGCGAGGGGAAAGCACCGAGCGGGGAGAAAGCACCGAGCGAGGAGAAAGCACCGAGCAGGGAGAAAGCACCGAGCGAGGGGAAAGCACCGAGCGAGGAGAAAGCACCGAGCGGGGAGAAAGCACCGAGCGAGGGGAAAGCACCGAGCGAGGAGAAAGCACCGAGCGAGGAGAAAGCACCGAGAGAGGGGAAAGCACCGAGCGGGGAGAAAGCACCGAGCGGGGAGAAAGCACCGAGAGAGGGGAAAGCACCGAGCGGGGAGAAAGGACCGAGCGAGGGGAAAGCACCGAGCGAGGAGAAAGCACCGAGCGGGGAGAAAGCACCGAGAGAGGGGAAAGCACCGAGCGGGGAGAAAGCACCGAGCGAGGGGAAAGCAACGAGCGAGGGGAAAGCACCGAGCGGGGGAAAGCACCGAGTGGAGGGAAAGCACCGAGCAGGGGGAAAGCACCGAGCGGGGTGAAAGCACCGAGCGGGGGAAAGCACCGAGCGAGGAGAAAGCACCGAGCGAGGGGAAAGTACCGAGCGGGGAGAAAGCACCGAGCGAGGGGAAAGCACCGAGCGAGGGGAAAGCACCGAGTGGGGAGAAAGCACCGAGCGAGGGGAAAGCACTGAGCGAGGGGAAAGCACCGAGCGAGGAGAAAGCACCGAGAAGGGAGAAAGCACCGAGTGAGGAGAAAGCACCGAGAAGGGAGAAAGCACCGAGAGGGGAGAAAGCACCGAGCGGGGAGAAAGCACCGAGAGGGGAGAAAGCACCGAGAGGGGAGAAAGCACCGAGCGAGGAGAAAGCACCGAGCGGGGAGAAAGCACCGAGCGCGGGGAAAGCACCGAGCGGGGAGAAAGCACCGAGCGAGGGGAAAGCACCGAGCGGGGAGAAAGCACCGAGCGAGGAGAAAGCACCGAGCGGGGAGAAAGCACCGAGCGAGGGGAAAGCACCGAGCGGGGGAAAGCACCGAGTGGAGGGAAAGCACCGAGCAGGGGGAAAGCACCGAGCGGGGTGAAAGCACCGAGCGGGGGAAAGCACCGAGCGGGGGAAAGCACCGAGCGGGGGAAAGCACCGAGCGGGGTGAAAGCACCGAGCGAGGGGAAAGCACCGAGCGGGGAGAAAGCACCGAGCGAGGGGAAAGCACCGAGCGAGGGGAAAGCACCGAGCGGGGAGAAAGCACCGAGCGAGTGGAAAGCACCGAGCGGGGAGAAAGCACCGAGAGGGGAAAGCACCGAGCGGGGAGAAAGCACCGAGCGAGGGGAAAGCACCGAGCGGGGAGAAAGCACCGAGAGGGGAGAAAGCACCGAGCGAGGAGAAAGCACCGAGCGGGGAGAAAGCACCGAGCGAGGAGAAAGCACCGAGCGAGGAGAAAGCACCGAGCGAGGAGAAAGCACCGAGCGAGGGGAAAGCACCGAGCGGGGAGAAAGCACCAAGCGAGGGGAAAGCACCGAGCGGGGAGAAAGCACCGAGAGGGGAGAAAGCACCGAGCGAGGAGAAAGCACCGAGCGAGGAGAAAGCACCGAGCGAGGAGAAAGCACCGAGCGGGGTGAAAGCACCGAGCGAGGGGAAAGCACCGAGCGAGGAGAAAGCACCGAGCGAGGAGAAAGCACCGAGCGAGGAGAAAGCACCGAGCGAGGAGAAAGCACCGAGCGGGGTGAAAGCACCGAGCGGGGAGAAAGCACCGAGCGGGGTGAAAGCACCGAGCGAGGGGAAAGCACCGAGCGAGGGGAAAGCACCGAGCGAGGAGAAAGCACCGAGCGAGGAGAAAGCACCGAGCGAGGAGAAAGCACCGAGCGGGGTGAAAGCACCGAGCGGGGAGAAAGCACCGAGCGAGGGGAAAGCACCGAGAGGGGAGAAAGCACCGAGCGAGGGGAAAGCACCGAGCGGGGAGAAAGCACCGAGCGGGGAGAAAGCACCGAGCGGGGAGAAAGCACCGAGCGAGGGGAAAGCACCGAGCGAGGAGAAAGCACCGAGCGGGGAGAAAGCACCGAGCGGGGAGAAAGCACCGAGTGGGGAGAAAGCACCGAGCGAGGGGAAAGCACCGAGCGAGGAGAAAGCACCGAGCGAGGGGAAAGCACCGAGTGGGGAGAAAGCACCGAGCGAGGGGAAAGCACCGAGCGAGGAGAAAGCACCGAGCGAGGGGAAAGCACCGAGCGGGGAGAAAGCACCGAGTGGGGAGAAAGCACCGAGCGAGGGCAAAGCACCGAGCGGGGAGAAAGCACCGAGCGGGGAGAAAGCACCGAGCGGGGAGAAAGCACCGAGCGAGGAGAAATCACCGAGCGGGGAGAAAGCACCGAGCGAGGAGAAAGCACCGAGCGAGGGGAAAGCACCGAGCGAGGGGAAAGCACCGAGCGGGGAGAAAGCACCGAGCGAGGAGAAAGCACCGAGCGGGGAGAAAGCACCGAGCGAGGGGAAAGCACCGAGCGAGGAGAAAGCACCGAGCGGGGAGAAAGCACCGAGCGAGGGGAAAGCACCGAGCGAGGAGAAAGCACCGAGCGAGGAGAAAGCACCGAGAGAGGGGAAAGCACCGAGCGGGGAGAAAGCACCGAGCGGGGAGAAAGCACCGAGAGAGGGGAAAGCACCGAGCGGGGAGAAAGGACCGAGCGAGGGGAAAGCACCGAGCGAGGAGAAAGCACCGAGCGGGGAGAAAGCACCGAGAGAGGGGAAAGCACCGAGCGGGGAGAAAGCACCGAGCGAGGGGAAAGCACCGAGCGGGGAGAAAGCACCGAGCGAGGAGAAAGCACCGAGCGGGGAGAAAGCACCGAGCGGGGAGAAAGCACACAGCGGGGAGAAAGCACCGAGCGAGGGGAAAGCACCGAGCGAGGGGAAAGCACCGAGCGGGGAGAAAGCACAGAGCGGGGAGAAAGCACCGAGCGAGGAGAAATCACCGAGCGGGGAGAAAGCACCGAGCGGGGAGAAAGCACCGAGCGAGGGGAAAGCACCGAGCGAGGAGAAAGCACCGAGCGAGGAGAAATCACCGAGCGGGGAGAAAGCACCGAGCGGGGAGAAAGCACCGAGAGGGGAAAAAGCACCGAGCGGGGAGAAAGCACCGAGCGAGGAGAAAGCACCGAGCGGGGAGAAAGCACCGAGAGGGGAGAAAGCACCGAGCGAGGGGAAAGCACCGAGCGAGGAGAAAGCACCGAGCGGGGGGAAAGCACCGAGCGGGGAGAAAGCACCGAGCGAGTGGAAAGCACCGAGCGGGGAGAAAGCACCGAGCGGGGAGAAAGCACCGAGCGAGGAGAAAGCACCGAGCCGGGAGAAAGCACCGAGCGAAGAGAAAGCACCGAGCGGGGAGAAAGCACCGAGCGAGGGGAAAGCACCGAGCGAGGAGAAAGCACCGAGCGAGGGGATAGCACCGAGCGGGGGAAAGCACCGAGTGGAGGGAAAGCACCGAGCAGGGGGAAAGCACCGAGCGGGGTGAAAGCACCGAGCGGGCGAAAGAACCGAGCGGGGGAAAGCACCGAGCGGGGAGAAAGCAACGAGCGGGGGGAAAGCACCGAGCGAGGGGAAAGCACCGAGTGGAGGGAAAGCACCGAGCGGGGAGAAAGCACCGAGCGAGGGGAAAGCACCGAGCGGGGGGAAAGCACCGAGCGAGGGGAAAGTACCGAGCGGGGGGAAAGCACCGAGCGAGGGGAAAGCACCGAGCGGGGAGAAAGCACCGAGCGGGGGGAAAGCACCGAGCGGGGGAAAGCAACGAGCGAGGGGAAAGCACCGAGCGGGGGAAAGCACCGAGTGGAGGGAAAGCACCGAGCAGGGGGAAAGCACCGAGCGGGGTGAAAGCACCGAGCGGGGGAAAGCACCGAGCGGGGGAAAGCACCGAGCGGGGGAAAGCACCACGCGGGGTGAAAGCACCGAGCGAGGGGAAAGCACCGAGCGGGGAGAAAGCACCGAGCGGGGGAAAGCACCGAGCAAGGAGAAAGCACCGAGAAGGGAGAAAGCACCGAGTGAGGAGAAAGCACCGAGAAGGGAGAAAGCACCGAGAGGGGAGAAAGCACCGAGCGGGGAGAAAGCACCGAGAGGGGAGAAAGCACCGAGAGGGGAGAAAGCACCGAGCGAGGAGAAAGCACCGAGCGGGGAGAAAGCACCGAGCGCGGGGAAAGCACCGAGCGGGGAGAAAGCACCGAGCGAGGGGAAAGCACCGAGCGGGGAGAAAGCACCGAGCGAGGGGAAAGCACCGAGCGGGGAGAAAGCACCGAGCGGGGAGAAAGCACCGGGCAGGGAGAAAGCACCGAGCGGGGAGAAAGCACCGAGCGAGGAGAAAGCACCGAGCGAGGGGAAAGCACCGAGCGGGGAGAAAGCACCGAGCAAGGGGAAAGCACCGAGCGGGGAAAAAGCACCGAGCGAGGAGAAAGCACCGAGCGAGGGGAAAGCACCGAGCGGGGCGAAAGCACCGAGCGGGGAGAAAGCACCGAGCGGGGAGAAAGCACCGAGCGGGGAGAAAGCACCGAGCGGGGAGAAAGCACCGAGCGAGGGGAAAGCAGCGAGCGAGGGGAAAGCACCGAGCGAGGGGAAAGCACCGAGCGAGGGGAAAGCACCGAGCGAGGGGAAAGCACCGAGCGAGGGGAAAGCACCGAGCGAGGAGAAAGCACCGAGCGAGGAGAAAGCACCGAGCGGGGAGAAAGCACCGAGCGGGGAGAAAGCACCGAGAGGGGAGAAAGCACCGAGCGAGGGGAAAGCACCGAGCGGGGAGAAAGCACCGAGGGGGAGAAAGCACCGAGCGGGGAGAAAGCACCGAGCGAGGAGAAAGCACCGAGCGAGGAGAAAGCACCGAGCGAGGAGAAAGCACCGAGCGAGGAGAAAGCACCGAGCGAGGGGAAAGCACCGAGCGAGGAGAAAGCACCGAGCGAGGGGAAAGCACCGAGCGAGGGGAAAACACCGAGCGAGGAGAAAGCACCGAGCAGGGAGAAAGCACCGAGAGGGGAGAAAGCACCGAGCGAGGGGAAAGCACCGAGCGAGGAGAAAGCACCGAGCGGGGAGAAAGCACCGAGCGAGGGGAAAGCACCGAGCGAGGAGAAAGCACCGAGCGGGGATAAAGCACCGAGCGAGGAGAAAGCACCGAGCGAGGAGAAAGCACCGAGAGGGGAGAAAGCACCGAGAGGGGAGAAAGCACTAAAATTGGTGGAGTAGCAGATGGTGAAGGGGACTGTCAAGAGAATACAGCAGCAAATATATAGATGGGAGAATTGGGCGGAGAAATGGCAGATGGAGTTCAATCCGAGCAAATGCGAGGTGATGCATTTTGGAAGACCCAATTCAAGAGCGAACTATACTGTAAATGAAAAAGCTCTGGGAAAAATTGATGTACAGAGATCTGGGTGTTCAGGTCCATTGTACCCTGAAGGTGGTTGCGCAGGTCGATCGAATGGTCAAGGAGGCATACGGCATGCTTTCCTTCATTGGAAGGGGTATTGAGTACAAGAGTTGGCAGGTCATGTTACAGTTGTATAAGATTTTGGTTCGGCCACGTTTGGAATACTGCGTACAGTTACCACATGACCAAAAGGATGTGGATGCTTTGGAGAAGGTGCAGATGAGGTTCACTAGGATGTTGCCTGGTATGGAGGGCGTTAGCTATGAAGAGAGGTTGAGTAGATTAGGGTTATTTTCATTAGAAAGACGGAGGTTGAGGGGGGACCTCATTGAGGTCTACAAAATCATGTGAGGTATAGACAGGGTGGATAGCAAGAAGCTTTTTTCCAGACTGGGGGACTCAATTAGTAGGGGTCCTGAGTTCAAGGTGAGAGGGGAAAAGTTTAAGGGAGATATGCGTGGAAAGTTCTTTACGCAGAGGGTGGTGGGTGCCTGGAACGCATTGCCGGCGGAGATGGAAGAGGCGGGCACGATAGCACCATTTAAGATGTATCTAGACAGAAACATGATTGGGCAGGGAGCAGAGGGATACAGATCCTTAGAAAATAGGCGACAGTTTTAGATAGGGGATCTGGATTGGCGCAGGCTTGGAGGGCCGAAGGGCCTGTTCTTGTGCTGTAATTTTTCTTTGTTCTTTGGCGGAAAAGCACCGAGTGGGGGGAAAGCACGAGCGGGGGAAGGCAGCAAGCACCGAGTGGGGAAAGCACTGAGCACCGCGTCGGGAAAGCACCGGGCGGGGGAAAGCACCGAGCGGGGGAAAGCACCGAGCGGGGAGAAAGCACCGAGCGGGGGAAAGCACCGAGCAGGGGGAAAGCACCGAGCGGGGAGAAAGCACCGAGCGGGGGAAAGCAACGAGCGGGGGGAAAGCACCGAGCGAGGGGAAAGCACCGAGTGGAGGGAAAGCACCGAGCGGGGGGAAAGCACCGAGCGAGGGGAAAGTACCGAGCGGGGGGAAAGCACCGAGCGAGGGGAAAGCACCGAGCGGGGAGAAAGCACCGAGCGGGGAGAAAGCACCGAGCGGGGGAAAGCAACGAGCGAGGGGAAAGCACCGAGCGGGGGAAAGCACCGAGTGGAGGGAAAGCACCGAGCAGGGGGAAAGCACCGAGCGGGGTGAAAGCACCGAGCGGGGGAAAGCACCGAGCGGGGGAAAGCACCGAGCGGGGTGAAAGCACCGAGCGACGGGAAAGCACCGAGCGGGGAGAAAGCACCGAGCGAGGAGAAAGCATCGAGCGGGGTGAAAGCACCGAGCGGGGTGAAAGCACCGAGCGGGGAGAAAGCACCGAGCGAGGAGAAAGCACCGAGCGAGGAGAAAGCACCGAGCGAGGAGAAAGCACAGAGCGAGGAGAAAGCACCGAGCGGGGAGAAAGCACCGAGCGGGGAGAAAGCACCGAGCGGGGAGAAAGCACCGAGTGGGGGAAAGCACCGAGCGGGGGAAAGCACCGAGCGGGGAGAAAGCACCAAGTGGGGGAAAGCACCGAGCGGGGGAAAGCACCGAGCGGGGAGAAAGCACCGAGCGAGGAGAAAGCACCAAGCGGGGGAAAGCATCGAGTGGGGGAAAGCACCGAGCGAGGTGAAAGCACCGAGCGAGGAGAAAGCACCGAGCGAGGAGAAAGCACCGAGCGGGGAGAAAGCACCGAGCGGGGAGAAAGCACCGAGCGGGGAGAAAGCACCGAGCGGGGAGAAAGCACCGAGCGAGGGGAAAGCACCGAGCGAGGAGAAAGCACCGAGCGGGGAGAAAGCACCGAGCGGGGAGAAAGCACAGAGCGAGGAGAAAGCACCGAGCGGGGAGAAAGCACAGAGCGAGGAGAAAGCACCGAGCGGGGAGAAAGCACCGAACGGGGAGAAAGCACCGAGCGGGGAGAAAGCACCGAGCGGGGGGAAAGCACCGAGCGGGGGAAAGCACCGAGCGAGGAGAAAGCACCGAGCGGGGGAAAGCACCGAGCGAGGAGAAAGCACCGAGCGAGGGGAAAGCACCGAGCGGGGAGAAAGCACCGAGCGAGGAGAAAGCACCGAGCGGGGGGAAAGCACCGAGCGGGGAGAAAGCACCGAGCGGGGGAAAGCACCGAGCGAGGGGAAAGCACCGAGCGGGGGAAAGCACCGAGCGAGGAGAAAGCACCGAGCGGGGGAAAGCACCGAGCGAGGAGAAAGCACCGAGCGAGGAGAAAGCACCGAGCGGGGAGAAAGCACCGAGCGAGGGGAAAGCACCGAGCGGGGAGAAAGTACCGAGCGAGGGGAAAGCACCGAGCGGGGAGAAAGCACCGAGCGGGGGAAAGCACCGAGCGAGGAGAGAGCACCGAGCGAGGGGAAAGCACCGAGCGCGGGGAAAGTACCGAGCGAGGGGAAAGCACCGAGCGGGGAGAAAGCACCGAGCGAGGGGAAAGCACCGAGCGGGGAGAAAGCACCGAGCGGGGGAAAGCACCGAGCGGGGAGAAAGCACCGAGCGAGGGGAAAGCACCGAGCGCGGGGAAAGCACCGAGCGAGGGGAAAGCACCGAGCGGGGAGAAAGCACCGCGTGAGGAGAAAGCACCGAGTGAGGAGAAAGCGAGGAGAAAGCACCGAGCGAGGAGAGAGCACCGAGCGAGGAGAAAGCGAGGAGAAAGCACCGAGCGAGGGGAAAGCACCGAGCGGGGAGAAAGCACCGAGCGGGGAGAAAGCACCGAGCGAGGGGAAAGCACCGAGCGGGGGAAAGCACCGAGCGGGGGGAAAGCACCGAGCGAGGGGAAAGCACCGAGCGGGGAGAAAGCACCGAGCGGGGGAAAGCACCGAGCGAGGAGAAAGCACCGAGCGGGGGAAAGCACCGAGCGGGGAGAAAGCACCGAGTGGGGAGAAAGCACCGAGCGAGGGGAAAGCACCGAGCGAGGAGAGAGCACCGAGCGAGGAGAAAGCGAGGAGAAAGCACCGAGCGAGGGGAAAGCACCGAGCGCGGGGAAAGTACCGAGCGAGGGGAAAGCACCGAGCGGGGAGAAAGCACCGAGTGAGGAGAAAGCACCGAGTGAGGAGAAAGCTAGGGGAAAGCACCGAGCGAGGAGAAAGCGAGGAGAAAGCACCGAGCGAGGGGAAAGCACCGAGCGGGGAGAAAGCACCGAGCGGGGAGAAAGCACCGAGCGGGGAGAAAGCACTGAGCGGGGAGAAAGCACCGAGCGAGGGGAAAGCACCGAGCGGGGGGAAAGCACCGAGCGAGGGGAAAGCACCGATCGGGGAGAAAGCACCGAGCGGGGGAAAGCACCGAGCGAGGATAAAGCACCGAGCGGGGAGAAAGCACCGAGCG
This sequence comes from Scyliorhinus torazame, assembly GCF_047496885.1. NCBI lineage: Eukaryota > Metazoa > Chordata > Chondrichthyes > Carcharhiniformes > Scyliorhinidae > Scyliorhinus > Scyliorhinus torazame. The sequence continues at coordinate 267,275,735 of NC_092713.1, read as the reverse complement.
GGGAGAAAGCACCGAGCGAGGGGAAAGCACCGAGCGGGGAGAAAGCACCGAGCGGGGGAAAGCACCGAGCGAGGAGAAAGCACCGAGCGAGGAGAAAGCACCGAGAGAGGAGAAAGCACCGAGCGAGGGGAAAGCACCGAGCGAGGGGAAAGCACCGAGCGGGGGGAAAGCACCGAGCGAGGGGAAAGCACCGAGCGAGGGGAAAGCACCGAGCGGGGGAAAGCACCGAGCGAGGGGAAAGCACCGAGCGGGGGAAAGCACCGAGCGAGGAGAAAGCACCGAGAGGGGGGAAAGCACCGAGCGAGGAGAAAGCACCGAGCGGGGGAAAGCACCGAGCGAGGAGAAAGCACCGAGCGGGGGAAAGCACCGAGCGGGGGAAAGCACCGAGCGAGGGGAAAGCACCGAGCGGGGAGAAAGCACCGAGCGAGGAGAAAGCACCGAGCGGGGAGAAAGCACCGAGCGAGGGGAAAGCACCGAGCGGGGAGAAAGCACCGAGCGAGGAGAAAGCACCGAGCGGGGAGAAAGCACCGAGCGAGGAGAAAGCACCGAGCGGGGAGAAAGCACCGAGCGAGGAGAAAGCACCGAGCGGGGGAAAGCATCGAGCGGGGGGAAAGCACCGAGCGGGGGAAAGCAGCGAGCACCGAACACTTCATGCACTGAATGAGGCACAAGCACCAAGCATTGAGGTGAGGCTTGGTCAACCGCGGTCAGCACCAGGCAGGTGTGGGTGAGGTAGGCAGCAGGTGAGCATTGCCCCAAGGTGAGGGAGAGGCAGCCATGGCGAGCACCAAGTGTGGATGAGGGAGGGGACCCTAGCATAGCTGCAGGCAAGGCAATGAATCGCAGTGAAGGCAGCAGACAGAGGTGAGGTAGCTGATGGAGGATCCCAGAGATGAGGCAGTGGAGCAGACGGAGGACCCCAGAGGCAAGGGAACAGAGTCAATGGAAGAACCCAGAGGTGAGCTTGGTGCTCGCTATAGCTGCCTCTCCCTCACCTTGGGGCAATGCTCACCTGCTGCCTACCTCACCCACCTCACTACCCCTCACCTCAATGCTTGGTGCTTCTGCCCCATTCAGTGCTTGGAGAGTGGGAGCATTTGAGGAGATTGTGGGGCAGTGCTTGTGAGGGATTGAGGAGAGGGAGCGTGTATGAGGTGGTATGGCCAGGTGAGAGCAATTGTTGCAGGAATCCATAATCAGAATCATAGCATCAACAAGAGGTGAGCTTGGATTGTAGCAAAGCAATAGTTCGTTGGGAATGCTTTTACAGGTTGGTGCCGATGGAGACCAGGCCGGGGGGTGGGGGGGGCAATGTGGAATGGAGGCAGTGCAAAGATGAGGAGAGAGGATGAGTGGTCATGATGGCAGGCAGGGAGGCAAGGAGGTTGATGAGAAAGGCGATCAATGGAAGACAGAGGGAAGATGAAGGTGATGAAAGCTGGGCCGGGACAGTCCGCATAAAATGCTAACAAACTGGGTCAAAGGGGTACTGCATCATTCACTGGAAGGGCATGTACGAAGACTCCAAAATATGGTGTAGCACATTGGGGATGGCTCACACCAGCACTCAGAAGTCGGGCAGCTGTGGTTTGGAATGGTCACTGTTGTCCTGAGTCCTCTTTGGAAATGGGAACTATGTCAAGGTTCCTGTTTAAGTTCAAGGCCTGCAGACAGGAGTCACAGACTGCACACATTCCTGCTGCAAAATGGAAAGGAGTCACAGATGACAGGCATTCTAGGGGCTAAGTGGCCCTCACAGTCTGAAATCTAGCACTGGGCTACGGGGCTCCTTCTTGGGACGCATATCCACTTGTTGGTATCACCGCAGTGGACAAGATCCAGGTCAATTACAAAGGACAGAGACTCATTGTCCAGGAAGCAACAGCAAGCCAATAATTTCATTCTGCACTGTTAAAGAGATAAGCAGAACGTAAGAGCCTCACCTCAAAGTTTCAACATCAACAGTGGAAGGTGGGAATGCAGCCTTGGAGAGTGAAGACAATAGTGAAGGGGGCACAGCTATATCATTTCTGCAATACCTTCAGTGAAGGGGAGTCACAGGTTAAAAATTAATGCCATCCATCAGTGGCTAAACGGATATAACTCATTTCCCATCAGCAACTGAAAGGTCATAATTATGCTGATCCAATGAATGGAGTGCAGAGCTGCTTTGGTTTAATTATTCCATCCACCACTACCTCCCGCTCCCCCCACCCAACATCCTCCCTCCTCCACCCCCGCCCAACAGGGTTCCAGAGGTCACATTTCTGCAATGGAATATTGCTCACCTCGATGTCTGTGCTACAGGGATACAGTTGCATTGGGCACAATGCAATCAAGGCTCCCACATCATGTACAGCCCCACATCTCCCATAGGTCTCTCAATCCCAGCTTCCCTTTCTGCACCCTTTAACTATTGTTGTCTTCCATGTTTATTTTCATAGAGAAGGCAAACATGCAAACGGATCAAGGTTTTGAGGCTGCATTTCTCTGAGTCCACATTCCATGGAAGAGGTGATGGAGGGAGAGAAGTCAGCATGCACAGCTCCTGCAGGAGGCACTTCCGGGGAACATGGCTAGGGGGAGCCAGACATGAAAGGAGCGTGAGGAGGAGAGATCCAGACAGCAGATGCGACACCCCGTACTGAGGATTTATCATTGAAGAGTCTTTTCTTACAGATGAGTGAGAGGAGTTACTGGGCATGGCTACAATTATTCAGAGACCTTGTACATCACAAACACTACATTCTTCGTGAAGACATGATGCTATGTCAGGTTGAAGGCGTCCCCCTGTCAGTGCCCCCCCCCCCCCCCCCCCCCCGCCCCGCTAACAGCAGCACTCAAAATCTTTGCTTCTGGGTCTTTCCAGGAATCAAGATGGGTACCTGCATGACATTTCTCAGCTGGCAACTGTCATGTGAGTGCCCCTTCAAGAAAAGTTTAGTCTCTTATCATGTGACTTGTAGCACATTGGGCTGTGCCTGTTAGGTGAGAGGGTTTTCTTTTTAGGTTTCAGTTTCAGTTTGACTGTTTTGGACTGAGGAAGGAGGAAAGAAGTATTTTCCTTGTTTTTCTCTGTTTTCATTTTAAAAGCTGTTCCAGTAAAAAGCCCATTGATTGTGGCGAACTGCCCCGTTAACATTAAAGATATAGTTGCTTTCCGGAAGGAGTTTGAATCAGCTGGTTGGAAGTGGATCAGAATTTCAGGAAAAGGACCAGCCCCATTCAAGTGAGAATACAGTGTGCTGGGCCCGCCCTTGAGAAGGGATTTTGGTTTAATTGGATTTTGTTATTGAATTGGAACAGCTAAGGGGGAATTAATTAAGTGTTATGTACATAGATTACTGTAGCTGTGTGGTTTCTTTATGTTTGTAATTGATAGAAATTCTTGCAGTCTTTATATATATATATATATATGTTAACTACATTATTAGACTAAACCTTGTTTTGATAAAAGTGTTTAGGAAGTCTGATGAATCACACCTGCAGTGAAGGCTTTTGTGCTCATCCTAGCCGAATTTAACATAAAGATTGTCGGTCAGGTGAACTCCATAATACACTTTGGAGTTTCTAAGCCCTGGCCCATAACAAAATACATTACTCATAAAAGAGGTGGCCAATGCCCTTTATAGGATGGTCCATCATTATGTCCGCTTTTCACCAGATGAGGATAGCCAGGCTGCGAGGTTCACTGCATTGTGCTATAGATTGCACCCATGTGATTTCACGGGCCCCCTGACAGCAGCCCCTAATGTTTATAAATCACATGGGTTACCATTCCATCAACATGCGTCTAGTGTGTGACCATCACTTGCACATCCCGTACATGTGTGTATGTTACCCTGGGAGTTGCCATGACTCCTACATCCTGAGTCACTCCCAGGTGCCGGGAATTTGTAATGGGCCAGAATGTATGCAGGGATGGCTGCTGGAGGCTAAGGGCTACCCACTTAAATACTAGCTGGTGACTCTGGTGCATCGCCCTCAGACCTGAGCCAAGGTGAGGTACAATGATGCTCACACCTCCACATGCTCTCTCATAGGGCAGACTACAAGACTTCTGAAGATTGTATTCAGATGCCTGGACCTCTCAGGGGTCTCTCTGGAATACACACCGGAGACGGTTTGCCACATGATCACAGTTTGCCGTGTTCTGCACAATCTGATTGCCCAAAGAGATGAGCCCTTGCCAGACGGTGAGCTGGAGGAGATGAGAGCTCCTCAGAAGATGAAGATGAGGAAGTGCAGGAAGCTGAGGGTCAGTATGAGTGTGGTGATGCTACGGAGGAGGGAGGATGTGGGAAGCATGTCTGTGATCTTTTAATAGCTGACAGATTCCAATCGTAAAATTAAGTCTGGTCACCTGGAAATATCTCTGCTAGCCCTCCAAGCCATTTCTGGTCATCTCAGGTGATGGCCGAACCATTATTGAGAGAACAAGTCGTGTATTCACACTTGGGCGTTCTGACCTCATGACTCACTTGGATTTAATCGTAACTGTTGTCAGTGGTTACCAGCTAATGCTGGAACAATAGTAATGTGGGAAGAGGCTTGACGCTTTTGACACTATTTAACGATGCAAAGATTGCAGCGATGACGATGCGGACCAACTTAGGGCTCTCATCCTAAAGTGCATGTCTTGGGTTTGGCCACTAACACTGAGGAGACCCAGATGCTCTTCCAGTATCAGTGCTGATGAGCTGCCCTCAATCATTGTTGTCCCTTGAGGAATAAGGGTTCGAAAGTTTCCCTTACACAGCACATCTCCCTGACAACACACAAGGGTCTGGAGACTAGTTGCACTGAGGTTGACATCACATGATTGGTAATCTTAAAATGGGACATTCTGACTGAGTGAGAGGACGGCTGAACTTTGAGTGAAAAGAATTCCAAAGAGCAAAATCAAAACACTTTCAGTGGACCAGAATATTCACAGATACCCATCCAATGAGTTTCAACAATTTATTTACAGTGATGGCAGAGCAGTGAACCAGGGGGTGACATCAACATCTATTTACTTTCCTAACACTACCACTAGTCTTGGTTCAGCCCCGGCATCCGCAACAGGGGTGGAGGCAACCTGCTGACTACTATGCTCAGATGCCTGTGATAACCTTGGTGGACATTGTCTGGTGGCCCGAGCCATGGAAGGTCATGGCCTGACAATGGTCTCCTGCTCAGGGGCAGAAGGGCCCATGGCAGTTTGTACTGCTGGAGTTGGTGCGGGCAAAGGCAGAGAGACTCTGAGTGGCTACACATCCTTGTATTGTCCTGAAAGGAGGTTCCCAAGGTGTCCAGCGACACTCATCATCCCTGTGGGTGCTAGAGATCCCTGGCCTAACTTCTGCAGGTGATGGAGTACCTGGAGGGAGGTCATGGTGCCTCATCCCCATGTTGCCTACATCCTGATGGTGCCCACCAGAGTGTGTGGCCATGGAGTGCAGTGCCATGTGCAAATCCAGCAAGACCTACTGGACCAAAGTCTCCATGGCAGTTGTCAACTTTCTCATGGTGGCCTTGAGGCGCTCGCTTGTCGGAGCTATGACTTCAGAGAGAATGCAGAGGGACTCCATCATGCACTCTACTCTGGTGAAGCTCTGCCTGATGTTCTGCTCCTTCCCTTTGCATCTCCAGCAGTAAGTTAGCAGCTGCTTCCAGAGGCCCATCATATGATTGGGACTGAGCAGGTCGGTGGCTGGTCTCCAGCAGCCCTCCGAGTGCCAGAGGCCTTGTTTGTCCCTTCCTCCAACTGCTGTGGGGACATGTCTGTGAGGTGTTCTCCAGAAAGTGAACCCAAGTGTAATCTAGAGCCACGCTCCACCGAGTGTCTATGTGCTGGTGGAGGGTGCGGGTGAGCACTGTGATGGTTCTTCATGAGCCCCCTCATCCTCAGACATGCTCTGGGTGCTCAGAGAGCTGCTTGGTTGCCTGGCTTGCCATGACCTGCTCATGCCTGCAAAAAACAAATGGCAGTTTCAGTGGACGAGATTAAGCAATTTCAAAGTGCACTTGCCTCACTTTGATTGTCAGGATTTGATGCAGCTGGGAGAGGTCAATCTCCACATTGCCACAGGAACGATCCCAGGCCCACCCAGAAATCTCAGCTGCAGCCTCCTGGAAAGAACCAGAAGGTGGAGTGTGAGCAACATGATAGATGGATGGTGGCGATGTGAAAATATCCATGAGAAAATAAGTGTTGATTTGTGCCCCCCCATTAATGAATGTCTCAGATCCATGAAGAAGTCGATGGACTACATGATGCCATGTTGAGAATGTGTTGGTGGAGGGAGCTAAGAGCAAACTTATCCTGGTGGCGTGGGTGAGATCCTTCATCCGCGTCCTGCAATGCAGGCGCTTCCGACACAGTTGCACTGATGTCCTAGGCAACAGCCTCCCAGGCTGGAGAGGTGCGGTTAGTGTGTGTCCTAGAGCCATTCCCTGGATAGAGGACATGCCTCTGCGACCAGTATCCTTGAATCGAGGCCTCAAAGGCATGGTGGATGAGTTGGAGTGCTGACTTCCTCATGAAGTTGCTAACCTTTTGCCTCTGGGTTCCAGACACCCTACACAGTCTCCTGGCAACAGGTGGGCTGGAGAGAATGAAATGACTGTGTTGGACTGTCTTTTAAATATTGGGCCGGGACATATGAACCCGCAAATCGGTGGTGGTGGACCAATCAGCTTCTGATCCAGCAGGTGATTAGGAGGGATACTTGCACACACATAATTAATGAGTCCCCAAGTGCAGAATCAGGTGTGAATTCCTGCCATTCTGACCAGATGGAACCACATGCCACTGCATTAAGACACTTTTTTTAATTCCACAAAGCTCTCCGAGAGGTCCAGCTCTTAGGTGAAAAGATGCTGGATTTTGAATAGTCAGAGAGACTGCCACAGGGGCAACAGCCTTACTCCATCTCTCTTTCTTCTGAAACCTCTTTCATCAAAGCTGAACTGTTTGTGATTTTGAAAGCCCACCAGAAGTCCTCATTGCTGCATGCCATGAGTTCTTAAAGGAGAATTTTGAATCAACGCTACTGTCTCCAGTGAGAAACCATAAGAGACAATGGCTACAGTGGAAAGGGGCCTTTCAGCTGTAAACAAGTCTCTGGACAATCCATTAATTTTTTTTGCTGACTTTACTTGTTACTTGACCAATTATTTAAGATCTGATACTCTGTACATTTTTCTTGTTTTGATGGGGGTGTTGGCAGCAGGCAGGTGATGGTATTGTGTGTGTTGTTCTTACATTAGTGGGTAGTTGGACATACTTGGACATTTTAAACTTTTGTTAATAATTTCTGCATTTTTTAGCTGTGAAACTCTTCACTTGTTCACTTAAGGAACATGGCTGGTTTATTGCTTACACTGAGCTATACACAGTTAAATATATATGTAATTGGCAACATCACTTTCCTTTTAATTTAAAACTCTGTTATAACCAATTCAGGAGTGGGACAAAGAGAGGAGTCAGTTCACACATGCCAACCTGATCTTAACATGATTGACTGTACGTGTAATCCCACACAGTTTGATTAGTTTTTTAAATTATAATTTTAATCAAATATAATATTTTCACACAATTTCTATATTATAACAGTGACTACACTTCAAAAGTGATCCATTGGCTATAAAGTGCTTTGAGTGTCCAGTGATAGTGAAAGGCACTATTGTCATGAACAACTTTATGAGATGGTTATGTTCTAAACTGTCTTCTTTAATTCAAGTGAAGTTAAGGGATAGGTCAATAAAGATATTGTAGCAAACATTTAATGGGATATTTCAGAAAGGACACAGTAGATACATTCCAACAAATAAGAAAAAGAGCAAGTGATGAACCCCCCACCCCCCTCGTTAACTAGAAAGGTTAGAGGTAGCATCAAATTTAAAGAAAAAGCATACAATTCTGCTAAAACAGGTGGCATGTCAGAAGATTGAACCGAATATAAGGTACAGCAAAGGATGAGTAAATGATTAATAAGGAGGGAAATATTAGAATATGCGAGAAAGCTAGCCAGGGTGGCACAATGGTTAGCACTGGTGCCTCACAGCACCAGGGACCTGGGTTCAATTTTGGCCTTGGGTTACTGTCTGTGTGGTGTTTGCACGCTCTCCCATGTCTGCGTAGGTTTCCTCTAGATGCTGCCGTTTCCTCCTACAGTCCAAAGATGTGCAAGTTAGGTGGGGTTACAAGGTTGCAGTGATAGGGCGGGGGTCTGGGTAGGGTGCTTTTTCAGAGGGTCAGTGCAGACTTGATGGGCTGAATGGTCTCCTTCTGCACTGTAGGGATTCTATTATTCTATGAAATATGAGAACAGATAGTAAGAGTTTTCATAAATGTTTTAAAAAGAAAAAGAGTTAACAAAGCGAGTCTGTAGAATTTAAAATGGAAAACAAGATGCCAGATGAATTGAACAGGTATTTTGCACCAGAAGATTGAGGTAACACCCCAAAAACAACTATACATTAGGAAATAGAAATGAGGGAGGAACTTAGGAAAATACAGTCACCAGAGAAGGGGTACTGAGAAAATTGTAGAAGCTGCAAGCTGATAAGAGTTCAAGTCCTGTGGACTTCTTCCTAGGGTCTTAAAAGAAGTGTCTCGTGAGATAGTGTATGCATTGGTTTTCATTTTCCAAAACTCCTTTGATTCAGGGAAGGTCCTATTAGATTGGAAGATAGTAAATGTAACTCCATTATTCAAAAAGGATGGGGGACAGAAAGTGGGAAATTTCATGTCCATTAGCTTAACATCTGTCATAGGGAAAATGTTGGAAGTTTTTATTAAAGAAACTATAGCACTTGGATAAGCTCAGTGTGGGAATAGTGTGTGCTGTGGATAATGGGGAACTGATAGATGTACTGTACTTAGTTCCCAGAAGGGATTTGATAAAGTGTCACATCAAAAGTTATTGCAAAAAATAAAAGCTGATGGTTTAGCGGGCAACATGTTGGCATGGATAGAAGATTGACTGCTAACAGTAAACAGAGAGTAAGCATAAATGGGTATTTTTCAGGTTGGCAAGATGTGACAAGTGGTGTGCCACAAGGATCATCAGTGCTGGGGCCTCAACTATTTACAATTTATATAAATGACTTGGATGAAGGCATTAGAGGGATGGTCAACAAATTTGCTGATGACATAAAGATAGGTTGAAAGGTAAGTTCTGAAGAAGACATAAGGAGGCTACAAAGGGACCTAGATAGGTTACGTGAGTGGGCAAATATCTGGCAAATGGGGTGTAATGCGGGGAAATATTAAATTGTCCATTTTGGCAGGAAGAAAAAAAAAGCATATCTAAATGGAGAGAGATTGCAGAGTTCTGAGATGCAGAGTGATCTCATTGTCTGAGTGCATTAGTCACAAAGGGCTAGTGTGCAGGCGCAGAAAGTAATTAGGATAGCAAATAGAATGTTATATTTATTTTGAGGGGAATTGAATAAAAATGTAGCCAGGTAATGATTCAGTCGTACAGGGCACTAGTGAGATCACATTTGGAATACTGTGCACAGTACTGGTCAGCTTATTTAAGGAAGGATATAAATGCATTGGACGTAATTCAGAGATGTTTACCAGACTAATACCTGGAATGGATGGGTTGTGTTCTGAGAAACGTTGGACAGGCTAGGCGTGTATCTGCTGGAGGTTAGAAGAACAAGAAGTGACTTGATTGAAACATATACTATCCTGAGGGGTCTTGACAGGCTGGATGTGGAGAGAATGTTTCCTCGTGTGGGAAAATCTAGATCTAGGGGGTCACTGTTTAAAAATCAGGGGTCACCTTTTTAAAACGGAGATGGGACAAAATGTTTTCACTCCGAGGACAATGAGTCTTTAGAACTCACTTCCTGAAAGGATAGGCCAGAATCAGAGTCTGGATAGTTTTATGGCAGAGGAGGATAGAGTCTTGAAAAGCAAGGGGTGATAGGTTATTGGGTGTAGGTGGGACGCAAGTCTGAGGTTACTATCAGATCAGCCATAATCTGATTAAATGGTGGGGTAAGCTCAAGGGGCTGAATGGCCTGCTCCTGTTTCTTGTTCGTATGTTCATATTGTCATGTGAGTGTCCCTTTAAGAAATGTTTTTGTCTTATCACGTGGCTTCAGTGATGTCATTGTGTGGGTGGAGCTGGGATGTGGAGTTGGGTTGTGGCTCTGGGAGTTTTCTTTTGGTTTAGCTTTCACATTTGGCTGCTGTGGACTCAGACAGAGAACAGACATTCTTTTGGCCTGCCTCGCTATCTGCATTTTAAAAGCTGTTTCCAGACTGCTTGGTAACTTAAAAGAGATAATTGCTTTCTGGAAGGAATTCAAATCTGCTGTTTGAAAAGGGGAACAGAGAATCAATAACCAGTCTTAAAGACAGTGAGAATGCCATGTGCTGGGCCACGCCTTTGAAAAGGGGTTTCTGGTTTTACTTGGATTTTGTTATTGAATTGGAACAGTTAAGGGGGAATTCATTCAGGGTTATACATAGATTACTGTAACTGTGCGGGGTTTTTATGTTTGTAGTTGATAGGGCGGCACGGTGGCGCAGCGGTTAGCTCTGCTGTCTCACGGCACCGAGGACCCAGGTTCGATCCCGGCTCTGGGTCACTGTCCGTGTGGAGTTTGCACATTCTCCCCATGTTTGTGTGGGTTTCGCCCCCACAACCCAAAGATGTGCAGGTTAGGTGGATTGGCCACGCTAAATTGCCCCTTAATTGGAAGCAATGAATTGGGCACTCTAAATTTTTTTAAAAATGTTTGTCGTTGATAAAAATTCTTGCTGTGTGTGTTTATACAAATGTTAATTAAATTCTTAGAATAAAACTTGTTTTTTTTTAAATTAAAAGCGCCTAAGAACTCCGTTGAATAACACTTGAAAGGCAGGCTCTTGTGCTCATCATAGCCAAATTCAACATAAATGTTGCAGGTCAGGTGGACTCCATAATATATTTTGCAGTTGTTAAACCCTGGCCCATAACAATATAAAATGGAGCAGCTTGGAGAGGCGAATGTGACTTCTAACAAAATCTGCCTGGAAACAAGCCCATGTGACCTGCTGTTTGTGGAGATAGAAAATCAAATCAAAACTCTTTGAAAGTAAGGTGCAAGTAGCAACCCCTGGATATAAAGGAGAATGCAGCCGACGTTGCTACATTCAGTCTCACAGATTTTCACAGGCACGGAAACGTTCCGGCCCCAGCACAGCAAGTTTTTCTGTGGCGGATGCAGCGATCCATTTAAATCCATGATGTGGAGATGCCGGCGTTTGACTGGGGTGAGCACAGTACCAAGTCTTACAACACCAGGTTAAAGTCCAACAGGTTTGTTTCGATGTCACTAGCTTTCGGAGCGCTGCTCCTTCCTCAGGTGAATGAAGAGGTATGTTCCAGAAACAAATATTTATACAAATTCAAAGATGCCAAACAATGCTTGGAATGCGAGCATTAGTAGGTGATTAAATCTTTACAGATCCAGAGATGGGGTAACCTCAGATTAAAGAGGTGTGAATTGTGTCAAGCCAGGACAGTTGGTAGGATTTCGCAGGCCAGATGGTGGGGGATGAATGTCATGCGACATGAATCCCAGGTCCCGGTTGAGGCCGCACTCATGTGTGCGGAACTTGGCTATAAGTTTCTGCTTGGCGTTTCTGCGTTGTCGCGCGTCCTGAAGGCCGCCTTGGAGAACGCTTACCCGGCTTGAGCATACATGTCAAGTCTATTCGCACCCCAATACGCCAACATCTTCATGCACAAGTTTGAACAGGACCTACTCACCGCACAGGACCTTCAACCGACGTTATACACCAGATACATCGATGACATTTTTTTCCTTTGGACCCACGGCGAAGAATCACTGAAACGACTACACAATGACATTAATAAGTTCCATCCAACCATCAGACTCACCATGGACTACTCTCCAAAATCAGTTGCATTCTTGGACACACTCGTCTCCATCAAGGATGGTCACCTCAGCACTTCGCTTTACCGCAAACCCACGGATAACCTCACGATGCTCCACTTCTCCAGCTTCCACCCTAAACACATTAAAGAAGCTATCCCCTATGGACAAGCTCTCCGTATACACAGGATCTGCTCAGACGAGGAGGAATGTAACAGACATCTACAGACGTTGAAAGATGCCCTCGTACGAACGGGATATGGCACTCGACTCATCGATCAACAGTTCCAATGCGCCACAGCGAAAAACTGCACCGGCCTCCTCAGAAGACAAACATGGGACACAACCGACAGAATACCCTTCGTCGTCCAGTACTTCCCCGGAGCGGAGAAACTACGACATCTTCTTCACAGCCTTCAACACGTCATTGATGAAGATGAACGTCTTGCCAAGGTCATCCCCACACCCCCACTACTTGCCTTCAAACAACCGCGCAACCTCAGACAAACCATTGTTTGCAGCAAACTACCCAGTCTTCAGAACAGTGACCACGACACCACACAACCCTGCCATGGCAATCTCTGCAAGACGTGCCAGATCATCGACATGGATACCACCATTACACGTGAGAACACCACCCACCAGGTACGCGGTACATACTCGTGCGACTCGGCCAACGTTGTCTACCTCATACGCTGCAGGAAAGGATATCCCGAAGCGTGGTACATTGGCGAGACCATGCAGACGCTGCGACAACGAATGAACGGACATCGCGCGACAATCACCAGGCAGGAATGTTCCCTTCCAGTCGGGGAACACTTCAGCAGTCAAGGGCATTCAGCCTCTGATCTCCGGGTAAGCGTTCTCCAAGGCGGCCTTCAGGACCCGCGACAACGCAGAATCGCCGAGCAGAAACTTATAGCCAAGTTCCGCACACATGAGTGCGGCCTCAACCGAAACCTGGGATTCATGTCGCATTACATTCATCCCCCACCATCTGGCCTGCAAAATCCTACCAACTGTCCTGGCTTGATACAGTTCACACCTCTTTAACCTGGGGTTACCCCATCTCTGGATCTGTAAAGATTTAATCACCTGCTAATGCTCGCATTCCTAGCATTGTCTGGCAGCTTTGAATTTGTCTCTATATGTGTTTCTGGAACATACCTCTTCATTCACCTGAGGAAGGAGCAGTGCTCCGAAAGCTAGTGACATCGAAACAAACCTGTTGGACTTTAACCTGGTGTTGTAACATTTAAATCCACATTGACTTCAGTGAGACCAGCATATCCTGCCGTCAGGAAGGGACTGAAAATCCGCCCAGAGAGTTTTGGGGAAGAAGACCAGAAACAGATATTGCTATGCCAGATTAACCACCAAGCAGTGTGCGGGTGAGGACAGATCCTTTGTTGGAAAATGTTAAGCTTGTGGAGAGTAAAAGACCAAGAGTTACAATCCCAGTTGATGGCATAACTGGACAGGAGGATCCCAGAATGAAACCCTGGCTCAAAAGACCACAACTTATAAAAAATATATAAAACATGGAGGAACAGAATCACAGGACCGCTAATTAATGTGCGCAATAAGACAAAAACATTTATTAAATATGAAAAAATTGGATTATGATTCAATAAGCCTTTATTCCTCGCTTAGCTTAACAATTATACCCAGGTTTTAGGATTAACACGGATTACAAAGTCCCCTTTAAGCAGATAAAATGACTGTGGGAAAATACACACTCTCCACTCTGAACCCCAAGTGAATGTTTGTGGGTGTCTCCTCAGAATGCTTCCAGATGATTGTCACATGAGAGTTCCCAAACTCCACTCCCAAAAGCACACTTTAAAATCTTCTCTCATAAATATGATTTCCTTTAGAGGTTTGTATTCAGAAATCCAGACCAGAGTTTCCTAATGACACTTTTAAACAAAGTTTCTACTCCACTTTTAATAACAAATTCAGTACAGGATTTTACACCAAACCCTTTAGGATTTCTTTGTCTTCACTGCTGTGAAAACTGCTCATAATTGCTTTAACTTTTGATTCCTAGATTGCATTAAAATTACATCAGACAATTGTTTCACCTTTGAAGGCTGTTGTCCCACTTTAAATATATTTCCTGCAATTGTATCTTTAATTCAGAACACTTTGTTTATTCTTCCTCTAATTTTTCTGAACAATACTTTGGGCTCTGTTCTCTTAACTTTGTGTGTCGGAAATGTTCTTTCTGTCCCAATTTCCTGGTTATCTGGACTGTAACTTTTACATTAGGAAGCCTGCCTCTGTGCAGCTTCCATCCTGTCCCGTCTTCCTTCTGGCAGAGTTGAGAGATGTTCACTCCCCTAGATCCTGTCTCCAACCGCCAACATACGAGCTAAACTAAAACTTAATAGCTTCTCTACCTTACAAGTGCCAGTTGCTAAGCAACACTGCATACCTCTGCTGATCTATTTATTTACTATTCCTGCCAGAGCACCCAAAGCACAATAGAAACACAGTTGGAACTTAACCAGCCCCCACATACACTAACAACTTTGTCCAGCATGAATCTAACTATAGGTTTTCCCCTTCCAGACAAAGAACATACTTAAAACCAGATCTTATTCCTAATGTTTACCAATTCAAATATAAATCCATTAAAACTACCTTTGATTTCCTAACAGGAGTCACCAAGGGTGCCTTGTTTTGGGAAATCCATTTAACTATGCCCAGAAGGCTTAGTGGAGGGACTTTATTTTAAAAGACAGTGGAAGATTCACACCAGTAGAGCTTGGAGAGATTGGGATTTAAACCACGGACTGCATTTCTGCTGACAATTAATGTAATACGTAAACTTGGCGTGGGGTTTTCAATTGTGTTAAGAAGTTAATGGGGAATACATTTTCCGTAGTTGAGTGTATTAGTTGCCTACCAAGTGATGTTTAGTCAATATCGATTTTAGTTTAAAAGCAAATTACTGTGGATGCTTGAATCTGAAACAATAACAGAAAATGCTGGAAAATCTCAGCAGGTCCGGCAGCATCTGTGGAGAGAGAACAGAGCTAACATTTCGAGTCTGGGTGACTATTTGTCAAAGCTAGAAAGAACTGGAAACAGGTTGAGGGTGGGGGGTGGGGTGGAGCAGTGGGCTAGATAGTGGGCCAGTGATAGGTGGAGACTAGGGAAAGATTGACAAAGATGATGTGGACAAAAAGACAAAGGGAATGTAAATTGTAGTGATAATGGTGAAGAAGGGTGCTGACAATGGCAGATTAAGAGATCAGAATGTGCCTCACGGCGCTGAGGTCCAAGGTTCAATCCCGGATCTGGGTCACTGTCCGTGTGGAGCTTGCACATTCTCCCCATGTCTGCGTGGGTATCGCACCCACAACCAAAGATGCGCAGGGTAGGTGGATTGACCACGCTAAATTGCCCCTTAATTGGAAAAAATGAATTGGGCCTCTAAATTTATTTTAAAAAAGAAAAGAAAAAAAGAGATCAGAATGTGTTAATGGCTGAACAAATGTAGGCAGTATCAAGGGATGACTTGGGACAGGGAAGAGATGGTCCTAGTGGGGTGAGCTGGGGGAGGGGAGACGGTGGTAGGGGAAAAACAGATTGATGGAAGAAATAAAAATAAATGATGGAAACAAAAATGGGGTGAAGGTGAGGAGAGATTTCACAGTCTGAAGCTGGTAAAATGTTAAGTCCGGTAGGCTGTACAGTGCCTAATAGGAATGCAAGGTGCTGTCCCTCCAGTTTGCGCTGGGCTTCACTGGAACATTGCAGCAGGTCAAGGGCAGACATGTGGACATGAGATCAGGACGCTGTGTTCAGATGCCAAGCAACAAGAGCGTCTGGGTCCTGCTTGCAGATGGACCGAAGGTGTTCTGCAAAGCGGTCACCCAGTCTGCGTTTAGTCTCTCCAATGTAGATAGACCACATTTGGAGCAGCGAATGCAATAGAACAGATTGAAGAAGGTAAATTTAGACTATAAGACATAGGAGCAGAATTAGGCCATTCGGCCCATCAAGTATGCTCCGCCATTCAATCTTAGCTGATATGTTCCTCATCCCCATTCTCCTGCCTTCTCCCCATAAACCCTGATCCCCTTATTAATCAAGAACCTATCTATCTCTGTCTTAAAGACACTCAGTGACTTGGCCTCCACAGCCTTCTGCGGCAATGAGTTCAACAGATTCACCACCCTCTGGCTGAAGAAATTCCTCCTCATCTCAGTTTTAAAGGATCGTCCCTTCAATCTGAGGCTGTGCCCTCGGGTTCTAGTTTCTCCTATTAGTGGAAACATCCTCCTTGCGTCCACTCTCTTTAGGCCTTAGTGTTCTGTAAGTTTCAATAAGATCCCCCCCCTCATCCTTCTAAACTTCATTGAGTACAGATCCAGAGTCCTCAACCGCTCCTCATATCTTCCAAATGGGGTCTGATACTGAGGCCTTATACAGCCTCAATAGTACATCCCTTCTCTTGTATTCCAGCCCTCTCGACATGAATGCTAACATTGCATTTGCCTTCGTAACTGCCAACTGAACCTGCACGTTAACCTAAAGAAAAGCTTGAACAAAGACTCCCAAGTCCCTTTGTGTTTCTGATTTCTGAGGCCTTTCCCCATTTAGAAAATAGTCTATGCCTCTATTCTTCCTACCAATTTCTACATTATATTCCATCTGTCACTTTTTTGGCCACCCTCCTAGCCTGTCCAGGTCCTTCTGCAGCCTCTCTGCTTCCTGGACACCTGTCCCTCTACATATCTTTGTATCAATCTGCAAACATAGCAACAATGCCCTCACTTCCTTCTTCCAGATCATTAATGTATATTGTGAATTTCTGTTGTCCCAACACGGACCCCTGCAGAACACCACTAGTACCAGCTGCCATCCTGAAAAGGACCCCTTTATCCCTACTCTCTGCTTCCTGCCAGTCAACCAATCCTCTATCCATGCCAGTACCTTGACCCTAACACCATGGGCTCTTATCTTATTTAGCATCCTCCTGTACAGCACCTTGTCAAAGGCCAGTTTGTCAGCCAGCTTGTCAGTAGTTTAGTTTATTTGTTACAGTAGAAGTCTTCAAACATGAAATCTTGTGTGATTCAATTGCATTGGCCATTAGGAAATTATTATGGTTTTTAAAGTTATTGGTCGCTACAGGGATTATAACACTGTGTAAATATAAGTCTTTCTTGTATGTTGGTTTGATTTTTTAAACTTACAGCAATTTGGGAAGCAGAGTGGTTATGGAGTATACCATTCTTATGTAGTACAGGTTGAGTATTTGGTAGATGCATAGCAGATGCGACAGTGTGTCAAGCACTGGATGAAATAAAAAAACAGAAAATGTTGGAAATACTCAACAGGTTAGGTAGCATCTAGGAACATAGGAACAAGAGAAGGCCATTCAGCCCCTCAAGCCTGTCCTGCCATGGCTGATCTGTGGCCTAACTCCATGTACCTGCCTTTGGCCCTGTGTGGAGAGAAACAGGGTTAAAGTTTCCCAAGGTTAACTATGTTTCCTTCTCTGGCCTCAGATGTGGTGCCTGACCCGCTGGGATGCTACAGTGCCACTTTAAATGAATTGATTCTTGCTCACACCCCGAAGCTCCTCATCTGCACCATCCTGGTTCTGTGAAATATAAAACATCTGTTTCTACTACCCACCTATGTAAGAATGAGTGTAATCATTGAAAATCCAGAAGTAGTCTAACGTGGTGCTCAGGCACATCCATCCTGCGATGATTCGTGAATTTATGTTTTCTTTTTCCTAATCAGCGGAGCAAAACAAAATCCATTCGGTGCAAAATTTGCTCTGCTTTCCAACTGACCGGGGGTCAATGTTACACTTATTCAAGAAGCACGCGTTGGTCCCACGCCCATCGCCCTGCCTGCGAATGGTTTTTGATCTGGTCTTTCTGTTCTCACAGTGTGAATGATGACTGGGCGCTCTCTCTCTCGGCCGCTCCCATAGCAACTCCGGTGGTTACTACAAACAATGGAATTTGGAGTTCCCGTACCCGAGTCTGGAACCCGGATCCGAGCAGGGAGCCGGCCCAGGCGCACGGCCCCGGAGGTCATTCATTTAACTCATTGCCGAACCCCCGGGGCTCAGCTGTCCCCAAGCCTACCCTGAGAGAGAGAGAGTGTGCAGGGAAGGGAAAGCGCCACTTCCGACCCATCTGCCTTGCCTGCCCCTGAAGCCACGCCCATTCCCTCCAAGTCACGCCTACCCCCTGCAAGCCGCGCCCATCTCCTTGAGGCCCCGCCCATCCTTTGAGGCCCCGCCCACTCTGTGAGGCCCCGCCCACTCTTCCCCCCTCCCCCCCGCGCGCCACGGGGCCGCGCCCGCCGTTGCCAAGTGACGTCTGGATGTTCTCAGCAATCTCGATTGCGTCAAAAGCCGGGTGATGCGCCGGCTGCATCTTTCTGTCAAGGGGGGGGGGGGGAGGGGTGGGTGTATGATCTCGCCCCTAGAACCTATAAAGATGTGTCTTGCGGAAAATGATTTATTCCCTATCAGAATTAGCAAACCTATCCTATCCATGGGAATGAAAATCCAACTTCGGGAGACGGAGGAAAAAGTGAGAGGCCGAAATGGGCTGATAACTGGATCTCCCCGCACAGGGGACAGTGGGCGGCCCGCGCAGGCCCTGCTCCGGTTATATCCGCGTCAGTGAAGGGCTAAATCCTGATTGGGTGAGAGGGGACGGAGGGTGGTTTTGATTGATGGATCGAAACTGCGCGCTGATTGGCCATTGCCGGCGGTAAAGGTGGTTGGCTGGCGGAGTTAGTGTGGGCTTGGCGATTGGCCGATGCCGCCTGGGGAGGGGGTGGACGGATTACTGAGAGCGGAGAGCCGGGCTGGGAGCGGGGGAGGGGAACCCTGGGGGCGGGTGGAGGGACCTGGGGGGCGGAGAGAGCCCGGGTCTGGGAGCGGGGGAGAGGGCCCGCGGGGCGGGGCTGGGGAGGGGCGAGCGCCCCGGGGGGCGGGGCTGGGAGCAGGGGAGGGGAAAGAGCCCGGTGGGCGGGGCTGGGAGAGGGGGCGGGGCTTGAAGCGGGGGAGGGGAGAGAGCCCGGGGCGGGGCCGGCCGGGGCAAGAGCGTCGGGGTCGGGCCGAATCCGGAACCCAGCGGGCTGCTGCTGTGAAGCTGGAAACATTGAGAGCGCACAGACCGCGTAGTGGCTTGGCCGCGGCTCGACTCTCGACGTTACCATGTCCACCCCGGCGAGGCGGCGGCTGATGAGGGACTTCAAAAGGTGAAGGAGAGCAAGGCCGGGGAGCGCGGGTGTGGGAGTTTGTCCAAGTGTCGGCCGGGTGGGGGGCCTCGCCCGGCTCTGTCTGTGCGCGCCAGGCCTCTGGTGCCGCCCGGCTTCGGTATTGTGCCCTGCTTGTCGGTGAATGTGAAGGAGGCCTCCTCCATCCTGTGCTCGAGGTTAGGGTGCAGCAGCTGCCGGGAAGGTGCGGTGTGAGCGTATAGATGGTGTTGACTTCCGTTGCCTCGGTTAATTTTCCTGCCTCAGTAAAGGATGCCAAACAACAAGGTTGGAGATCCCTGCCAGCAAGTGCGAGTTTGTCATTCTCTTTGTTCCGTGTGAGAGCTAGCAAAGTGAGGTGTGCTGGAAATTGATTTGGCAAGTTCTGCCCTTCAAACTGGCGGAGCAGTTAGGCGTGTTGTTGTTGTGGAGTTTGTGATTGTTGGATTATTGTAGGCAAAGTGTGCCCAACCACTTTGCGCTGGGCTTCGTCTTCCTCCCTCCCGACCCACCAGTTTTCCCTTGCTGCCGGTCGAGTGGCTCCACTGATAGCAGCAGCTCTGTGTTGCATTGTCTACATTGCCATCCCTCATGAGTGAGCGCGGACAATATGTGCTGGCACAACCCTGCCTTGCACTTTCCAGTGAGGAACACTGACTGACCAGTGTGTATTGTGATTTAGGACGCCCCGAGATCACTGAAGTTGCTCTATATAAAGTGCAGGTTACATATTTTAAAATCAAATGAACTGCTAAGTTAGCTGAGATGAGCTCATGACAGAGTTCATTGAACCGGGGACCTGGCTGGTCAGGTTGGTGCAATGCCACACTGGATAATGTATTCACAAAGTGAAATTTTAGTGTGATTCTTAACTTTTTTACTCCAGCTGCAAGTAACACCACTACCAAATGTATAACCATCAGTCCTTCATTCTCGTGCTATTTAGTTCTGCCACATTTTGAAAATAAAACATTTTAATTGCTGAATATTTTCATCGTTCAAATGGGCCAGTGGATGCATCGCCAACCACCATTATAGTTTTACTTGGACCTATAGAACTTCAAATGCGGTGTGCAGTTTGGAAAAAATATTAGGATTTAAAAAAAACTCTGGTTGGATATGTTGAATTTTTTAAAGTGCACGTGGAAGTATTTTTTTTTAAATGAATGTGGGAGGGATTTTATCTTTTTGTATGTTACACTTTTCCTGTCAACTGATGTAACTAGAATATCTGTTTGAAGTTCCTCTTCATACGTTCCAAGGTGAATCATGGCCAAGTTAATGACTTGATGGTAAGGGAGCAATTGATGTAAGTGCTGCAAGAATACATTGAAACTTGTTTCTCCTGTGAGCTTTGAGAAGTTTGCTATATTTAGCAAAAAACTGGAATTTTATGTCCTTTCATATCCTCAATTCATCTCCCAATTCTTCAAAATCAACTACCTTTGAAGTGTCGTCACTGTTTCTAGACCCTGTTTTTTTGTTTTCAGCAGGTGCCTGGCATGCAGCATTTCATCAAGTTAATGACCAATCTGCACTCGCAAATATGGAGGGCACCATCATGCCTCAAGTCTAGAGATATTAGGGCTCCAGTTTAGTTACCATCCCCATGTGGAGTATTATCAATTAAAACCATACAGCTTACCAGCACCTTGCTGCTTCACCAGTCATTGGTGTTTCCATTGAATGGTTATCTGTAAGCAATGCCAAGCATCTTGGCTGTGGGTTTCATTAGTGAAGAGGTTGTCTGCTCAATCACTAATAACATTATAGAGTACTGTGGACCTCCCTGCTTCAGAAATCTGATTACTTGGTCTACTACAGCGGATTAACTTGTTCCTTCCCTACATCACCGTTCCTTTAACCTTAATCTTGGAACCACGCATTCGTAAAGGCTTCTTGTGTAACTTGTTGAAAAAAACGGCAATATAATTTACACAAAATGTTTAGTAAAATAAATGAACCCCTCTAGACACTCTGCGAGGAAGCCCCCTCCAGTTGGTCGAAAACATAAACACCAAACCTTTGGGTGACAAGGATTTTCTTTCAAGGGCAGTGAGAAACAAAGTAAGGTGGAGGGACTTTGATCAAGTAGGGTCAAGTTGACTAAAGATTCTGTCGTTATTGGATTGGAGGGAGGAAATATATAAGGGAGGCTGATCTACAGACACGAGTGAATATCAATTCAGATGTTGTTATGGTGATGCAGTGAGACCAGAGTGATTTGTAGATGAATGAGGATTTTACATTGGTGAAACAGTTTTATAGTAGTTTTTCTCACAACCAAGACATTAAGTTCCAAACCTCTGCTATGTGTTCTCTATATGGGCAATTTATGTTAGCAGTGCTGAAGGACCAGGAACAAATTGTCCGCCCTCTGAACTTCAGATTGTGTTTTATCACAAGGGTGACAGAAAAGGCAGTGTTTCATATTTTGTCTTAACTGGGTAGAGTGTACAGGAATTGCTCAGGAGTTTTTGCTATCTATTTGCCAGCCCTATATTCAGATTGTCCCTGCTAAATCGGGAGTTATTCTTGTAAATCTATCTTGTGTATTTCAAAATGTCTGGCATTAAAATTATCATCTTCTCTTCAACTTCCCCTCTTTACCAAGACTTTAATTCCTTCTCTGGGTCATGATCCTTCATCCAATTAGCTGTAATTCATCAGTGATGTGTGCGTACAAACTATTGGACACTATAGAATATTGATGACGGACTTCCGGGTGCGGCGATGACCAGCTAAGTCGCACGTTTCGGCAGCTCCCGTTGGAACGGACTTTTGGGTTCTTAATAGGAGCCCCAACGGCAATTTAAACGGCCAAAAACATTGTGCGGTAAACCAGAAGGGAATCCCCCCGGACACACATGGATAAGGGAGAGGATAGCGGCCGGATTGCGGAGGATCCTCTGGAGCAGCGGCAAGGAAGGCAAGCTCAAAGCAAGATGGCGTCGGAAGGTGGCCGTTTGTTATGGGGCCCGGACCAACAAGAGTTCCTGCGGCGCTGTGTGGAAGAGCTGAAAAAGGAGTTGAAGAAGGAGCTGTTGGCCCCGATATTACAGGCGATTGAAGGGCTAAAGGAGGAGCAGAAGACCCAAGAGCTGGAGCTTCGGGTCGTGAACGCAAAGGCTGCTGAAAATGAAGACGAAATACAGGGCCTGGTGGTGAAGACCGAGACGCACGAGGCACAGCACAAAAGGTGTGTGGAAAGGCTGGAAGTACTGGAGAATAATTCGAGGAGGAAGAATTTAAGCGTTCTGGGTCTTCCCGAAGGGGCGGACGCCGGGACATATGTGAGCACGATGCTTCACTTGCTAATGGGATCGGAGGCCCCGACGGGCCCTTTGGAGGTGGAGGGAGCTTATCGAGTTTTGGCGCGAAGACCGAAGGCTAGAGAAATACCTCTAGCTATAGTGGTGAGATTTCTCCGCTACAATGACAGAGAGATGGTCCTCAGATGGGCGAAGAAAACTCGGAGCTGTAGGTGGGAGAACGCGGTGATCCGCATATACCAGGATTGGAGTGCGGAGGTGGTGAGAAGGAGGGCAAGTTTTAATCGGGCTAAGGCGGTGCTTCACAAAAGAAGATCCAGTTTGGAATGTTGCAACCGGCGAGATTGTGGGTCACACACCAAGGGAAGCACCACTACTTTGAGACGGCAGAAGAGGCGTGGACATTCATTGTGGACGAGAAGCTGGAATAGTCTGGCGAGAGAAAGAGCTTTTGGGACAAAGTGGTGGGGTGATTATGTGGGGGGGGGGGGGGGGGATGATTTTTCAATTTGTTAATCTTGCGATCCTGTAACTTTTCTCTCTTCCCCCATGTTGGGGGGGTCGGGGGAAGAGTATGAGGAAATGTGGGCGCCGGCCATTAGGGGCGGGGTCGAGTGGGAAACGAGGGCTTTGTTCCCGCGTTATGGCGGGAACAGGGACGCAGGAAGGAGGGGGCTTCGCACAGTGGGGGCTGAAGATCAGGGGAGAAGCCGAGGTCAGCCAGAGTACGCTGACTTCTGGGAGCAACATGGGGGGTGCAACTACGCTAGAGGGGGATCTAGCGGGGGGAGGGGGGGTTAACTGGGTTGCTGCTGCTAAGGAGAAGGGGGAGCTGTTATGGGCTGGGGTGGTCGAGGCGGGAGGGTGCCGTCGGGGGGATACACGGGTAAGTGGGAACCGGGTGAGGAGCTGGGTTAAAAAAGGGGATGGCTAGTCGACAAGGGGGGGGGATAAAGAGCCCCCCAACCCGGCTGATCACATGGAACGTGAGGGGGCTGAACGGGCCGATTTAAAAGGGCACGGGTACTCGCACACCTAAAGAAATTAAAGGCAGATGTGGTTATGTTGCAGGAGACGCATCTGAAACTGATAGACCAGGTCAGACTACGTAAAGGATGGGTGGGGCAGGTGTTTCATTCTGGTTTAGATGCGAAGAACAGGGGGTGGCTATCTTAGTGGGGAAACGGTACTGTTTGAGGCAAAGACCATAGTGGCGGATAGTGGGGGTAGATATGTGATGGTGAGTGGCAGATTGCAAGGGGAGGCGGTGGTTCTGGTGAACATTTACGCCCCGAACTGGGATGATGCAAATTTTATGAGGCGTATGTTGGGACGTATCCCGGACCTGGAGGCGGGAAAGTTGGTAATGGGGGGAGACTTCAATACGTGCTTGATCCAGGGCAGGACCGGGAGGAGGCCGGCAGCGGCCAGGGTGCTCAAGGACTTCATGGAGCAGGTGGGAGGGGTAGACCCCTGGAGATTTAGTAGGCCCAGGAGTAAGGAGTTCTCATTTTTCTCCCATGTTCACAAAGTATACTCACGGATAGATTTTTTTGTCTTGGGAAGGGCACTGATTCCGAAGGTGACGGGGACGGAATATATGGCTATAGCCATTTCGGACCACGCTCCACATTGGGTAGACCTGGAGGTAGAAGAGGAAAAAGAACAGCACCCACTCTGGAGAATGGATATGGGCTTATTGGCGGATGAGGGGGTATGTTTAAGGGTGAGGGGGTGCAGTGAAAGGTACTTGGAGCTTAATGACAATGGAGAGGTTCAGGTGGGAGTGGTCTGGGAGGCGTTGAAGGCGGTGGTTAGAGGGGATCTGATATCCATAAGGGCACATAATGGGAAGCAAGAGCGTAAAGAAAGGGAGCGATTGCTGAAAGAACTTTTGAGGGTGGACAGGCAATATGCGGAGGCACCGGAGGAGGGACTGTACAGGGAAAGACAAAGGCTACATGTGGAATTTGACCTGCTGACCACGGGTAAGGCAGAGGCACAGTGGAGGAGGGCACAGGGTGTGCAGTATGAGTATGGAGAGAAGGCGAATCGGCTACTGGCCCACCAATTGAGGAAGAGGGGAGCAACGAGGGAGATAGGTGGGGTGAGAGATGAGGAGGGAGAGATGGAACGGGGAGCGGAGAGAGTGAACGGGGTGTTCAAGGCATTTTATGAGAGGTTATATAAGGTTCAGCCCCCGGAAGGGAAGGAGGAAATGATGTGTTTCTTGGATCAGCTGGAATTCCCTAAGGTGGAGGAGCAGGAGAGGGTGGGACTGGGAGCACAGATTGAGATGGCGGAGGTGGTAAAAGGGATTGGGAGCATGCAGGCGGGGAAGGCCCCGGGACCGGACGGATTCCCGGTGGAATTTTATAGGAAGTATATGGACTTACTGGCCCCGCTTTTGACGAGAACCTTTAATGAGGCTAGGGAAAGGGGGCAGCTGCCCCCGACTATGTCGGAGGCAACGATATCGCTCCTTTTGAAGAAGGAAAAAGACCCGCAGCAGTGTGGGTCCTACAGGCCCATTTCCCTTTTAAATGTAGATGCTAAGCTCCTGGCCAAGGTGATGGCGACGAGGATAGAGGACTGTGTCCCAGGGGTGGTCCACGAGGATCAAACTGGGTTCGTTAAGGGGAGACAGCTGAACACAAACATACGGAGGTTGCTAGGGGTAATGATGATGCCCCCACCAGAGGGGGAGGCGGAGATAGTGGTGGCGATGGACGCCGAGAAAACATTCGACAGAGTGGAGTGGGATTATCTGTGGGAGGTGCTGAGGAGATTTGGTTTTGGAGAAGGGTATATCGGATGGGTACAGCTGCTGTATAGGGCCCCGGTGGCGAGCGTGGTCACGAACAGACAGAGGTCTGATTACTTCCGTCTTCATAGAGGGACAAGGCAGGGGTGTGCCCTGTCTCCGTTACTGTTTGCATTGGCGATTGAGCCCCTGGCCATAGCACTGAGGGGCTCCAGGAAGTGGAGGGGAGTACTCCGGGGAGGAGAAGAACACCGGGTATCTTTGTATGCAGATGATTTATTGCTGTATGTTGCGGACCCAGTGGAGGGGATGCCGGAGATAATGCAGACACTCAGGGAGTTTTGGGAATTTTCGGGGTACAAATTGAATATGGGTAAGAGTGAGTTGTTTGTGGTGCATCCGGGGGAGCAGAGCAGGGGAATAGATGACTTACCGCTGAGGAAGGTAACAAGAGATTTCCGGTACTTAGGGATTCAGATAGCCAGGAGTTGGGGAACCCTACATAGGCTTAATTTAACAAGATTGGTGGAACAGATGGAGGAGGATTTTAAGAGATGGGACATGGTGCCCCTGTCACTGGTGGGTAGGGTGCAGGCGGTCAAAATGGTAGTCCTCCCGAGATTCCTCTTTGTTTCAGTGCCTTCCGGTGATGGTCACAAAGGCTTTTTTCAAGAGAATTGAGAAGTGTCATGAGTTTTGTGTGGGCCGGGAAGACCCCAAGAGGTGAGGAGGGGGTTCTTGCAGCGTAGCAGGGATAGGGGGGGGGCTGGCACTACCGAGCCTAAGTGAATACTACTGGGCCGCCAATATCTCAATGGCGTGTAAGTGGATGGGAGAAGGGGAGAGAGCGGCGTGGAAGAGATTGGAGATGGCGTCCTGCAAGGGAACCAGCCTACAAGCAATGGTGACGGCGCCGTTGCCGTTCTCCCCGAAGAAATACACCACAAGTCCAGTGGTGGTGGCAACACTAAAAATTTGGGGGCAGTGGAGACGATGTAGGGGAAGGACGGGAGCCTCTGTGCTTTCCCCGATAAGAAATAACCATAGGTTTGTCCCGGGGAGAATGGATGGGGGATTTGGAGCATGGCAGAGAGCTGGGGTTGTGCAACTGAGAGATCTGTTCGTAGACAAACAACAAAGAACAAAGAAATGTACAGCACAGGAACAGGCCCTTCGGCCCTCCAAGCCCGTGCCGACCATACTGCCCGACTAAACTACAATCTTCTACACTTCCTGGGTCCGTATCCTTCTATTCCCATCCTATTCATGTATTTGTCAAGATGCCCCTTAAATGTCCCTATCGTCCCTGCTTCCACTACCTCCTCCGGTAGTGAGTTCCAGGCACCCACTACCCTCTGCGTAAAAAACTTGCCTCGTACATCTACTCTAAACTTTGCTCCTCTCACCTTAAACCTATGCCCCCTAGTAATTGACCCCTCTACCCTGGGGAAAAGCCTCTGACTATCCACTCTGTCTATGCCCCTCATAATTTTGTATACCTCTATCAGGTCGCCCCTCAACCTCCTTCGTTCCAGTGAGAACAAACCGAGTTTATTCAATCGCTCCTCATAGCTTATGCCCTCCATACCAGGCAACATTCTGGTAAATCTCTTCTGCACCCTCTCTAAAGCCTCCACATCCTTCTGGTAGTGTGGCGACCAGAATTGAACACTATACTCCAAGTGTGCCCTAACTAAGGTTCTAGTTAGACGGGGACGTCGCAGACGGGACGTTTGCGAGTCTGGGAGCGCTGACGGAAAAATATGGGTTGCCCCAAGGGAATGAATTTCGATACATGCAACTGAGGGCTTTTGCGAGGCTGCAGGTGAGGGAATTCCCGCAGCTCCCGATGCAGGAGATTCAAGATAGTGATCTCAGGGACATGGGTGGGGGATGGTAGGGTGTCGGATATATACAGGGAAATGAGGGACGAGGGGGAGATCATGGTGGATGAGCTAAAGGGGAAATGGGAAGAAGAGCTGGGGGAAGAGATTGAGGAGGGGCTGTGGGCTGATGCCCTACGTAGGGTAAACTCGTCGTCCTCGTGCGCCAGGCTAAGCCTGATACAATTCAAGGTTTTACACCGGGCGCATATGACCAGAACAAGGCTCAGTAAATTTTTCGGGGTAGAGGATAGGTGTGGGAGATGCTTGAGAAGCCCAGCAAACCACACCCACATGTTTTGGTCATGTCCGGCACTGCAGGGGTTCTGGGTGGGGGTGGCAAAGGTGCTTTCGAAGGTGGTGGGGATCCGGGTTGAGCCAGGCTGGGGGTTGGCTATATTTGGGGTTGCACAAGTGCCGGGAGTGCAGGAGGCGAAAGAGGCTGATGTCTTGGCCTTTGCGTCCCAAGTAGCCCGGCGAAGGATATTGCTTATGTGGAAGGAAGCCAAACCCCCGGACGTGGAGACCTGGATAAATGACGTGGCAGGGTTTATAAAACTAGAACGGATAAAGTTCACACTAAGGGGTTCGGCTCAAGGGTTCACCAGGCGGTGGCAACCGTTCATTGACTACCTCGCAGAACGATAAAGGAAATGGGAAGGTAGCAGCAGCAACCCGGGGTGGGGGGGGGGAGGAGGTCCCGGACGGGTCCTCAGGGATGTTTGTGTGTAGATATTTGTACCAGGTTATGTATATTGGATTGCTTGATTTTATTTTTGGAGTGTTATTATTTTTGATATGGCAGTTGCCATTTAGTTTACATATTATTTATTTATTTGTTAAAACGGCCACTGTTATTTATACTGTTTTATTGTTGTAAAAAGGAAAACCTTCGTATTGTTTTGTTTGGCCAAAAAAATTTTGAATAAAATATATATTTTTTAAAAAAAAGATTATTGATGACTAATCTTAGATGTTTACAGCCTGGAAACAAGCCCTTCAGCCCAGCTTGTCCATGCCGCCCACGACTAGTGTGATCCTTCTCTGGTCTAATATCCAGATTTGCGCTTCCATCAGATTTAACAGTTGATTATTGAGAGTGGGATCCTTGGCTGATTTTTAACTACATTTGTACCCTTTCTCTTTACCAAATCTTCGTTTCAAGTTTGCACAGACTGGGGAATTGAACCTGTGACTTAACTTTACTTCTGAGCCAGGGGTGGCACGATAGCACAGTGCTTAGCACTGTTGCTTCACAGCACCAGGATCCCAGGTTCAATTCCCGGCTTGGGTCACTGTCTGTGCAGTGTCTGCACGTTCTCCCCGTGTCTGCGTGGGTTTCCTCCGGGTGCTCCAGTTTCCTCCCACAAATCCCGAAAGACGTGCTTGTTGGGTGAATTGAACATTCTGAATTCTCCCTCGGTGTACCCAAACAGGTGCCAGCGTGTGGCGACTCGGGGATTTTCACAGTAACTTCATTGCAGTGTTAATGTAAGCCTACTTGTGACAATAAAGATTATTAGTATTCAAGAATAGTGTCTTGTATTGAGCCATCAGAGGACCTTGCATACTGATTCATTAACTGGAAGTTGTTATCTGTTATTTTGTAGGACTATTGAAAATACCATAATTCAGACCAACATGTTAAAGTACAGCTCTTTAGGGTGGGGAGGAGTGAGTTTATTTCCAAACAACTGACGGGCAGCACGGTAGCATTGTGGATAGCACAATTGCTTCACAGCTCCAGGGTCCCAGGTTCGATTCCGGCTTGGGTCACTGTCTGTGCGGAGTCTGCACATCCTCCCCGTGTGTGCGTGGGTTTCCTCCGGGTGCTCCGGTTTCCTCCCACAGTCCAAAGATGTGCAGGTTAGGTGGATTGGCCATGATAAATTGCCCTTGGTGTCCAAAATTGCCCTTAGTGTTGGGTGGGTTTACTGGGTTATGGGGATAGGGTGGAGGTGTTGACCTTGGGTAGGGTGCTCTTTCCAAGAGCCGGTGCAGACTCGATGGGCCGAATGGCCTCCTTCTGCACTGTAAATTCTATGAAACTGCTTTGACCTTCTGATTTCTGTTATGCTACACTATAGGGAAGTAAGACCTCAAAGTGGAAGTGCTGTGGGAAATTGAGAAAACTATCACCCATCAATCTCTACACCACTGGCCCATGCAGACCTTTATATTGTCCACCAACACCTCCACCGTCCCCCTCCCCAACCAGACTGTAGCATTTACATATCCCAGGAAGATAAATACTTGAAGTGAGTAGGAGGGAAGCAGATACCTTTTGTGTTTAAATACACTGTTGCAGGAGAAGAGACTCTTGAAAGTCAGGCTAAGGTTTGATGTTGGGGCAAAGGCCTAGAGTACTAGACAATGTAATTACGTAGAATCTTGCACAGCAATTAACCCATGTTGTTTCTGATATGGAAGCAATGTAGAGGAAAATGTAACAATCATAATTCATAAAACAAATGCGTTCATTCCCAGCCCAAAAATAGCCTGGATGATGTTTTATCTACTTTTTGGATATTGTGAATCTTGGTAAAAGCAGATATCATAAATTAAGCATATAACATAATGTAATAAAGGTCTTGTTGGGCTTATTTAAAAAGAGGTTACTAGCTCTTCATCATTAAACAGAGATAAGCTCAACCTCCATTTATGCTGTCCATTTTCTAAAAATAGCTTGTTTAGAATCTATTTTAAGACTATTATGAACATGGAGCATGTTCCAATAATTTCTGTAGTCATATGAGTTGGTTTTCATTTCGCTCTAGATTATTGAAAACCGCCCTAAATCAGTCGTGTAACTGAAGTGGGGGACGTTTATAATCACATGGCAAGTTAACATTTTGAGCTCTGGGAGCTCAAATTATAGTTAGCTCTGTCAAAGTCGGAAGAAGTGTTAGGGGCTACAAACAGCATTTTCTGACATTTGGGTTGTGTCACAGGAATTGGCAGGGCATGGGCAAGTTTATAATCTTAGGTGGTCTGCTCATGGAGTGTGAAGATATTGAATGGTTGCTATGAGCATAATTCATTGATGCCTGGGGTGAAATTTTGCTTTACCTTTCCTATTTCTGGTACAGGGTCATATTGCACAGTTTGCACCTGTTTTTTAAAAAAAAAAATATTGAATCTAATACTTACTCAAGTGTATGCGACTGATCAACAAGTTTTCTGCATGCCTCTCTTGAAGTCTGTGTACTGGCTCATAGAGTGAAACAAAACCCACTGGGAGTGGAGTAATTATGTTATTTGTTATCATTAGTGAAACCAAAGTGTTAAGTTTGTGTTTTAAAATGTACTGTCTGACTAGGCTGCAAGAAGATCCCCCGGCTGGCGTGAGTGGTGCACCCTCCGACAATAATATAATGTCCTGGAATGCAGTTATATTTGGGTGAGTAATGGAGTTGAGTCGATCAGGATGATGCATGTTGCTTTGTTTTTAGTGTTAACTAAGGGGCTAAACAAAAACTTCCAATGTTTCTCTGGAAAAGATTGAACAGAACTGAAGCACCCACTCTTAACTGTTTCCATTGGAACGGCGGGAGAATCCATTGGAACGGCGGAAGAATGTTTCATTAAATGCTTTATGGTAAACATCTGTCTCCGTCATCTGGTTTTATTTTCACCTCTGATTTTATTTTCACCTCTTCCGGTATGTTTTTCCCAATTAAGGGGCTGTTTTAGTGTCACCAATCCACCAACTCTGCACATCTTTGGGTTGTGGGGGTGAGGCCTACGCAGACGCTGGGGGAATGTGCAAACTCCACCAGGACAGTGACCTCGGTGCTGTGAGGCAGCAGTGCTAACACTGCACCGCCGTGCCCCCCGCCCTTACAGTATGTTCCCTTTGCATTGGAACTTAGTTGATTTTGTAGGGTGAGTTGGAGCGAGGTGGCCAACAGCAAAAAGAAAATGATTCTTCATTTTCAAGAGCTTTACATGTTTCATACAGAACGTGCACAACGCAAAGCAATACTTATAGATTATAGCTATAAATACACAAAGAATGGACAATTATACACCCAAGATACTTCAATTAAAATACATATTTTGAGAAAGGGTGGTGCTGTAGGTTAATGTATAGTTGTTATGCTGCTGATGCTTGGGTTCAAATATAGCTCAGACTAATGCCTGCTGCCTGTAAAGAAATGAATTTAGAGCTATCATAACTGGCTTCTTAATAAATGTAAGTACACAGTCTCTCATACTATGCGCTACCAAATTCAGCAATCCCACACAGAAGAACCTTGATGGTAGCTGGAATGTGAAATACCATTCTCAACTTCGATTACATTAAGCTATATTTGTTTAAAGATCAAAAATCTCTCTCAAAATGATGAAATAAGTGCATCAGTATCAAAATAAATTAACTATTCATACTGAATGCTTCATGAAAATACGAATCGTGAGTTAGATGTAGAGCACTTTTACAGACGTGGTAAGTGATGAGTTCTTGTTTTATTTCCACTTTTTTTTCCCCTCCCGTTGTTGATTCATGATGTCACTTTATCCCATTGGCCTTTTTTTTTTGACCTGCAAACTTGTGCAGAGATCTCTCAATATTTTAATGTGCTCGCAGTCCAACTTGTAGGCTTTGGCTAGTGATGAAGACTGCAAACCTAAACTGATTTTCTTGTTCTCCTCCCTCCCACCGAAGAATGTAGTGCTCTCAGCACTTCTTCGTGCAAAATGAGCTAATTCTACTCCGTTGGGGTTTCTTTCTAGGAACTAGCCTGACCCAGAATTTGTTTTCTGTGTCGAAGAAACAGTTCACCTCTCTGGCAGATGCACAGAGACTTCTTGTGGGCTTGTCACAAAGATTGCCTCTTCTAATGCGGTGTAACCAGCATGGCCCTCTCCACAAGGTATATGTGGTATTTGGGGCGAGCAAACTTAGCCTCTTCAAACAATTTCTTCAAGTGCTATTTTTTTAAACAAACTTCAACATTAAACTTCTTCAGGGGGAATGAAGCTCAACACTTGTAAAATCAATTTTTCAGCGCCAGAGAAGTTGTTCAATAATTAACACTTACCACCGAGTTAAATCTCACCCCTGAATGCATTAATCCAGAATGCAATAACCCTAATTTTTTTTGCAGGTTTTAGTGTGGTACTAGTGGGAAGGTTAATCAGATCATAGGAAATAGGAGGTTCAAAAGGGAATTTGCCTCATGAAGCATACCAAATCTGATTGTGGCCTTAACTCCACTCTCCTGCCTGTCCTATATGATAACCATTAACTCCCTTGTCAGTGAAATATCCATCTGACCCAGCCTTCTCTGCACCCTGTAGAAGAGAATTCCAAAGGCTAACAACCCTCTAAGAGAATAAATTCTTCCACATCTGTCTTAAATGGAAGACCCCTTGTTTTGTTTAAACAGTACCCCTGGTTCTAGAATCCCCCATAAGAGGAAACTCTTCTCTGCATCTATCCTGTAAAACCCACTCCGAATCTTTTATTTTTCAATAATTCTACCAAACCCCCACAACCTGCTCAGCCTTTCTACATGAGAAAACCCTTTCATCCCAGGAACCGGCCAAGTTAACTTTCTTTGGGCTGCTCCCAGGGAAAATGTATCCCTCGAGTAAGGAGACCAGAACTGTACACCGTACTCTAATTGTGGCCTCACCAAAGTCTTCTACAACTGTAGCGAAACTTCCCTACGATTGTATTCTATTCTTCTTGCAATAAAGGCCAACATTCCATTTGTCTTCCTAATCACTTGTAGTCCTTGCATGTTAACTTTGTGATTCGTG